>NC_081416.1:141216980-141527813 GCF_949786415.1 Peromyscus eremicus | reverse complement strand
TAATCACAGAAATCCCTTCTTTGGTGGAGGGAGGAGGGAAGGAGAATATATTCAACTGTTCCCTTCCCCAATCTCAGAGTACAGAAAACGCTTTCCAAGCCTAGCATGTATGGTACACTCCAGGTACATACCCTCCCAGCTTCTACATTGCTTTGACATATTAAAAATTGCAGTCAGAGAAAGGAGCACAGGGTAGAAGTGAGCAGAACGGCACAGGATAGTGCAGCGTGAGGATCCCACCAGGTGTTGGCTGTGTACAGTTCCCTGTGAGATACTCAGCCATCCCACCTTGCCAGCTGCAGGATGGGACTAATGACACTGAGCTCATAAAGGCGGTCCCTTGGATTGACTTAAAACACTAGGAAAATCGGTGCTTTGCCTTGTAGTAGTTATTATTCTGTCAAGATTTAAAGTCAAGGAAATTTTATGGAACTGGCTGGGTTTCAACACAATTATTCCTACATATAATTAATCTGTAAGTAAGCAGAACCGCATCTGAGAAGAAGTAAGTGGGGGCTTGGTATGTCTTCTGATGTGGTCTGTGTATACCATGTGCTGCTTGGCTCCCTGTTATCTAAAGAAGCTGGGCAAACACTCACAGCACCTGGTGTGTAAGCCCACTCCTAGGGAGAGCTTCTCATATAAACAAGTTCAGATACTAAGAAATTTACAGACAAACTGTGTTCTGTACAAGAGAACTGATAACTGTAAAAATCAGAAAAAATGTAAGTGTTCCCAAGTCAGGAAGTAGCTAATGGTGGCCCACTGATGCACTGCTACAATATCTGTCCATTTTAAAATCACAAAGCCTAAAGAGTCTGTAATAGTGGAAGGTTAGGGCCGAAACCCAACAAAAAGCTGAATGTAGGATGACCCCAGATACATACAAATATGTACAGGAGCAAGTAGGGGTAGGAACCAAAATGGGATTTAGGACACTTTTTTAAAAATTAATGGCTGCACCTCACATATTTCCTGCAGTTTGTAGGTATCATTATGATAAAGTATAAAATAATTAAAATCTTCATATCTAAAAATTAATATCTTCTCCCACAGTCAGTGTTTTTGAAAGATTGAGGGGTAGCCTCAGACTTAATCAGCATTTCCTTCCAGAACCTGACAAGTCCATCTCTAATTCATAGAAGACCTTAGAAAGCCACAGAATTAAATAAGAAATGAGCTAAAGTCACACACATGACTTCCTACTTCTGACTTGCGTCTACCAGAGAGAGTGATAGCTTCCTGCCTTATTTGATTCACAATCGTAATTATTGTGCCAAATCACATAAACTGTATGTTCCCAAGATAGCACAGCACAGCATGGACATAACTTCTAAAATATCACCCAGTATACATAGAATACCAGAACACAAGCCAACTATCTCAATGTATTAATTTATAATAGTGAATGTTCATGGGGTTTCATTCATGAACCCCTTCCATTCAGAAAAGCAGTGGGGATACTACAATTTATAGGATTTAATAAAGAAGTTACAAAGGAAAACCTCTCATGTAGTAGATGAAGAATCAAAGGGCTAGGGAGGAGGAGCATGTCCCTTCAGTATCAGCAAGGCAAGAATAACATTCAATGAATGGGGATAAAATAAATAAATCTTTTATGGCGTGTCTCGTGACTTGATGAAAAGCACAACCTGCTAGATAAAGTGTGTGTTACTCTGTTTAAGAACCAAAGTCACTAAGCATTTGACCTGTAAAAATGGACCCCAGAGTGTAGTCTGCATGTGTGTAAATCACAAATGGACAGAGGATGCACAGACTGGGCAACAGCGGGCAAAGACACCTTTTTCCTGGCAAGTAAGGATGCTCTTGATGGGGAATGCCATTTCCTGCCTGTGTTCTGGACATTCTCTGCTCTTCTGACCCTTTCAGTTTGAACAGAGGAAGAGAGAGGGAGAATGAGACGAGATGGTGAGATAAAAGAGACAGAGACAAAATTAGAAATAGAGAGGTGATAGAGATGAGAGGGAGAGGAGAAAAAGGAGAAAAGAGGAAGAAAGGAAAGAAGAGAGGAGAGGAGAGGAGAGGAGAGGAGAGGAGAGGAGAGGAGAGGAGAGGAGAGGAGAGGAGAAGAGAGAGGACAGATTGATAGACTTTCTCAGATGCTGGCAATACATCTTAACTTGCCCTGGTAACAAGCCTGAGCCCTCACTGGAATTTTTTCCAGCAGAGTGGACCTGCAAACACCCACCAAGCAGCCTGTACACTCTAGCAGTACTAACGGAAACAGGTGACTGTGTGCTGCTGTCCTTCTAACTATCTCAAGTGCTCCCTTGGGAACAAGCACTGGTAAACAGGAAACCAAGCAGCACACACTGTCCAACGGGACTACTTCAACTTGCTATCCTTTGATTAGCCAATTTGGGGCAGTGAGGGACACAGGAGAGAAGAGGGACACTGATTGCCTCCTGACGTCTTGCATCTGGAATACTAGGTATCACTGGTGTGGTAGGGAAAGGCTCGTGTTGGTACAGAGATGCTAGGGGCCCAAATAAAAGAGGTCAATGGCAATGGCATTTCCAGGGACTCAGGGGTGAACCAGGTGTAGTTTCTGATCTCTGTGCTTGGCTCAGCCATGACTATTTTGGATCTCTTTCCATGCCACATGCAAAGCACCAGCCTGGCTAGAACAGCCAACTCAGCAGCATAATGGACGCAAGGAGGGAGTGAGTGTGTTACACACTTGTCTGACAGCAGCAGATATCCTTAACGCCCGTGAACTTCTGAATCTCTTCCAACCTGAGTAGGAGGAACCAGCTGCCCTCAAGCCATCCTCCTCTGCTTCCACTTGTGAAGACCTCTTCTCTTCTGTCTAACTCATTCCAGAGACCCTGCACCAGGAACAGCTTGGTCGGGACATATTCACCACCAACTGAAGGGTGCAGGATTACAGAGATGGCAAGCCAGGACTGTCCTGCACTACAGGGGTTCACAACGGCACAGGCCTCCCAAGACTATAAAATGAAACCATGGGGGAGAACTTACCCAAAGTGACTGGATAAGGTCATGGAAACACAGAAGACAAGGAGGGTTTTGGTCATGATAAATCTAGAGACCATTCCATTGTCCATTCCCAGTATGAATAATAGTTGAAGCAGATGAATTTGGAAGAAAAACTGTTTTTTCCTCCAACTTGATCTTGAAGCTGAAAGTACACAAAGGGGAGAGCACATGAACACGGATGTTTCTGTCCCTACAGTGAATCCAAGCATGCCACAGTGAAGCCGACAAAGCCTGGAACCTGGCTGGTTCTTGCTATCAGTAGACTGTGCCAGCGGCTTGTACCACTTTCCCTGGGCAGCACGACGCTGTAAAAAGGTGACAGTACTGCTTCATTCCACTTTTACAGAATGCACAGTTGATAGACTCTTTGCATCCCTCAAATATTGTTTTACTTCTTAGCACAGTACAAATGACCCAGTTATTAACATAGGGCTCAAAGTTATTTGACAACTGCATTTTGTATCTATCAAATCCACAAGTGAGATAAATTTACCTTTCTGAAATATTTGTCACACGTTCAAAGCCAGCAAGCTGCTTCTTGTTCTGCAAGGTGCTGAAAGTGTGTGGGAAGAGGGGGAAAGGCATACGTCAGAAACACGTCTTCTAGAGGATCACAATGTTAGACCTGTCTGTGAGGGTCAGAGTTTCTGGCTCGGCATTATGCCCCCAGGACTACATGACTTAGAATCACGACACTTGACAAATATCTCTGTTCCTATCTGGGCTCTGGTTAGTGCAATGGAAATCCAAGCAAGCACTGCCCCTGGGCCAGCAACAACCTTAGATAGAGAAGGCACATATATCTCAACCTGCGCATAACGCAAATGGGTGCTCAATGTCCACGAGCAAGCCAGAGTTCCAAAAAGAAACATCTTTCCAAGGAGACCCCCCAAAAGTCTAGAACTGGGAGGCACACAACAGGTACTTCCACCTCGTAGGAGAAGGCCCTCTGAGACTCCAGTCAAGAACAGAAGACTGATATGCTGTGGTCGCCTAGGCGCATCCTGGGGCTCGGCGCCGGTAGCCTGGCGAGTCTAGGCGGCGAGCACGCGGCGCCGCATGCGGGAAACCCGGGCGGTGCCTTCTGCAGCCCCTCAGCCCCCGACTTCCCGATCCCCACCGCGAGGCTGCTCTCCCGGGGGCCCCCAGATCGCGGTGCGAGCTCACCAGGGCTGGAGCACAGCGCAGGTGGGCGAGGGGGTGGCACTGCGGAGCCGCAGCCTCCGCCACCCCGCACCTGCCGCTCCGCAGCGCCGCCGGACACCTCCGGTGGACCGGCCCTCGGGCTCGCTCTTAGCCCTCCAGACCTCCTTAGCCCCCGACAGGGTCGGCTGAGCGCTCGCCAGGCAGCGCCTTCCTCCTCTGCTGCGCGCGGTGCAGTGGCGGCGCAGCCAGAACCGGCCTCGAGCAGCCCGCGCGACAGGCGCGCGACACCAAGTGGGGCCCGCGCCCACCGCGCGCCCCTGCTCTCGGGCGGGAGCGGCCTTATAGGCGGGAGAGCTCAGAGACCGCGGTAGGCAGCGGTTACCTGGTGTCTACCCTGGACCTCGAGGCGCTGCGCGCGGAGCCCCGTCCAACCACGCCACCAGGTCCCCTGTCCTCCGCGCCTGTGGCCTCCGCAGTCTCCGGGCAAAGTTTGCGCTGCGGGCTTGCGAGCACCCAGCTGCTCTGCGCTCCTCCCGGTCCCGAGGCCGGGGCGCCAGCCACCGTGGCCACCTCTGCTCCTTACCCTGCGCTCGGGCCCCGGCTGGCGAGCCGTCGGCGAGGGCTCATCCTGCTTCGCCGCCGCCCGCTCTCCCTGCGGCGGGCGCGGCGGGCCGGTGCGGCGTCACCGCCCCATGCTGCCGGCGCGAACTTGCCCTGCGCTCGGCGCCGACGAGACCCGGAGCCCCGCGCTCCCGCCGCCGCCCTGCGGCTCTGCTCCACGCCGCGCCCGAGGCCGCGCGCTGCCCCGCTGCAGATTCCCCAGCGCCCCCGGCGGACTCGCGCTCGCTCTCACCTCTCCGGAGCGCCACATGTCGTGTCTGGGTTTGAGGAACGTCCCTAGGCTGAGGCGCCCGGTAGAGGCCGCCAGACTTTCACCAAATGCCTGGCCCCCACTCAGCCCAGGGGTTGGGGGGTGGGGGGTGAGGGCCACTATCTTTTGGGAATGGACCATGTTTCTGCTGAAATTTCTAGTGGGCCTTAGAAGCAGATTTGGTTCCCTCTGGAATAACCGCTGGTCACCTTTTAGGCCAGAGGGGGAAAGGTTGTGTGGACTGGCAGCAGCATCCATAACCTAGGCAGATGCTAGGCCTGCTTATGTCAGGTAGGGTTGCCAGCACCTCCTGTTCTTCCTCAGTCCTCAGTAGCACCTTTGGGTTTATCCAGCCATTCTTTTTGGAAAGAAACTGGTGCAAGAGAACCCTTTTCATTTAATTCACCAATAGTCGTTAATTCATTGCTGAATCTTATAATGAAACCCTTTTACAACATCAGGGCATGTTTAGGGTTTGGCTGAAGACTCATTTCTTGACAAGCTATGGCATGGGTAGTGCAGAGACAGGGTATTGTGTTACAAATCTAAAAGTAGGTCACAGGCGGGGAAAGGCTTTCAGGTGACTCTCTGAGGCCTGGAAGGAAGACATTGCCTTCTCAGCAGACACATGGGGTTGATTAACATGACTGGTGTCTGTCCAATGTTAGTAGCATAGTTTCTGCGAGGCAAGGACTAGGCATACTAATCACTGGGCAGAAGGAGGCCCTTTCAAGTGCTACTGGATGCCGAGACAACCCTCCCCTTGACAGCAGTGTGTTGTTTCGGCTGGAGGTGGGCAAGGGCTCAGTGCTTGCTTAGCATGTAGGAAGGCCTGGGTTCCATTCCCTACAGTGTGTAATCCTCACGTGACTGGCATATTCCTGGAGTCCCGGAACCCAGGGGGCAGAGCAGAAGACTAAGGTTATTTTCCACTACACCTAGAGTTCTAGGCCAGCCTGGGATACAGGAGACCCTGTCTTCAAAAAATTAAAAAACAGAGTTGTTCATTGACTTCTAATAGTGATAACGAGAAGAGGCGAAGCTCTCCCTCTCTGTTGGAGCTTTCTGTAGCAGTGCTGAGCACAGACCCTCCCCACTCTCCAGTTATGTTAGACATGGCACTGTGTCAATCTGAGCTATCTGGTGGTACTTTTATACATTACAGAAATTCTAGTTTTCCCAAAATAAGAAACTGTAAAATTATTTCAGAAACAGTATGTAATATTAACATTTGCACATATAAAAGAGTGCTTACCTTGACTATGCAGTTAACCACAATCTTAAATAACTCTGGCTCAAGAAGCTCTTCATGAACTAGAAGTAAGATGTTCATTCAAGTGTCTTTTCTAACACGAACACATTGAACACACACACACACTTCTTCATTTGTTGAGTTCTTTCAAGATGTGTCTCTAAGATAAAGTCTCTTGAGAATTCTGTAGTTAAGATTCAGAATGTCCCCTCAAGTTTTTGATTCCAGAGTCTTGGTCACCAGCCAGTGAGGCTAATGAAGAAGGTGGTGACGGGTGATAGGTTACTGAATCATTGGAAGTGTGCCCTTGAAGGGACATGGGGGAATCAACCTCTTCTCTCGATTTTTGCTCCCGATGGGCACCGTCCTAAATCCTAACCTCCCAGCCACAGAGAACTAACTAGCCACAGACTCAAAGGCAATGGTACTGAAACCTCCAGGACTTGGCCCAAATGAACCTTTCCTACTTGCAGGTTACTTGCTTCTGACATTTTTTTTTCCATACAAAAATAACATAATAATTAAAGTAAGTGAATTAAAAGAGTTAATTTGGATTTATAACTAGCTTAATATGCTTTTCACCTATTGTGTGTTACTTCTAGATTTACAAATGCCAAGACATCTGTTATTCTCTGGACTAAACAACATAATGCAAATAGGAAGGCCTAAATAATTAGTTACTAGAAAGCTGAACACAAAATTTCTGGGATTATTTTAGCAAAAAAAAAATGGACACAAGAGATTAATTCTATATTTTTCACAGTTACAAATATTATTTTGTCATGAATTGTGTATTATCTATGTATGAACCTTTTCTTTTGACAGACTCTATTTGAAATTTCTATGTTTTGGACCATCAGTTTCATAACAACACATTTAAACATAAAAAACAAGAAAATTCTAATAGATAAGATCCATTCCTTAAAACTATTTAAAGTGAGCATGGGGCACTCACCTATAATCCTAGCACCTGGGGGGCTGAAGCAGAATTGTGAATTCAAAGTCAGCCTGGGTTCCATCCCCATCTCCAAAACTAGTCATCAGCAACAAAATCCTTGCATGTGATCATGTTGACTAAGTTCCTTCTCCCTTCCTATGATGAAGTGATGTCACACTGTCCCCAGCAGTGTTTACATGATATTCAACACAGCTATATGATTCAACATAGATGGAGCTGAAGGAACTTGGAGATGACCAAGAGCCCAAGCCTTACAGAAACCTGCAATTCTAGAAGTCTATGGACTGTCCTTTCAAGAAGTTTGGGGTAACTTTGAATGTAGTGTTTGTCCTGGTTAATACTGGTCTGCTGGCCACATTCCTATTTGTTCGTTAGCATTTTATTGAATGAAATTGAACATTGTAGCTTTAAGTCTAGGAAACAGTAGAGGGCACCCTAGTTCCACATAACCCCAGTGTTGGCTCATTCTGTATTTTATTTCCAATGTGAAAGCCTAAAATAGTTGCTCTCAGAGAAGCTGTATAATGGATGGATGGACATTTTACCAAAAGCAGCATTGACTCTGTATCCCAGTAAATTTAGGGTACCCACTGCATGCACAACAGAGGCTGAGTGATGGCTGTACTCTATTTATGTAGATGGATATAGTACAGTCACCTAAAACATGACAGGTGGCACATATTAGTGAGCCTATGTGGCATTTGTTTTTCAATGCCTGGCTCATTTTACTTAGCATCTCTGCCAGTTTCATCCATATTGTTGCAAACAGCAGAAATTCCTTCATTGTTAGGACTAAAGAATATCCCATATAATTTATACATTTTTCTTTATGCTTTCAACAATCCATAGGCATTTATGTTACCTTCCATATCTTGACTATTATGAAAAATGTTAAAATGCACATGGGACACAGAGATTTTTTTCAAAACAGGGGTTATATTTCCTTTAGATACACACTCATAGTAGGAGTGACAGTAGGAATATAGCTCAAAGGAGGATAACTTGATTAGCATGCGTGGGGTGTAGATGCTGTATTAGCATGTCACCATACATTTTGTGTGTCTGGATGTATGTGCGCATATGAGTATGTGTGTGTAGGTATCAGTATATAAATATGCAATGTATGACACTGTGACATCAATTAGTGATATTTTTGTACATTTATAATTTGCTAAGGGGGTGGACTTTGAGAGTTCTCACCACATGGGATCGAGATTCATGATATGAATGGGATTGAGATGTATAATGAGAAACACAAAAAGAACAGATAAAAAAAAAAGTGTGGTGGTATTATGTTCCCCAAAATATTGTGTATCCTAATAAACTTATCTGGGGTCAGAGAACAGAAAAGCCACAATATTAAACATGGAGGTTAGGCAGTGGTAGCACACGCCTTTAATCCTAGCATTCCAGAGACAGAAATTCCTCTGGATCTCTGTGAGTTCAAGGCCGCATTGGAAACAGCCAGGCATGGTGACTCATGCCTTTAATCCCAGAAAGCAGCCTTTAATCCCAGGGAGTGGTGGTAGAAAGCAGAAAGGTTTATAAGGCGTTGAGGACCAGAAACTAGAAGCATTTGGCTGGTTAAGCATTTGGCTGGTTAAGCTTTCAGGCTTCTAGCACCACAGTTCAGCTGAGACCCATTCTGGATGAGGACTCAGAGGCCTCCAGTCTGAGGAAACAAGACCAGCTGAGGATCCGGCGAAGTGAGATAGCTGTGGCTTGTTCTGTCTCTCTGATCTACCAGCATTGACCCCAATAACTGGCCTCGGGTTTGATTTTATTAATAAGACTCTTTAAGATTCATGCTACAAAAAAGTTTAAAAAAAGAGTTCTCACCACACATAAGAAAGCAGATAGTACTGCAGGAGGTAGTGCATACATTGATCACTATGCTGTGTAGAAATACTACAAATCATAAAGCAGATCACCTTTAAGACATAGCACTACAAGTATCATTGATGTCGCAAAGAAAAAGCTCATGGAGCAGAGCTTGGTCAAGGCAAGCAGTTGACTACAAGCTGAGGGTCCACATGTGTAGAGCGAGACCCACTCATGGAACTGTGGGTGTTTCTTGTGTTTATGAAGAATCTAGTGCAAGATGAATGTCACAAGAGATGAAATGAACTAGGTGTGCAGAGTCTGGGCAAGAGAAAAGCATGACTGAAAGAAATGATTTATTGCTGAAAGCTATGGGTGCTTCTGAGGAGCTCTGATGTCATAAGCACCAGATTAGGTAAGAAATCAGGTTGGCAACTGTCTCATAGCAAGTATGGCAAATTCAGCCTAATAGCAAACAGGTGCAGCAAGGCTGCAAAGGCCAACCATTGTTGTAGAATATTATTTTAAGGTGTGTTACTTTTGTTTATGTTGCATTTGTTTAACTCTGTGATGCTGTGTTACTTTGCCTGTATAAAACACCTGATGGTCTAATAATAAACTGAATGGCCAATAGTGTTGCAGGAGAGAGAAATAGGTGGGGCTGGCAGGCAGAGAGAATAAGTAGTAGTAGGAATCTAGGCCAGAGAGAGAAGGAATAAGAGAGGGAGGAGAAGACTTCAGGGGCCAGCCACCCAGCCACCCAGTTACACAGCCAGACACCGAGTAAGAAACAAAGAAAGGTATACAGGAATAGAGAAAGATAAAAGCTCCAAGGCCAAAGATAGACGAGCTAATTTAAGAAAAACTAGCTAGAAACAAGCCAAGCTAAGGCCAGGCATTTATAACTAAGAATAAGCCTCCATGTGTGATTTATTTGGGAGCTGAGTGGCGAGTCCCCCAAAAGAGAAAAAAAAAAACAAACAAACAAACAACAGCAAGCCCTGAGTGGACTTCTGGAGCAGCTACTTCACTGACAGAGTGACTGACCACAGGTCTGCTCAGACAACATGTGAATGCTTCGACCAGATGGAAGATGGTCTGGTTGTTAAGGAAACAGAAAGGGCAAGACTGATATAGGAGACTTGGGGATTTATACGGATGCAGCAATGGATTTGACCCTGACAAAGAGTCTGGGCAGCAAAGGCAAAGGAAGACAGACTGCAAGGCAGGGGTGGGGGAGAAAACACACTGTGTCTGTCTTCAATCTGGTATTTGTTTCTCTTATTTTTATATTATTTAAATCAGAGCTGTGAAACTAGTCATTTGAAGGCTACATATAGATTAGCCATGCTGTAACTAAACCAAAGTTGTTTTAAAATAGAGATAGTATTTAAAAGCTAGATTTTTATATCAATGAATAGATGGATAAATATGTTCAGATTTCTAGGTTCCCTTTACAAAATGAAAACAAAACAAAACAAAACCACAGATTTGATGACACTGAGCACAGTCCACTTTCTTGCCCACCTCTGACCATTGATCCTGGGGTGGGCCCCTCAGAGCAACATCGCCTGTGCTTTTCCACTCTGGGTCTCATTTCTGTAACTTGGGAATTGGAATCAATTAGGGCTGTTGAAACAGCTACTTTTTTCCATCTTATATCCACTATTGGGTCAGTCAAAGATAGGTTGACCTTCTTTTATAAAATGGTGGCTGTAAGGTTTACAACAGATATCTTTCAGGTATTACTGTTTATCTCAAATAATATTCTGCTTTGTTATTTCTGATATGATGTAGCTGACAGACTTTTTTATATTTAGGTGTGTATGCTAGTATATGAACAGACAAGTCTTGTAGTATATGAATCCACTGTTCTTTTCTATCCTAGTTGGTAATATTAATTCTATATTCTGCCAATTACTTTTTACTTTAACAATCAACATTTAATGGGTTTTCAATAGGGAAAAATTCTGCCGAGAATCATTTTAATTATTCTGAGAAAAAGATATCATTCCTATGTAACAGATCATTTATAATAAACTCAGTGAAAACATGTATTACTTGGAAGAATATTTGTTTCACAACCTCTCTTGAAGGATCATTTTCCCTGTGTAGAATTCCAGCCTGTCAGGTGTTTCTGTGTGTTTAAGGTTCTGTGTCACTGCATTTGGGTGTACCTCACTCCTAATAAGAAGTTGCTTGTTGTTCTCTTAAATTTCTCTTTATCTGTCTGCTCTTTCCAGCGCCCGACTTTCAGATTTCCCCTTTACCACCATTTCAGCATTTTAATCTCTCTCTCTCTCTCTCTCTCTCTCTCTCTCTCTCTCTCTCTCTCTCTCTCCTCTCACTCGCTCACTCTTGCTCTCCTTCTGGCTATCAGTTTTATTTTAAAATCATTGATCTCAGAGCCTAGATTATGTTATCTAAAAGTTTTCACTAAGCTGAAATCTGTTATTTCTTCCATTCTTGACTCTGTCACATTCTCCTGCCTCCTGCTGTCCCCACAGGCCATGACACATTTACTTCTTTCTCTGGACACTTTCTATTTCTAGGCCCCAGTTTACTAATCTTTCCTTCTAAGGTTCATGGGCTGCCCCTGATCCTGTCCAGTGTATCTTTTACTTCAACAATTGCATACTTCGTCTCTGGAATTTTCTCTTTTTATCATCATGTCTCTAGTCTGACTTGAACTTAAGCACACATGTGTTAGAGATAGAACAGTATTTGTCAGCCCCATTACTGTTCATGTTTCAGGCTGGTTCTTTTGCTCAGGGATCATACTATCCTGCTATATGTAATGGCTGCTGGTTTTTTTTTTTTTTTGGATTATGAGTTTTTGTTAAGTGTCTGGTTTGATTGCCCTCCTTTAAAGTGTGTGTCCTTTGGGGCTGGGGAGATGGCTAAGTGGGTGGCGAGTTTGTTCCACAAGTTTGAGGACCTGAGTTCAGACTTCAAGCATCTGCAGGAAAAGGCCAGGAAGTCGTGGTGTCCATCTATAACTCCAGAACTGGGAGATGGAGACAGATATTCCTGGTGACTCACTAGCAGCTCCATAGCAGAAATATCAAGTTCCAGGTTCGGTGACAGACCCTGTCTCAAAAAAAAAAAAAAAAAATGGGAAATTGTAGAGGAAAACACTGATATCAACTTCTGGTATCTACATGTCCATGGATTGGAATGTACATATATACATACATGCACACATCACATATATGCATATACCACATACATGTGCATGCACAAACAACCCTACACATATTCACACACTACACAAACATGCATATTCCACACAATACACTTACACACAGTTACCACACACATGCATACAACACACATGCAGACACAGGTGTACATGCCACACATGTTCATACACACATGCATGTTCTACATATATTCACACAGCATGCATCTGAACACACATGTCCAGTATATACATGTACCCACATATCCATACTGAAAGTTAAGACCAAGAATTTTGATATGGAAAGGAAGTTGAATCACTTGAAGATCAACACAATCACAAGTCTTTAAACACTGTGATCATGAATCTACTGTGGCTTTGGTGTAGGCCTAGTTCAGTCCCTTACTGTAGTGTGTTCCCTTCAATGCCTCCATCAAATACCCAGGTGTGCAGAGCCTGTCTCTTCAGCCTGTCCCACTGAAAGGTGCTTTCTGGGGCTGTTTGTCTGACTGCTTCAGGGCTGGCATTAGTCATCTTCCTGGAGTTTCCTTCATGAATATGTAACGTTGTGTTCCCAGCTACACTTACAAACATCACTGAAGGTTTCTGCAGTCACCACTTCCTACTTCTCCTTCTGTCTGGTACTTTGCACTTGTAAGTTAACAGTTACTCTCTCCCTTCTGACCTTAACTACTACCTGATCTGCTTCGAGAGTCCCCTGGTACTAGAAATCAGGAGGATGTTGTGTTTGCTCTGTTTATTTTCTCGCCAAGAACTTGTTTCTATGCACTGTTGTCCAGCATCTGGAAAGCTATTTAAGGTATTTTGTCTGATTTTCTAGGTGTTTATGAGGGCAAGCTGAATCCCATCACAGTTATCCCCTCTGACCCCACACTCCATCTGATGAGCACATATAATAATTTTCTCCTATGGGCCTTTCCAACAGTGAAATATAAAAAAATTTGTCAAACATAGACACCCACTGTTTATTTGCTTGTGGTTATTAGAAAGCTCCTTAAAAGCCAGGCGTGGTGATATGTCCCTGCAGTCCAGGCACTCAAGAAGCTAAGGCAGAAGGGTTGTGAGTTTGAGGCCAGCTCTGGCTACACAGTGAAATCTCATCTCAACACAGAAAAACCAAACAAACAATGGCACAGGACAGAAGAAGGGACAGTCCTAGATGCTGTCTATCGCTGTGACAAATACCACAAGCAAGAGTAACACACAGTTTATGTCAGTTTACAGCTCAAGCCAAGACCATGGGGGCGGGTCCTGATTACTGGCTTGATCCTTGTGACTTATACAGCCTCATTTCTTATGCAATACAGGACCACCTGCCCAGTGGTGGCACTACCTACATTGGGCTGGTTCCTCCTACATCCATCATCAATCGAGAAAATGCCCACAGACTTGCCCACAGGCTGATGGGTTTGATGCATTTTCACAATTGAGTTTCCTCTTCCCAGATGACCTTAGGTTGTGTCAAGTTGACAAAAACCAACCAGCATAGTTACAAGCCGTTGTCATCAGAAAGCTGAATCCTTAGTGATCCCTATATTACAAAAAAAGATGTTTTTAAATCTCACTTTTAAATGTCCTTTGGAGAGATGATTCCTAAGCTGACTTATCTCTTTTGCCTCCTGTGGTGCTGGCATTCTTCTCTAGTCAGTTGTCCAGTCAGTATTGTTTTAAAATCTTTAAACATGGTTTTCTAGGCCAAGCATGATAGAGCATCCCTTTAATCCCAGAACTCCACTTGGAAGGCAGAGGCAGAAGAGTGTGTGGATTTGAAGTTGGCTTCATCTACCTAGTAAGTTCCAGGATAGCCAGGACTATAAAGAGAGATATTGTCTCCAAATAAATACATGAATCGGTTCTTCTCATACCTGTACTTATATTTATTTCTACATTATCAGTTGCATCATTTTAGAAATATAGATACTTGAAAAATAAATAAGCTTCATATAATAATAAAATTAATTAATTTTTATAGTGGAGATGGTGGTAGTGAGTCTTCCAGAGGTTCCTGTGTAGGAATGTTGGCCGTGTGGGAATGCTGTCAGGCAGTGGGACTTTGAAGAGTTAGTACATAGAAAAAGGGAGTGGGGTCTCTGGGGGTATCCTTTAAAGGCACTAATTCTGGACTTGATCCTTCCAGGCTCCTTGTCTTGCTATATGATATCTCCTTCTCACATGTACTCTCACTGTGATGCCACTCCACCACGATGTGATGTAGTCAGACACCCATGACCAGAGCTGAACAGAAAGTGACACCATGTTCTCAAACTTATAGACTTAGTAAGCTCAGGAAAGCTTTTTTCTTCATGAACTATATAGCCTTGGGTAGTTTGCTATAGCAACAGAAAATAATAATACATGAACTGCCCAATGGCCTTCAGAAATACATTATTGATTATGTTGAGCTTCAAGCCCATTCTCTACATCCATCCAATCAATCCCTATTATTTTTAAATGTCCTACTTAAAATATAGGTTTTGTGTTTTTATATAAACAGTATACTTTCTATATAAACATAGTATAATAGATATGTCAAAATTCCAGATACAAGACTCAATATTTTTCCATGTCTGCCCATGATACATTATAAGGAAACAACTCCCTCTGGTAAATAGCATGTCATTTTGTGAACTGAATTGTCACTACTTGATCGTTTCCCTTTCGTGAAGGTCACTTAGGAATGCTTCCAGTATTTTGCTGTCATGAAAAGTAAACAATTATCATGGCAGCGCTTCCCAACACATTGACTCTTAACACCCATGGCACTTTGAATCCTTAGTTATAATTCCTCAGCTTTCCACAAGTTCAGAATGTCCATGACAGCTATTATCTTAAATATACTAGAAATTAGAGTGAGATTTTAAAATGTTTATTTTATTTAAAAATAATTTAACATAGTAGTTCAAAATAACAGCACATTGAAGAACTTTGGTGAGATGAGTGGTGTTAGTTCAGCCTCTGCCTTATGAAAGCTCTTCAGTAGAACTGAATTCTTGTATCTCCTGTCTCAGTGTGTTACATGCTCTTATAGACCAAAATATTAAAAACCAGTGTAGCTTTGTGCAAATGCATATGGGGGTAGAAAGGAAGTTTTTTTTTTTCCTTTCTTTTTAGATGGGGTCTCATTCAAGTTGACCTAAGTTGACCTTGAGTTTCAATCCTCCTGCCTCAGTATCTCAAGCAAAAATTACAGATGTGACCACCATGCCCAGCAAACAGTTGGATTTTAGCAGGTGTTTTTCTTTGATAAATGTTAATTTTCTTGGGTAACATTTTAAATTTCTAGACTGATAGCATCTCCTTTTCCTCAGCTTTATTGGGGGAGAGAATGGACAAGAAAAACTTGTGCCTATGTAAGACTCTTGATGAGCTTTGCTGATGTCAACAACCACCGTGACACAATTGTCACAGTCGGGTGGGTGAACACCAAGTACTTTCTGTATACGTTAATTTGAGCAATAAGAACATTTAAGGTGTGCTGTCTTAGAAAATAACTGATGATTTTTTTATATTCAAGTTACAGTGTAGAATTTGACTACATCAACAACATTTCATGACTTGTTTTTTCAAAATCTATTGGACAGTTCAACACCTATTCAAGATTCTCAGCAAAGTAAGAACAGGTATGAATTTCCAGTTTCATGAAGACCACATTTTAAAAAAATACCATATACAACATTATACTTAATGTTGAAAAAAATTGAATGTTAATCCTTGCAATCATGTGGACTACATGCAAATCTTGTTTGACTGTGTCCAATGGGAATGCAACAGTAAGAGCTGTCACAAAAGCAGACGGGTGACAAAAGTGAATAAAAGAATTACAATTTGGAAAGGAAAAGACAAAGCTGATCTTTTGTTCATGTGACATAATTAAACACATACAAAACCATAAAGTGTAGTAAAGAATACATATGCGTGTGTGTGTGCATTTGTATATACACACACACACACACACACACACACATATATATATATATGTATATATGTATATACAGTACTAAGGAGTGAGTTCAGGGATGCTAGCTGTTTACTAACAATGAACACATGGGAACCAAACCTTAAGACATAGTACCATTTGCAACTAGCTAAGACAATGAAATGTAGGCTATCTTGGAGAGGGTTTGATTTTGCTCACAGATCCAGAGTATAGTCCATCACAGCAGGGAAATCAAGGCAAGAGCTTTAAAGCCACTGATCATGCCTCATCCACAATTAGGAAGTGGAGAGAAATTAATAGGAAGTAGGACTAGGCCAGGAAGCCTCAAGGCTTGCCCTCCATGACTCACTTCCTCAGCAAGTCTCCACTTCCTAAATGTTCCACAACCTTTTCCAACAGCACCATTAACTGGGGACCAAGTGTTCAAACACATGGACCTATAGGGTATATTTATTTCACATTTAAACTACAAAATACATATAAAATTCTAATAAACTCAAACCAGGCTTGTACAGTGCAAATTATACATCATTGATGGAATTAATCAGAAAGAGCAAAAAATGGAAAGATGTGCCCATGTATGGGAATACTTCATATCATATATATAATATTCTCAAATTAATATAAAATTTTGATGCATTTCTGTAAAATTGCAAGCAATATTTTCTAAATATAGAAGCTTATTCAAATATATTAAAATCAAAATATTTGAATAACTAAAATGAGTTTGAAAATAAGAATAAAATGAGAAGATTTCATCTCAGTTTTAATATTTCTAAATGCCCTGGCATAACATGTTCTGGTAATAAATAGACACATAGACAGAACACAGCAGAGAAAGCAGATGGTGTCCGTGCATATATTACCAATTTGCTCTTCCCAAATGAGAAAATATAGATCTATGAAGAAAGGATGCTCTTGACAACAGGAGAAACTGAGGCCCTAGAAATAAGAAGGCAAAATCCTGAACCACAGGGTAAATCCCACCCTGTGTGCAGACAGAAAGTACTCAATTTTATGACATTTTGCACTCTGAAAACCAAACTATAATACATTTCTAGAAACATATAAAGACATTTAATCTAGGCTGGACAAAGAATTCTCAGACTTGCAGCACAATTCATAAAAAGAACTATGTTTAATTAGATTTCATCAAAATTGAACATTTTCATCGCCCAAAAGATTTCCCTTGTAAAGTCTTCAAAGGGATAAACTACCAAACTGAAGAAAGGATTTACATGTTTGAAAGAAGACAGGCATCTAGAATGAATAAAGGACTCTCCAACAGTAAAGACAAAAGGCAGCTTAATTAGAAAATGGCCATGATATTAAGATCTGTTTCAGCACAGAGGATAAGTAGATGACAAACAATTCCCACTGGCAACTAAAGACATTTAGAACTACACTGAACCAGCACTGCACACTTATGGGAACAACTACAGTCAATGAAAACAAAGCTAGCTTCTTTGCCAGTCTTATCCCTTGTGTTTTTTGTTGGAAATAGACCAAGAGTCAATAGACTATAACCTTTTGTCCAAATCCAGACTATTGCATATGTGTCCAAGAAAACATCCATGCATATAGTCTACACATGTTTTCTCATGTGTAGAAGTAGTAGAAGTGAATACTTCCCCACCTCTCCCTGCTTTTTCTCTTCTCCTCCTCCCTTTCTCCTTCTTCTTGTTATTTTAATCCATAAGTCATGGCAGAAATAATTTTCACAGATCTTCAAGGAAGCCATTGCCTTCCAAGTCTGTAGATACCAACAGGAACAATTTTCTTGTTTTTTGGGACATTATCCAGACCTTGTTTTGTAATCCAGCCAAACTCAAGTTGGCCTTGAACTGACCACAATCCTGTTAATTCAGCTGCAGAAGAACTGGAATTGCTGGCATGATCAGTACACCAGGCTTTAACAACATTTGAAAGAATAAGGTGATGCACAGGATAGTTTAAAATCTCAGTTTTACACAACTACCCACAGAAAATCCCATACTCTAAACTGCAAAGTATGCTTAGATTAGATATAAAAATGTGGTGCTTTCAACTGCATGTCAAAAACCCCAAAACAAACCTCCCCCAACATCTACAAAAATGAAAACAACACCACACACACACACACACACACACACACACACACACACACAAAGCTAGCTGTGATGGCTTCTGCCCATGTTTAACAAATGTGCATGAGAAGAAAACTAAAAGTAAACTAGAAGAGAAAATGGATAATATCTACTATGAGTGAAGAAAAGCAATTGAAAATTGTAAAACGTTAAAATGGTGAAGAGCTATTATGAAACTAATCACATGATCAAATTATATTTTAAGTGAAAAGGATAGTTTAAAAAAAGCCCAAAATTCTCATAACTGACACACTTGAAAGACAAAAAGGAATGTGTCACAATAACAAACCTGAGTCTGTAATTGAAATGTATAAAAAAACTCTAGGCCTGGAACCTACCAAACATTTTCATTTTTAAAAGGCAAAAACAGGTTTTTCATAGTCTCTCCCAGAGAGAGGAATAAGAAAAAATTCCAACATTTTAAAGATGAATGTATTCTTGGAAAACAAAAGGAAGAAAAAAGATGGAAAAAAGTCCCGACCATTGTCCTTAAAAGTAGGAATGCAAATGAGTGACATCATCACAGAGCACTCAACAATGCCATGACTAACTGAAGCTGATGTCAGGTCCCATCTAAGGTCAGCTAAGCCTTGAAAATCCATCCTTATTACTCACTTATAATGCAGAAAAGAAATCTTGATTTGTTTTAGTAAATGCAAAAAACATTTAACATCCATTCATAATCAAACACTAACGTGAGTGTTTAAAGTGCCAACTAAAGAACAATCAGAGAGTCTCCAAGGATTTGTGGTGGGTTGGAGAGAGCATGGGCAATACTACTCCAGAGGAAAATCTGTGCATATTCAAGGGGGTAGGCAAGCAGAGGGCTTTACAGATGAACAGTGAGAAATTTATACAAGCCACTTAGATATAAAGTTGTTTGGCCAAAATAATAACATCTAAATAAGGGATGTATCTAAGAGCAAAGGAGAGAAAAGTAATCAGCAGTCATGTCCAGCTGTGAACCTTGTGAACGGCAATAATTACTGCCCTGACAAGACATGATCACTGGTACAGTAGTGGCATGCATATTGTCAGAGTAACCAAACACTTTCCAGTTGGATTTAAGGCCCTCTACACAAGAGGAAACCCATGCGTGGTAGTATTAACTGAGCTAAAGCCCTGTGGCTGGCTAGATCATAGGCCTTATGGAAGAAACTTGTACTAGTATTCTAGTACTCAGCATAATGGACACAGCAGTTAATCTCCCTCTATTTTCTTTTTTTAAGATTTGAAAACATTATGAGTGTGAGTGTTTTGTCTGCATGTATAAATATATACCACATGTGTGCCTGGTGCCTGTGGAGGCCAGAACAGGGTATCAGATCCCATGGAACTGGAGAACCAGACTAACAGGCGGTTATGTGCTACCATGTGGATGTTGGAAACAGAATCCAGGTCCTCTACAACAGAAGCAGCAAGTTCTCTTAGCCACTGAGCAATCTCTTCAGCCCATATAGCCCATATATGTTGCATCTTTATACCAACATATTATTGCATATCTCAACCCTCATCAGAGAACTTCTCTTTGCAGTAGAAGCAACTAATACAGAAACCCACTACTAGTCAACATGTAGAGAATAAGAGTCTGTGGAGTACTTAGTTCTAAATGAGACATCTATATCATACACTCTCCCTCCAAGATACAGGGATTGCTACAGAAGAGGGAGATGGAAATATTGTAAGAGCCAGTGGGAGTGTATGTCTGCCATGAAATAGCATTTGCTGGTTATGACAGATCCATTGCTCAGATGAATTCTCAACAGCTAGGATTGCAAACACAAGATTGGCACAAGGGCAAGCCAGTCAAAATCCCAGCATGGATGAGAGAAAGCTCATGACATCCCATACCATCTGAACACCCCACAGACACACAAATTTGCAACATTGTTGTAGCAAAACAAGTTCAAGAAAACATTGAGGAGACCATATGCCATGGAGAAATTGGTTTCAAAGGATCCAGGATTGCAAAGATGCTTCAATATACACAATTCAATAAAGATAATACAGAACAAACATAGACATAAAGACAAGAATTACATGACTCTCTAAGTAGATGTGGAAAAGACTTCTGTCATGGGAACAGTCCATGCCTCTATCTGGTGGTGGTTCCATGAATTTTGGTTTTTGTTTGGCATTCTAATGATGTGTACACTTTTATCTCTTGTGATTATACAACAATATGAGTATTTAAAATATATAACAACCACATTTGAGTTTCTGAAGGGTATTCATTTGCAAATCATCAGCACATCATCACTATGTTTTGGCCTCAACCTCCTGAGTTCTGGCATTGCAAGTGTGGGACACCGTTCCTAGTCTTTTTAAAAAGTCAGATAAATATAACAGCATGAAAAGGAAGTGTTATTAAAAGAAAATGTAGAGATGGGTGCCGTGGCGAAGTTCTGCAATCACACTTATCTGGAAATCTGAGACAGGGGAAGTGTGAGTTTGAGACCAGCCTGAGTGACATAGCAAGAACCTGATTCATAAGATAAGTCTGGAGGTGGAGATCTGTGGCGGAGCACTCCTACAGTCTGTGGGAAGCCCAGGGTTCAGTCCTATGAACTACTAAAATGGGTAGGGCAAGGTTACTCATGAAAGCCCACCTTATTGGACCTGCTGCTGTTTACTTCTTTAAGCCCATGAGTGTCAGTGACTAGGCTTGCTACCCAAACCCAACACACTAGAGTCTCAGTGTCTGCAATTGCCTATAGGTTTATTCCCACCGAAGCCTGGACTAGAGTCTAGAAGAGGAGCTGTGTGTTGCCCTACTACTACCACATAGGCAGAAACCAGTAATCTGACTCTTGCAATTATGCTTTGTTTGAAGGCTAGTGAGTTGGAAAGCCAAAGTCAAATCTGTCTTCCCAGGTCCTTTTATCATTAATCTTTTGATGGAGAATCAGAGCCATCAATTCAAAGTTCTGACAACATGAAAATTAAATTGGAAATTGATAACTAAAATATTTCTAGAAATTCCTCTAATTATTGAAAGTGACCAGCATATTTCTATGTAATTAGCATGTCAAAAAGAGAAATCGCAAAGAAAAACGTAAACACTTACTTTAATAATAATGAAATACAGTGTTAATTCATGTGAGATAATTGTAAGAGATGTCCGGCTCCCTGGAACCTGTACAGGACACACCCTGACACCAAATTCTCAGCACAGAGGAGGGGCAGGGTGGGGATGGTGGAGGGGCTGCAAAGGCAGCAGCAGCAAGCGAAAAAGAGAGAGCAGGTGGTTTCTGCAGGAGTGAGTTTTTAAGGAGAAAAATGAGGAGTCTGTGCAAGGGTGAGTTGGTAAATCCTGATTGGTAACATTAGCCAAATAATGAATTTTGATTGTTGGACCTTGGTGTTTTGTCTCAAGAGTGAGTCAGTGGCCAAATAAGGGAATGAATCTTGGGGGCTAGCTTTGGGAATGTAATCTAACAGTTTAGCAAGCAGGAAAAGGGTAAAAGGCAAAGCCTGTTGGCACCATTTTTGCCAGGCTCAGGCCTGTGTTTGCCCTTCAGATACCATATAGTTTGAACAAAACTAACTAAACGTTTGTTATGTAAAGAAAAGACCTAACTTCACTTTCCAAAGGCTGGGCATATAATTCATTGGTAGAGAGCACTTGGCTGGTGCAAGGCCTGTGTAGTTGGTTGTTTTTTTATTCTTAACTCTGTTCTTTTGGGGGCTGCCACCCAGCTCCCAAGTAAATAAACATGGAGTTTTACTCTTCTTTATGAATGCCCATCTTTAGCTTAGCTTATTTGTAGCCATCTTTCCTTAACTTAAATTATCCCAGCTACATTTTTGCCTCTGGGCTTTTTCCTTTTCTTACTTCTGTAATCTTACTTTCACTCTAACTGTGTGGCTGGCCCCTTCTTTTCTTGCTCTTTGATCTCTCTTAATTCCTGATTCCTCTTTTTTCCTCCTTCTATTTATTCTCTGTGCTTTCAATCCCCTCCTATCTTTTCTCTTGCCTTGCTATTGGCTGTTCAGCTCTTTTTTAGACCAATCAGTTGTTTTAGACAGGCAAAGTAACACAGCCATAGCATTAAACAAATGCAACCTAAAAGAGTGCAACACATCTTTGCATCATTAAAAAAAATGTTCCACAACACAAACAAATGTAACACACCTTAAAATAAAGTTCTACAACAGGCCTGGGCTCAATAACAAGCATCAATAACAGTAATAAGTTTTAAAAAATAAAATAAATTAAGTTTCCTTGGAATTAACTTTAAGATGCTTGTTTTTGTTTGTAAATGTTATCTTTATTTTATTTTAAAAAACCAGTAGTTGAGAAGCAAATGAACAGACAGTATAGCTAAGGGCAGAAGTAAATAAAATATAAAAGTAAGGTCAAATTGTTTCTGAGAAATTATTAACAGAAATTGCTAGGCCTATAAGAACGTACATAAACACCTTAATCTTTTGATAGATGTTTGCTTTATGATAAATTATCACAGTAAACGTTTTTATTTCACACACCTTTCTGTATGTGTTTATGTTTTCTTAATGAAAAGGAAATGGTTATATGTACACACAATGGTATTTGTGTGAGAATGAGCAGGGGATCTTGAAAATGGCCCCAAACAGGGAGTCCTAACTCACCATCTGGCTGCACTGTAGACAACCACATGGCTCTCCCCTCTGTGCCCTCCTTCTTCCACTCAGGGTTACTTGCAAGAAAATCTAAGAATCATATTCTTCACCAATAAATAATTCATTTTGTGGGCAAGATGTGAGAGTGGGATTTTCGATATCTTCTTGTCTCAGAATCAGATCCTAGTCCAGGCTGCCTGGGAATACATAATCCTCCATCCTCCTGTCTCAGCCTCTGAAGCTGAGGGCTGGGCTTATAGACATTCACCACCATGTCAACTACAAGACACATACTCTTTTGGGTGAAGGGACCAAGATACTCCTGATATCACAGATTTTGCAGTTTACTGTGGTTCAAAACTACTAATCCAGAAGGAGAGCAAAGTTTTCAAATGCATATGATTAGGACTTTTCATGTGAAAGATCTTTTTGGTGTGTATCTAGCATTTTTCAACCAATCTCTACAGTTCTGTCAACATCAGCGTGTCCCCCATTGGCCGGGGGCAGGTCTGTGTGGTCTTGTGATCAAGCAACTAGAGAGTAGGACTACTATAACCACTATGTAACTGAAAGGTGACATCAGCGCTGTTTGGCAAATTCCTCTATTAAACTGGAATGGAGTACAACTCGAATACAAGCTCTAAAAACGCTCATCCGCTTAGATGTCAGGCCTGGGTAAGAATCTGGCACTAATCAAGGAATTTCTAGTCTTTTACTTATTATACTTAGAACTTGGCACATTATGAAAGAAAAACACCTCATCATAACTCTGCTCAGTGTGCACAGCCAGACTTGTGTTGAAACAATGTAACAATTCATTGACATCTGCAGATTTTTAATTTTCAAAACATTTATGTGTTTTATCTGCATGAATGTTTTACCTACATGTATGTTGCTACACCATATGTGTGCCTGGTGCTCATGGAGGCCATAAGAGGGCATCAGATTCCCTGGGACTAGGGTCACAGACAGTTGTAAGCTACCATGTGGATGTTGGGAATGGAACTTGGGTCCTCTGGAAGAGCAATCTGTGCTCTTAACTGTCCCTCCATCCCCCTGGAAGGTATTTTAAAAGGCGCTTGTGCTTCTGTACTAATTTGTGTCTGTTGACTACAAAGAAGATGTTCTGGAAACACACACATCACGTCAAGATATAAACATGTTTTGCCTTTCATAAAGAAAACAGAAGGTTTTTTGTTGTCTTTGTTTTGTTTGTAGAATATGGTATTTTATACTGTTTTCTGTCTCCAGGCCTGCATATTGTGTTCCTTGATAGCCATTTCAGCCTGCATTTTAAAATGAGAATTAATATCCATCTAGAGAAAAATAGATTTTTCTCTTTTGTCAACAAGGAAAGGATATGTGTGTGTAGGAATTTTGAGCATCTAGAAATTTAAACACACACAACATGCACACATATATTCATTATAGCTTACTCCAGCTAAATGGATGTCTAAGTCCGTTTTCTGTTGCTATAACAAAATACACAGGGCTAGATCCTTGATAAAGAAAAGGGGTTTATTTAGCTCATAGTTTGAGATCTTATGAATTCAAGATCATATTGACTTATCTGATCTGCGTTGAGAGTCCTTTTGGCATCTTACAAAGTGGGCAGAAGGTGTCATGGTAGAAGTGTGGGTAAAAGGAGCAAGAAGTCACATGAGAAAAAGAAACCAGAGAGGGATTCAGAGGGTAGGCTTTCTCTTTTCATAACAGCTCTGAAGGGAACTAACCAGGTTCCTTCAAAAACTATACCAGTCCCCTTCGAGGATGGCAGCAACAATGGCCTACTTGCCTTCTACCAGACCCCACCTCTTAATCCACATCACTACAATGGGGGACAAGCTTGCAGCACATGCACTGAGGGAAAAGCCACACCCACATCACTGTGAGGAAGAACAGAGGCCACAGGCTATTCTAATGGAGTGACTTGACTGAGCACATACAATGTGCAAGGCTCCAGCAAGCAAGCTGCTGGGGGGAGTGCGGCATTGAGAAGACCTAGCTGGGATAGTGGCTTATACAATCCCAGTACTTCAGAGATGGAGACAGAAGGATCACAAGGTGAAACTAGCGTGCCTTACATAGTGTCCTAGTTAGGGTTTCTATTGCTATGACAAAATACCATAGCCATAAAGCAAGTTGGGGAGGAAAGGGTTTATCAGGCTTATACTTCCAGATTGCTGTTGATTATTGAAGGAAGTCAGGACAACAACTCAAATAGAGTAGGCAGGAACTGATGCAGAGGCCATGGAGGGGTTCTGCTTACTGGTTTGCTTCCATTGGCTTACTCAGCTTGCTTTCCTACAGAACCCAGGACCACCAGCCTAGGGAAAGCACCACCCATTATGGGCTGGGCCCTGGCCCATTGATCACTAAATGAGAAAATGTCTTACAGCTGGGTCTCATCCAGGCAGTTCCTCAACTGAGGCCCCTTCCTCTGATTACTCTAGCTTGTATCAGATTAACACACAAAGCCAGCTAGTACATAGTTCTTGAGACTGTCTCAAAGAGAAGAAATGAAAGGAAAGGGGAGAAAAAGGAAAAATAAAAAAGAAAGGAGGTACCTCAGAGTCCTTTTGATTTGCATTTTCCTGATTACTAAGTGTGTTGAGCAATTCCTTAAATGTCTTTCAGCCATTTGAGATTCTTCTGTTGAGAATTCTCTGTTTAGCTGTGTACCCCATTTTTTAATTGGATGATTTGGTATTTTGATGTCTAGTTTCTTGAGTTCTTTATATATTTTGGAGATCAGCCCTCTGTCAGATGTGGGGTTAGTGAAGATCTTTTCCCATTCTATGGGCTGTTATTTTGTCTTATTTACTGTATCCTTTGCCTTAGAGAAGCTTTTCCATTTCAGGAGGTCCCATTTATTGATTATTGCTCTCAGTGTTTGTGCTACCGGTGTTATATTCAGGAAGTAGTCTCCTGTGCCAATGAGTTCAAGGCTACTTCCCACTTTGTCTTCTATCAAGTTCAGTGTAACTGGATTTATGTTGAGATCTTTGATCCACTTGGACTTGAGTTTTGTGCATGGCAATAGATATGGGTCTCTTTGCAATCTTCTACGTGTTGACATCCAGTTATGTCAGCACCATTTGTTGAAGATGCTTTCTTTTTTCCATTGTATAGTTTTGGCTTCTTGGTCAAAAATCAGGTGTTCATAGGTGTGTGGATTAATATCAAGGTCTTCAATTAGATTCCATTGGTCCACATGTCTGTTTTTACACCAATACTAAGCTGTTTTTATTACTATAGCTCTATAATAGAGCTTGAAATCAGGGATGGTGATGCCTCCAGAAGTTTCTTCTGTTGTACAGGATTGTCTTATCTATCCTGGGTTTTTGTTTTTCCATATGAAGTTAAGTATTGTTCTTTAAAGGTCTGTTAGGGAAATTCCCAGGAATCCACAAGGATGACCCAAGCTAAGACTCCAAGCAATAGTGGAGAGGGTGCCTGAACTGGCCTTCTCCTGTAATCAAATTGGTGAATACCTTAACTGTAATTCAGTAACTGATGGAAACAGATGCAGAGATCCACAGCCAAGCACCAGGCTGATCTCTGGGAGTCCAGTCGAAGAGAGGGAGGAGGAATTATACAAGGAAGGGAGGTCAAAATCATGATAGAAAAATCTACAGAGACAACTGAACCGAGCAAAGGGGACCACACGAACTCTAGACCGACAGCCATGCAGCCTGCATGGGACTGAAGTAGGCCCTCTGCATATGGGAGACAGTTATGTAGCTTGGTCTTTTTGAGGGGCCCCTGGCAGTTGTACCAGGATCTGTCTCTGGTGCAGGAGCTGGCTTTTAGAAGCCTATTCCCTATGGTGGGATGCATTGCTCAGCCTTGATGCAGGGGGTAGGGGCTTGGTCCTGCCTCAATTGAATGTACTAGGCTTTGCTGTCTCCCCATGGGAAATCTTACTCTTTTGGAGGAGTGGATGGGAGGTGGGTTGAGTGGGAGTCAGGAGGGAGCAGCAGGAGAGATGGGAGGGGGAACTGTGGTTGGTATATAAAATAAATTTAAAAAAAGAAAAGGAAAGAAAGGAGGAAGAGTGAGAGGAAGGAGGAAGAGAGGAAGAGGGGGACAATGAGGAGGAGGGAGAAGGAGGAGAAGGAGAAGGAGGAAGAGAAGAAGGAGAAGAAAGGAGAAGAAGGAGAAAAAGAAGGAGGAGGAAGGAGGAAGAGGAGGAGTAGGAGGAAGAGGAGGAGGAGGAGAAGGAGGAAGAGAAGAAGGAGAAGAAAGGAGAAGAAGGAGAAAAAGAAGGAGGAGGAAGGAGGAAGAGGAGGAGTAGGAGGAAGAGAAGGAGGAGGAGAAGGAGGAAGAGAAGAAGGAGAAGAAAGGAGAAGAAGGAGAAAAAGAAGGAGGAGGAAGGAGGAAGAGGAAGAGGAGGAGGAGGAGGAGGAGGAGGAGGAGGAGGAGGAGGAGGAGAAGAAGAAGAAGAAGAAGAAGAAGAAGAAGAAGAAGAAGAAGAAGAAGAAGAAGAAGAAGAAGAAGCAGCTGGTTAATGACAACCAATCTCAGTAACTACAGAGTAGGCATCTTAGGATACAACAGCATCCCTCTTAACAAGCACCCAGATTTTATGAAGGACTCATGAGGAGGCCTACAGAGGCCCCTTATTCATATTAGGTAGAACTTAGCTTCCCTGCAAGGATTACAACAGCTCTGAGCTGAGGACAGTGTGGGAAGAGGAATTGAATTAGCCTCCATTTCTGCTCTATACTGTCCTGGACCCAAGTACATTCCTGGGCCCTCTAATGCAAGATGAGGTATATTTACATTCATGGTCCACTCAAGGATAAAAAGATGTGCTTCTCACACCCACAATTTCTTAGGTGACAAATATGTCTTTAGGATTTGAAAGAGATTAAATATTGCCCATAAGGAAAAAAAAGTTTATTCCAGAATTAAATGACATCAAACTTGTATCAAATTCAGCCAAATTGGTTCAGCCAGCCATGGGAGTTTTAAAAAGAAGAAAACCATCAGAAAATTTGGATTGATTTGTGTGTTTAAAAGAAGCAAACTGGAATAATATACATGAGCTGTTACGTTATAGGCACAAGGTGCTGGATGGTACCCAAGACCTGTCTATGACATTCCTTCCTTTACATTTCCAGATGTTTGTAAGTGTGGTGCACCTGCACATGTACACATTCTGGTACAGACAGAGGTAGATGTTCTGAACCATTCTCAATGACTTTTCCCTCTTACACTCTGAGGTAGGGTCTCTTAATCCCAAATAGTTAGACCTAGCCATGTCACCATGGGGATCCCTTGTCTGTGCATTCTGAAGCTGGAATTACATTTACCTAGGATCTAGGGATTTGAACACAGGTCCTCCTGATTGCCCAGCAAATTCTTTAACCACTGAGATATCTCTTTATCACTCTCTGTGACATTTGGAAAATACAGTTTCTTTGATCGAAGAAAGATCTGATGCATGATCATTTGGGGAAGCTGTGTGTTAGGATGTGAATTTAGCTCTGATCTAATCAGGATGGGTTAGACACTAGAGAAGGGTAAATTCCCAAGAGCACATTCTCTCACTAAACTCCTTAATTTTCAGTTAACATTTCCATTCTCAGGCTCCATAGCCATAATTGCTAAATGCAGTTTAAAACTCCACTTTTCAGACAGGATAGGGAGGTCTATGGAGTGGAGTACATGTGTCTGCAGAGGAAAGGTACCACCCATAGCAATGTTACCTCTGTGTGCTTGCCAGTCTATTTAGACAGTGTTTTCCAGGCTTCAAAATTCTGAATTACTGCAATCTTTTGAAATAATGCCATGCTAATTGGAACATAAATTAAGGTACTTAAGAGCTTAGAAGAAATTAACACCAAAGACCCACCCATCACAAAGAAACCATGATTTCTCCTAACTCCAGTAAAGAAGCTTTGAAATTCCCATTCCAAGTGCAGTTGCCTCACCATGCCTGTGATAACGCACTGGAAACCCACATTCCTGGAAAGGGATTGTGTGTTCCTGCAGAAGCTGAATTGAATCAGCTATGGAGATTGACATGAGTTTAAGTTATGGGTTGGAATGATTTGAGGACAGATGCTGACATGCAGCTTATGTTGGGAGGCTAGTGACATCGGACATGTGACTTCATCCTTGCAAATCATCATACTTACAAGGTTGGTGATTGATAACTTCCTGGGAGAGGTGGGGAGAAAGTTGATGGATGCAGAGACAGTGTGATCATATGGCCCATTTGAAGGTAGCTATAACTACTCCATTAACTGCCCCCCTCTGTCTCTGTCTGTGTCACAGTTCAGACAATAAACTCAGGTGCTGGCCCTGGACTTGCACTTTACTTGAGACAATGTCTCTTGCTCCCTGCTGTGTATGCCAGGTTGACTACCCTGCAGGCTCTAGGATTATACTTTCTCCACCTCTCAACTTGCTGAAGGAACACTGGCTATGCTATCACATCTGGCTTGATTTGACTTCTGAAGATCTGAGCTCAGGTCTACACACTTGCAACACCTGGGATTTACCTGCTAAGCCATCTCTCAGCCTCGCTGACCACCCTTTTATGGCTTTTTACAGCAAGTTCATCTAGATACTCAATACACTGAAACATAGAGGAAGAGGGTTACATGTACAGTTGCAGCAAACAATTCACACCCCACCAACTCCCAAAGCATGTGCTTTTTAGATGAATTCAAAAAGCATTGTCCCTTGCTGCGGATCTACAAGAGTCCCGTCTCATTAACTATGTTTTCTGGAAGGAAGGAAGGAAGGAAGGGAGGGAGGGAGGGAGGGAGGAAGGAAAGAAGAAATAGGTACCTCAGCTAGTGAAAATCATCACTCAGATCAAACAATTTCATCTTAGTAGCCCTGTATGTTGTTCAAATCTTCTAACCCCCTAAGGTGTAGTTTTCATTTGTAGCTAAAAAACAGTGCTCTCTGGATTTCTCATCCAGGGAAGACATTTTAAAAGTAAAAGTGAGCTGTGGTAGGATGTCATGCCCCATGTAATAATGGAGGATTGGTCACTATCTGGACAATCTTCTCATTTGTGATTTACTTTTATTTAAATTCAGCATAGGGGACAAAAGTGGGTTCCGAGGAGAGACAGACTGGTGTGAATGGGCAGCTATCTGAGCTCTGTGCCTTGACATCTGCTCTGGATCCATTGAAAAACATTCATGAGTTGTTCGGAAACCTGTAAGCATGATAGAAGTGACAGCGATCACAATACAGTTGGGTCACCATGCTACTTCTCTCCTGACATTCCAGGACAGCAGCAGCTGTCCAAATCACAGTCAATGAAGTCTGGACTCCAATAAGTTCATTGGCTAGTTTTTGTCTTTGAGACAGTCCTCCTTGTCTGCCCTGAAACTTGCTGAATAGACCAGGCTGGCCTCAAACACACAGAGGTCTGCCTGCCTCTGCCTCTCTGAGTACTAAGAATAGAGGTGTGTGCCACCTGCAAATCTGTCGGCTTTTAAAGAGACACATCATCATGATGTCTCTCAGACAGGTGTGAACACACAAAAGAGAGACAAAATGTGTAACGATCCCTGAGGTGGCTCAGCACTGCCACCCACTCCTAAGGAGCCTTTCACAGACCACCGTAGCTTATATTCTGAATGCACTGCCAACAGAAACGCCATGACACAGAGAGCACAGGCCTGGGAAGAACTTACTGACTCTGGCCAGCAGCCAGGTGTGTGGGGCTGGTGCAGAATGGGGCAGACCTGGAGTTAGCCGTGGACTGTGTGTGCTCACTCTCTGTGTGCACTGGGAACAGTGAGTGTGTCAGGATCCTAAGAATCCCAGCCCTGATTCCTCTATACAAGCAAGCACCAGCTGCATGAGAATGCTGCAAAACAGATATCAGGACTGGACAGCATTCCTCCCCAAACCTCTCTGGAGACAGGGACGGGATCCCATTTTCATGAATGAGCAAACTAGACTATAACTTGGGGTTGGAGCTTTGTGGACAGGGAGGATGAGATCGCCTTAGGCTGTGCCCTGTTTCCCAGGAATGGCATTCAGTGTGCATGTCAGAACAAATTCACAGGTCAGTGTGCACACTGGAACATCCAGACAGGCCATTTTTCAGGAAAATTTAGCGCTCAGCAGTGGCAATGGTGGCAGCTCACACACAGTGTGTGTCCAGTGGGCCGTTTATCACCATTCCTCCATGCTACTTACCTCCTCTGAATAGTCCACACCCCAATCCTTCTCACTCCGGTTTTCTGGATAAGTCTCTGTCACTGGGCTCCACCCCTAGCCCTTTACAATGTGATTTGAAGACATTTATTTTCTTGTGAATGCAAAATTAACTTCAGTTCAATAATAATGTTAATGGCAATCAAGGACCATCTTTTATATTATAACATATTTCAAAGCATTAATTTATTTCACTAATTGCTATTAATTAATGCTTCTAAGGTTAATTTAATAACTAAACTTTGTCCCTGTTTGGTGTAGTTGCTTCTGAAGTTATAATTAATAGCACAATTTTCAGATTTTTAAAAATCTTACTTTTAATATACATTTTTAAGTGGAGAGAGTACAGGCTACATTAGAGAGATACTATTTTTATTTGTTTATCTAATTCCTTTACAGCTTTCTTGCATGGTATGCTATTTCTTTGATTTTTATACATACTTGAAAAAGAGGTATATTCTCTAGCTATAGAGTTTTGAGGTTAACATACTTCTATTGGTGTTGCTTTTAAAATTACATTTTATTTTTATATCTTTTAAAATATTTTTATTTATGTTTGTGTGTGTGTGTGTGTGTGTGTGTGTGTGTGTGTGTGTGTGTGTGTGTGTATGTGTGTGTGCTACATGTGTGTATGGGGGTACCTGTGAGGTCAGAAGAGGGTAGCAGATCCCCTGGAACTGGAGATACAGGTAGATGTGAGCCATGTGGATGGATGCTGGGAGCCGAACTTTGTTCTTCTGGAAGAGTAGCACTGAGCCATCTCTCCAGCCCATAGTCTATAGCTTAACTACTGTTTTGGTTTTTAGCCTGGTTTTGCCTGAGCACGATGTGTTAATGTGTAGAGTCAGTTTCTATTAACGTGAGGAACTGGAACTTTCTGTGCTGAACAATTTTACTTTAATTGGTGCACTGATACAAATAACTACTTTATTCTTGGAGGAATGTAGCCTTTTATACCAAAAAGCTCTTCATTTTCTCATTGAGTACTTTTAATTAGACTGTGTTCATGCCCTGGTACCAAAATTCCAACTCCTCCAATTTTTAACAGTATCAATGTGTTTTTTAAGAGCAGGGAGGAAAATGCACAGGCAGACCTCCTGCACTGATTCTTCCAATAATGGCTTCCCTATTGCTAGCAGGCGATGTGAGTTAGGCATTATGACTACTGCCAAATGTCAGCTACACACCATTGAAACCATATGCAAATCCGTCTCACTGACCTAAAAGTCTCCTGTGCTTCAATTATTCCTCTCCCACCTCCCAGTCCTTGGTGACTGCTAGCCTTGATGGGGTCTCCATACCTCTGCCTTTCCACAATATCACAGTGATGGAGTCATACAAGGTCCAGCCTTCCAGACTGGCTTGTTTGGTGTATGCAATGTATTTTCAACAACAGGCCTGAAATGCATGGACTTCATGAATGTTTCCTTGGTCATCATTGAAAGTTTGTGTGGGGGTATTGTGTTCCCCAAAATATTGTGTACCCTAATAAACTTATCTGGGGTCAGAGAACAGAAAAGCCATTAGATACTTAGGCTAGAAAATGTTGGCACTCACGCCTTTAATCCTAGCATTCCAGAGACAGAAATCCATCTGGGATCTCTGTGAGTTCAAGGCCACATTGGAAACAGCCAGGCATGGTGACACACGCCTTTAATCCCAAGAAGTGAGCCTTTAATCCCAGGGAGTGATGGCAGAAAGCAGAAAGGTATATAAGGCGTGGAGACCAGAAACTAGAAGTATTTTGGCTGGTTAAAGTTTTAGGTTTTGAGCAGCTGAGAGCCGTTCAGATATGAGGACAGAGAGGCTTCCAGTCTGAGGAAACAAGATCAGCGGAGAAGTTGGCCAGATAAGGTAGCTGTGGCTTATTCTGTCTCTCTGATCTTCCAGTGTACACCCCAATAACTGGCCTCAGGAACTGTTAAGATTCCTACTACAAGTTTGAAGAACACATCCACCACAAGCAGTCCTTAGTCATCTTCTCCTGTGCTTCTTACCCTATGTCCATTGACACTTCATTTTTCTGGTACTTTACACAGCATCCACCAGGCACATGGCTTCTCATTCTAACACATTCTAAGATATTATTAGAATTTGTATTTGTTTGCATTAAGATGATGGACCATGGTTTTTTAAGGACCCTGACCCATGCACTCTGAGACACTGTTCCCCACCCTGTTGCACATTTTGAATTCATGTAATTCCCTGGGTTGGTTACACCAGGGACCACCATGGGGGGTGTAGACGGACATGCCCATCCTTGATGCGATCAAGGGTGCTTCCACTCTCCTTGACTAAGGATACTTTCGATTTGTGGCAAGCTTGTCTAGAGAAGCCAATTGCAGGCCAAGGCACACCCTGCGCTGCGGCTTGAAACCAAGTGCTCCCTCAAGCCTGGGGGGAGTCTTTATCCCTGGGATGGACCTGTAGCCTATGGAAAGGAAATGCTTCATTGGTCTTTCCAGGATCATGTCCCCATTGATGTGTCCCATAAATCACATTTCCTGTAAGTTAAAGCCTTCTGGGGCTTTCCTGAGTGGCGTGTATTTTCAGACAATTATCAGCTTTGGCTCATTGCCACTTTCTTCATGAAGAAGGTGGGTAGGAAAACTTAGAATTTAGTGTCTGCTCCATGACAACCAACACTCTGTACATGAACTTACTTTCGTCGGTCCTGAGTGGCTCTTGGTCCCAGGCCCTCGTCTCTACAGGTATGGTCAGGCCCTACCTTCTGCAGTCGTCACCACAGTCCCTATTTGTCCCTGGTGTACAGCACCCCGGCTTCCCTGCACCCTCTGTGCTGCTGTGCTTTCCCGGCTGTACTTAGGGATGTTAAACGCACGAGTAGACAAAGAATGAGGAGGATAAACAGGTGAAGTCATCAGTCTTCCAGCCGAATGTCCCTGTTTCATTCAGAGCTGCTTTCCTAAGGTTTCTTTTGCTCCCACAAGTAGTCATTTCATCTCAGTGTTCATAGACTAGGGCACGGTTCCTCACAGCTCCTTCTTGGTGATTCTCTGAACCCCTCAGTAGGGTTTGCCTCTCGTGTGGATTGCTGCGTAGATTGATTTAGTCTTAGCCTTGTCAGAATCTTGCCAGTAAAGGCCCCAATTTTTTCTCTCAAAGAGCGAACTTTTGGCTCTGTTACTTTTAACTTTATGTTTTGATTATATTGACCCAATATTTGCTGTTATATTTATTTCTTATTCTTGGCTCCTTTGAAAAATACTTTTTGGTCTGACTTCACATAGATTAGGTTCAGTTCATCTTTTTTATTCACGTTTTCTCCAATATAAATTTGTGGCTATACATTTTCTAATAATTTCAGCAGCATGCCCAAAGCTTAATAGTTTTTTATTATATACTTCCTGATTTTTAGGACCACATTTCTTCTTTGATCCATGGGTTAATTTCTCATCAGACTGAAATTTTGCTGTGGCTTTTGCCAGTGACTTTGAAATGAAATACCTCTTAGGGGGAAAGTGTATCTGGTGTCTTTCTTGGAAATTGATCGAGATGAATTCAGTCTGACAGCATAACACCAAGTCAACTGATCTTCAGTGTGCTGTGCAGTGAGTGTGTCCTGTATTCCGTGTCTTCTTCTAAATAATTTCTCCTAATCATTGTATCAAATTTTCTGTAGTCCTTTATCAAGCTATCTGCTTTTGTTGATAGTTTTGGAGAATGTATTGAGCTTCTGTGAATATTATTGCATATTAATATCTTTTCCCATTTCTGTAAATGCTTGCTTTGTATCTTTTAACTCACACCGTTCTATGAAAGTATTTTTTTTTTTGATGGGGAGGTTGAGACAGGGTTTCTCTGTGTAGTTTTGATGTAGATCCTGTCCTGGATCTCACTCTGTAGACCAGGCTGGCCTCGAACTCAGAGATCCGCCTGCCTCTGCCTCTCGAGTGCTGGGATTAAAGGTGTGCACCACCACTGCCTGTTGAAAGTAATTTTCAAATAATTTTTTTACAGTCAATTAGTTTTTTTTTCCCCAAATGTCCATTTACTATAGGTATCGGCATTAATTTGTTTGGTGTGATTCAAATACATCCATGTAAATTTTCTTGGTTAAGAGTTGTCAGAGTTATCTGTGCTCGTGACTTTAACCTTGCTGCTGAGTTAGTTTGTATTTGATGTGGATACTTTTATTTATTTATTTATTTATTTATTTATTTATTTATTTATTTATTTTTGGTTTTTCAAGACAGGGTTTCTCTGTGTAGCTTTGCGCCTTTCCTGGAACTCACTCTGTAGACCAGGCAGGCCTCGAACTCAGAGAGATCTGCCTGCCTCTGCCTCCCGAGTGCTGGGATTAAAGGCGTGTGCCACCACCGCCCGGCTGGATACATTTATTTTTATTGACACATATTCGTTGAATGAAGTAATACATTTCATTACATTTTCATACATTTGATTAATTTTGATCATATTCCTCTTCTCTTATTTTCTTCTTCCACATCCCCAATAATTCCTGTTTATTTTCATGTTCTTTTTTTTAATTGAAATTGCCATGTTGAAAGTCTTGCTTTATTTTTAATTGGCATATAATTCTGCATACTTATAGGATATAGTATGATGTTTTAAAATGTGTACATCATGTGGCAATCAAGTAATGTTGTTCATATTGGTGAAAGATCAGTGTTGGTAATCAGTGAATCTTTGTGCCAGAAATAATTCTTGTAAAGATATCATATGGTTGAATTTTGTATTTATTTTTTAAAAATCAATATGGAAATGACATAATTCTAAATGGATTGTTTGTACTACTCATAATTAATGGAAAATTTGCATTTAATATAAACACATATGCAATTTTCTTTTTATGTACTCCTATTAAAGATGCAGCCACCTCTTTTAGGATTCAAGTTAATGCTCTCTCCAAAACAGTCAGTCAAGAAGGGGAGACTACAAGGTGGTCCACTCCTTTCCAGTGAGAATGTGTTTTTATGTACTACAGCTACATATTTTAAATGCTGTCATTATATTTATAGAAAGCCCGAAAGAATAAGCCGAAAAAAACATTGGAATTTACTTGAATCAACTTGCAAGCATAAGCATCTCTAGACACTTCATTAGCGTGTGTTCTGAGGGAAGCATTTATGATTCTGTCAAGGTAAAATTACATCTTTAACCTCTACCTGTAATCCCTGAACTGAGGAGGCTGAGGCAGGAGGATTGGTATGAGGTGAGGGTCAGCTTGAGCTACAGAGCAAGCTCCTGTCTCAAAACGAAAACAAAAGAATAATCTTCACATGAACAGATTTAATAATATATTGTGGAATAAATGTAGGTATTCTGAAAGGGTAAGGATCTTAATGAATAAAATCACAAAAAAATTGTTGGATGTATAAGAAAAGAACTAAATGAAAGAAGAAATGACTTGTCTTTTTGTACAGGAAAATATTAAATTATGTTCATAAATTAAATTATGAAATAAATTATTTCATAACTTCTATTTTGCTGTGTCCAAATGGAAGGGTAGGCATTGAGTGACAACATCATAGTCATTGCAGCACCCACTGTCTGCTCTCATCCAGGAAAGGTGTGACGTACCTTGCATGGAGTAATATATTACACATTAAACAGGTCATTAGTTAAAAGAAAAGACCTGCTTTTAATTTGTTGTATACAGAAATGTCTGGTGGAGGCATTAAGAGTGCTTCCATAGTATGTATGTTTATACCTTTTTCTGTTTTTTGAAATTCATTGTAACAACATAAGAAGGAAGGTAGAAAATTCTTGCAGACATGCAGAAACATTGTTCTTGTCAAAGGTGAATTAAGGTTGTAAATCTTCTCCTTCCTTTGGTTGTAATTAACTTACACTGAGGTTAAGAATAGACAGTTCTAACCTAGTCTTAGGCCCCCTAGGATTCTACATTACCTCCCTAACTAGTCTCCTAGTCTCTCCTCCTTGGAGAATCCAATATAAATCCAATATAAAATCAAAACAATTATTTTTCCATCACACAGAGAATAAAATGAAATTATATAACCTAGCCAGTCTTCCTCCCTCTTGGCAACCTCTCCATCTCCACCATTCCATCTCCAATCACCACTGCATCTTTTCCTCATTCCAGCTCCACCTGAGGTGCACAATGGCCTGGACCTTCCCTTAAGGTAATGGCTCCATATCATGGTGCCATCTTGTGGCTGTAGGAAGAATTTTCCGAAATGGCTGGGGGCCAGTAGCTGATGAAGCAAACTGCCCATCAACCAATTTGGAAGCATGCTTTGTTCCTCCAAACTTGTGTGAACTGTTAACTCCTTACTGAACAAGCCAGAGGCCTTACTGACAGAAGCTTGGCTTGGCTCCTAGATGTCTGTTGCGCAGAGCACGCCAGGGAAGCCCAATGACTGGCCCAGAGAGGAATTCTTGAATCACCGGAAGCAAGGAGAACCAGGGTAGAAATGGAGAGATCTGCAGAGTGAACACAAAGTAACCCAAAGCTACACAGTTTTTGCTTTATAGGGGCAGAATATCATTCTCAAGAAAATAAACAGACTCAGATCCAAATATATATTTGTTTAAAGGATAAATGAGAGTTTTCTAAAATTGATCATTCAGAAGGCCACAAAGCTCAGGAATTAATAGGAGAAGCAGTTAGTGATGCAGCAGATTCCATGAAAAGCAGCAACCAGGCCCACATAAGCATAGAGCATTGCATGTCACATTCCAGAATGTGTAACTACATGTCAGAGGTAGAAATTATCAGTGAATTTTAAAGAATTCAAGCTACACTTCTTGTGAGTTTTGACTCCAGTGAAATTAAATTAGATACTAATTTTATTAGGTAGGGGTTTTTAGAGGAACCAGGCCAATGAAAAGTATACACACACACACACACACACACACACACACACACACACACATGATTTAGCTTTCATGATAGAGTCTAGGTAGTCTAAATATTGTCATATGCACACCAAAGAGGCAAGGACTTGGTAGGTGCGCAGTCAAAGACTGGGCTCCTTGGAAGTCCCAATTCAGAGCTGGAAGTCTGGACTCTTTCTGAAGAGTCTGTGACACTCAGTTATTCAGTCCACATTGGAAATGCAAAGAAGCTGGAGTCTGATGTCAGCACAGGATATCCATAGCAGTGACAGACACACTTCATCACAGAGAAGCAAAAGCAGGTCTGGTATACTGGTTTTAGTGGGCACTTCTTCGTGTCATAGTCACCTACTGCAAGGTGCCACTCATATTGAAGACAGGCCTTCCTCTATCAATCAATTATTTCTGGAAACACCCTCACAGATATGCCCAAAAGTATGTCTTCTAGATCATTCTAAATCAGGTCAAATTGACCATCGCAATCAATATCACTGTATACCACTTTTCTCCCAAATGAATAAGAAGTAGTTATATGTTGGATAACTAACAACAATGCTTTTAAATAATGTGTAGGATACAATGAAGGCAGAATTATGAACCAAGTAGTGATTGAGTAAAATGGACTGGTTTCATGACATTCAACTGAGCCATATCACAATGTCACAATCTTAAACTCATAAAATAAAAACAAGAAATTTTAAAAATTAATAAACCTACCATGGAAATGTTTTAGTCATGATAGCATCTCAGGGCCAGGTTGATCTCAGTCTGTGGGGAAGGCTTTGCCCTGGAGGAGATTGGAATGGGGGGCGGGCTGGGGGGAAGGTGAGGGGGGCGGGAGGGGGGAGAACAAGGGAATCTGTGGCTGATATGTAGAACTGAATTGTATTGCAAAATAAAAATTAAAAAAAAAAAAAAAACAAAAAAAAAAAGGAAAAAACATACATGAAGCGCATACATGCTTTCAAGGCATGCATGTCATAGCAAACCTACTCCTAGAAAATACAAAAGTCTTTCAAATCCTATTCGTAAAGGAAAGTATATAAATAAGCACTTTACCCAGAGCCATCTATGAGGAAATAAGCAAAGGTATCAGTACTTAGCATGGAAGTTATTAGAGAAAGGCATGCTGCAGCTGCAAGGACCAAGTGCTGTGAGACGGGGAACTGAATAGGAACAGGGGATGGGCAGTCATCGGAGCATTGTGCTGCTTTCTCATAAGTTACACATATTCTTACTGTAGAACCTAGGCTGTAGAGTCAGATTGGGAGAGTCACTTTCTCTCCTTCAATGCAACTTCCAATGGAATCTCTAATTTCACCAATAAGCCTAGAGGAGCAGTGGTAAGGACTGGACCATAGTCAAGGACACAGGTAACAGAGAATGGAGTGTCTCTCCAAAAGTCCATGCACTAAAGGCTTGTAATCATTATGTACCAGCAACTAGAAAAAAAAGTTAAAGAAGCCATTTGCAGTATAATAAGAACATATAAGAATAAACAATTCTCCTTAATCATAACAACTGAGAAACCCTTCCTCTCCAACTCAGGCAAATAAGTATCTCTAATAAGCCTTTGCTGTGGCCCAGCACAGAAGGTGCTTTTGACCAAGAATGGAGGACTCACAGGAGGAGGCAGGAGGTTGGGGGAGCTTATCTGCCTAATCCAAGCCTCAACTAGATATCTTGGATGAATTTAAAGATTGACTTAGTCCACTTTCTGTTAATATAATAGGTTACCACAGGATAGATAATTTATAATGATGAAAAATGTATTCCTCACAATTTTGAAGGCTGATAACCCAAGATCAACATGCAGTGAGGGCCTTATGAAGCATCATTACTGGGCACAGGGTATTGCCTGGGCAAGGGCAAAGGAGGAGGGGGGAGCAAGAAGAAGAAAGAACATTATCCTAGACTCATCACAGGGTAGAGGCAATGGTCTGGTCATGAGGGGACAGCCTTCACAGCTGAACACATCTTAAGTCTCACCTCCTTGTGCTTTCCTGGCAGGAAAGGAATGTGGGCATGAGGTTTTGAAGAAACATTCATTTGAAGAAATCATAGTGTCTCTCAGTTTCATCCATGGATATAGCTACACAATCAACTCACCCCCAGTGAGTTCAGCTCAATGCCTCATTAGATGACTCAAACTAGAGTAAAGTCCCAGCAAATCCAAGGCTGTACCCTTTCCACAGTAAAAGCTATTTACCTCTCTGCAGTTGTCTTGTAAGTTGTCTAGCTGTCAATTGCATAAGAAAAAGCAGCCTGAGGAAACAAAGAAATAGAACAGTGGAATGGTCTGTGACTCAAATGTTGAAACAATCACAGAGGGGATTGAAAATGGCTGTGTGAGCATGGTGTGGTCTGTGGTATAACTGACAGGGAATGTGTGAGACTGGCTGTTCTGAAATGGAACGGCAAGGATCTAAAGACAATGAGAAGGGAAGGGGGAGATGCAGAGTGCCTTTAGAGGACTGCCAGTAGTCAGCAGCATTTGGAGTACCTGCTCCATATTACCACCCAAGCAACCTGGGGCTTCCCTTTTAGAGACTGTGTGATTCTGTACTGGAAGCTCCGAGAACAATAAGACAAGAACAGAAGTAATGGGTACCATGCTTCTATATGTACCATAGTCATGGTCATAGATAAAACAATGAATGACACATCTAATCCCAAATACTATGCATCAAGGGCTGGGTCTCTACTCAGGTGGGCCAGAATTAACCTTATTATTGTTTGTATGCAAAGATATCTTATCTATCAGGCACATTGCCTACCTTCCTCCTCACTTTCCCATTTTTCCTCCCCTCCTATCACTCCCCTCTGTTCACTTCTGCTTTAATGTCATATTTGCATACATTGTTTTCTGTACATATATGAAATATAGTAACTACAAATGAAGGAAAATGTTTGTCTAAGACTGGTTTAATTTGCAATTATTTTTTGTAAATCATATAACATTATTCTTTGTGGTTTAAAAATCACACACACATATCCACAGTCTCTTTTTTTGAGATTATAATATAATCACAATATCTCACTCTTTTCTCTCCTCCCTCTAAAACCTTCCATAGATTCTTCACCATTTTCATTCAAATTCATGGACTCTTCTTTTCATTAATTGTTATTGTGTGTGTGTGTGTGTATACATATACATTCCTAGATATAACCTACTCAGCCCATATATTACTTGCATGTATGTTTTTAGGGATGACTATTATGCAATGGTCAACCAATTGGTGTGTTCTTCCCTGGGGAGGACCACATCTACTGATCTCAGCATTACTCAGTTGTCTGTAGTACTTTGTGTAGAGTTGAGGCCTCGCAGAGTTTTTCCCATTAAGTTTGACATGCCCACTGGTGTTGTCATTGTTCAGCTCACATTTGGGCAGTCATATTACTAGGAAATACAATCTCACAGAAAATTCTACGATCCCCTGGCTCTTCATATTGTTTTGCCTCCTCTTCTGCAATGTTCCCTGATCCTTAGATGTGATAGAGTTTTGTAGATTTATCCATTAGGAATTGGCTTCATATTTTGCATTTTGATTGGTTGTGGTTTTCTGTAGTGATCTCCATGTGCTGAAAAGGGAAATTTCTTGATGATGGGTAAGAACTATGCTGTTACAGTGAATCAGAGGTTGTAGATTGTCCTCTAAAAAACATGACTTCACCAGCACTGAGCATTTAGCTAGGTCTCCAGTACCACATGGTATTACATTTATTGAGTGGGTCTTAAGTACAGTTACAGAATCGTTGGTTACTGCCAAGGTATGTGTGCCACTGCTGCACTCATAGGGCTACTGTGCCATCCTGGTCATTGATATGGTTCATAGGTGTCATATCTGGACAAGACTGTAGGTTGCCTCCCCGCTCTGGAAGCTTGGATGGTGCCTTCTGGTATCATGAAGGCTAGTTCTCAGGGAAGGCTTGGCCCAGGGTTCTCTAGGTTCTGTTTCTGGAGTACATGGTGTCTTTAGCAATAGGGAATTACTTTCCATTTCTCAGGGGTAACCAAGGGCCACAGCAATAGGCTGTATGCTTAGGTAGTCTCTTGAACAGCCTTGGTAAACAACTAGAAAAGAGGGCTTCTCATGTCTGCTGTGGAGGGTTTTGTTGGGTGGTCTTTGTCTCCTGGAGGGATCGTCAGCCCAGGTGAGAAAGGTTCATTAAAACGATATATGTATATTTATACATAGAAATACACGTGTTATAGGGGGTTATTTGTTTGCTTAATTTTTAAGTAAATAGTTAATAGTATGATTTCCTTGTGGCTTTTTCAGCTATCAATGTTGTTATTTTGTCTACTTCCCTCTTTCTTCTCTATTTGCCTCTCTCCCCACTCCCTAAAGAACCCTTCCTTTTTTTGTTTCCCTATGACATCACTGGTATCCCTCCAGTTCCCCTTTACCCTTTTCTGAACTTCTTCTGTATTTACCTCCCTTTGCTTCCCCACAGAGCTACCCCGTTCCCCACTGTGGTGATCCCCTGTTATTCCTCTCTCTACTGCTCCCCACGCCCCATCCTGACAATGGTTGCATATTACTTTCTTGGTTTCTGTGTTTACCACAGGGTATGTATTCATATCTGAAGAGTTGAAGCTAGGAGCCCCCAGTGAGTGATGAGAACATGCAACATTTGTCATTCTGCGTCTGGGTTACCTCACTCAATATGATTTTTTCTAGTTATATCTAGTTATCTGAAACGTTTATGATTTCATTTTTCCTTTCAGCTGGATATTATTCTATAATGTATATGTACTACATTTTTATTATGAATTCATTGGTTGTAGAACACTTAAGTTGTTTTCATTTTGTAGGAATTCTGAAGAGAGATGCAATGAACATGACGGAGTAAACATCTCTTGAGTAGGATATCAAGTTCATTGCACATATGCCAAGGAGTAGTATAGCTGGGTCATATGGAAGATTCATTTTTAGCTTTTTGAAAATTTTCCAGACTGATTTCCATATTGGCTGCACCAGTTTGCAACAGTGAATGAGGGTTCCCTATTTCCTGCATGCCCTCCAGCATTTGTTGTTAGTTGTTTCATTGATCTTTGCAGTTCTTACTGGGGCAAGATGAAATGTCAAAGTTGTTTTGATTTTCATTTCCCTAATTAATGGGGATGATGAAAACTTTTAAAGAATTTTTTTGCATTTTTTTCATCTTTAGAGAACTCTGTATTCAAGTCTCAGCCCCATTTTTTAAATGGGTCATTTGTTGTTTTGACTTATTCTTTTTTGAATTATTTATCTATTCTGGATATTAACCCTCTGTCAGATATGCATCTGGCAAAGATTCTCTCATATTTTGTAGACTGCCTCTTCACCCAGTTGGTTATTCTTTAGTGTGTAGAAGCTTTATAGTTCCATGAGGTCTTACTTGTCAGTTGTTGGTTGACCTTGGTTCTTGCTCAAACAGAGTCATATTCATTTCCCACACTGTTATATTATGTATAGTACTGTCTATGTTTCAGTGGCTCAGGTCTTTAATCCCAGCACTTGGGAAGTAGAGGCATACCAATTTCTGTGAGTTTGAGGCCAGCCTGGTCTACAAAGAAAGCTCAAGGACAGCCAGCACTGTTGCACAGGGAAACCCTGTCTCAAAAAATAAAAATAAAAATAAGACACTGTTTTTGTTCTGTAGCCCACATTGGCCTTGAACTTGGTTATTCTCTCCTCCTGCCTCAATGCTGAGATTGCAAGCATGGCTGCCATGGATGGCTAAATTTACCTTTCTTTTCTTTTCTTTTTTTTTTTTTTGAGACAGGGTTTCTCTGTGTAGCCCTGGCTGTGCTGGAACTAGCTCTATAGACCAGGCTGGCCTCAAACTCACAGAGATCTGCCTGCCTCTGCCACTTGAGTACTCGGATTAAAGGTGTGCACCACCACTGCCCAGCGGATGGCTAACTTTTATGCATTATTGTATTGTACAAATATTCCTTGTTGCTTTAATTTTCTTGTTTTTCATTTCCTTTGTAAGAGATATTTTCACTTTCTGAAAGACACATTTTCTTCTAGCAAGTTTGCTTTTCAAAGTTTATGACTTAAGGTGGGCACAGAGGCTCAAGCCTGTTAATCTGAGCTCTTGGGAGGATGAGGTATAAGAAATATTAAATGTGAATCTTTTCTATCAAATACTGTAAAATTTGTGTTCAGGACAAGGAATTAAATTCTTTTTAGCCCTCGACATTGTAAGAACTTTATGCAAGTGAGTTTGAGGCCAATCTGGGCTACACAGTGAGACCTTGCTTCAAAAATCAAGCAAATAAATCTATAGCCCCTGAATCATTCTGAAGTGAAGTATGTATTTGGATGCTACAAGAGTTAACTCATTATTTTAGTACTCTGGGTTATAAATTAAGTTTTATTTAATTAGTAAACACATACCTGCAAGGTATTGTTTTATGATGTCATTTAATAGTATATCATGAACATTCTTTAGTGTCATTAAAATTATTCAAATAGATCTTATTATGTCTGCTTAATTTTAAAAAAAAATCTGTTGCTCATATCATATTAAGAATCCCTTATTATTGCTTGTATCTTCTTTACTATTGTGGAGCAGCAGCCCAGCATAGATTAACCAAGTCTCCTCAGGCACCTATGTATGAAAGACAACATTTTTGTGTTGTGCCAATGAGAAAGCTGCTATAGACACATGTACTTAGACTTTGTGTTAGATTTCTTCAGGCTGCTTAAAGGAAAGATAGAAAGCAAAGAGAGGCATCTGACTTTAGACAGGACTGTGTTTATTGGAGGATGTAAGCAGAAGTTTATGTCCCGCCAGCAACTCCCAAATAATTGGCAGCCACTTCCCAACTTACCGTACAGAGGCTTATATTAATTATAAATGCTCGGCTGGTAACTCAAGCTTATTACTAACTAGTTCTTACAATTAAATTAACCCACAATTCTTATCTATCTTAGCCATGTGCCTTGGTACTTTTTCTCAGTATGGCATTCTCGTCTTGCTTCCTCTGCATCTGCTGGCAGCTCTGACTCTACCCTCCCTCTTCTCAGAATTCTCCTAGTCTGGCTCCCGTGCTCAATCTCTTCCTGCCCAGCTATTGGTCATTCAGCTTTTTATGAACAGCAAGCATAATCCACAGCATTTGTCTAATTTAAAAGGAAAGTTTTAACCTTAAAATAGTAAAAATATATACATATTTTTGTTGTGTGTATATATATATATATATATATATATATATATATATATATATATATATATAACAAAAACAATTATCAAGTAAGAATTACAGTTACAATGTCTATTTGTATTTGGCAAAATTAAAGAAAATACTCTATCATCTGTCTCCACAGCAGGAAGACACACAAGAAGGGTGCACAATCTCAGCTCTCTCACCTACCATAGATGGATGAGCTATATGTTCCACACCATACAAGCAGATAAGAGAATTCCCAGTCACGTGCAGCTGCATGTGAATCTTCATGATAAGAGCAAGGGGCACAGCCATGTGGCATCTGCATTTCCACTTCCAAGTATTTGCTAAAATCTTTCCGAATGCCAAGTTTTATTATTTCTATCAACCCATTGGTCATCACATTTCTGATCTCCACTGCATTTGATATTTGGCAATCATCTCACTATTCTGATGGGTTACAGCATTTCATGGGCATTCTTCTTGCGCCCCATCCAGAGCCAATCATCTTGACACTGCTTATATTCATGCATTCTGTTCAGGGAAATGTCACATATTTTTGTACTGTAATTGGAGTTTGGGAATTTTTGCTACTGAGTTTTGACAGTCCTCCCTCCAAATGCAGAGCAACAGGACATCTGTGATTTGAAACACTTTCTTCCACTCTGTAGCCTGTCTCTTGTTCCCTCAATAGACCAGTTTACCAACCTTTCCATTAAGCATTGTGCCATTTTTTGTCATGGTCAAATAGTCACTATGTCCAACTGATTCTTGCTAAGTTTTGTAGGAGTGCATCACTATATCTTCTAAAGTGCCACTATTTGAATGTAAAATATTCCCACATGCTCATGTGTTGCTTTTGAGTAGAGACTGGATCAAGTGCTCTGCCTTCACAAATGGATTAACTCATTGGTGGATTGCCAACTTTTTAATGATCAAGGACATGGAAAGCACATATAATATGCACTTGTTGGGTAGAGCCCTATGTAAAAGTTAGTTACATCACTGGTTGGAAGTGTCTCCATATTGACTGCTCATTCCTACAAGGAAAACAGAGGGGGCTCTAAGTTGTTTCTTCCTCCCTTACGCTCTGTTGTTGAATGTATAGGCTAGGTGTGCACACACATAGGGTTGCTGTGTGTCCTTGAAAAGGAGATTCTGCTATCATTGCGTCTCTTTATCATTGTAAATTTTCTCTGCTCTGAGTTATACTTAGTGTGATAGTAATATAACCATGCTTTTGGTTGGTTTGTGTACTATAGTTTGATACTATGCATCTTCTTGTCTTTTAAATCTATTTGTGTCTTCATATTTAAAGTTAGCACCCTGGGTCTGATCATGCAGATCTGTAGAAGACTTGTCAATCATGTGAAAAACTCTGGATTCAACACCTAGCTCTTTGATAAATGAATGCATGCATACATATATACATTTTTACATATGTAAAGTTAGCTTGTTACATGGTTAAGGTCAATGTTATGAATGCACTGTAATATTCATATTAGGCCATTTATACTTAATATAAATATTTATATGTCTGAACATAGTTCTACCAGATTATTTTAATTTTTTGCCTCTCTCCTTTTTTATTCTTCATTATAGCCTTCATTAGGGTTCTGTGTCACCTTAGCTACTGCCAGAGCATCAACCCAGCTTAAGCTAACTTGGTGCTATGTGGATGCAGCTTTAAGCATGCACATAGTTCCTTTTGGTAGTATTTCTAAGATTTTACAAAAAGCCGGTAAGACTATTTCACCATGTAGATGCAAGTTGATACATGTCTGTTGGAGGAATTTTAGACCTTAGAATATAAAACCTTATATCATGTCCCTCTTTGTATTTTTTCAGGAATGCAGTTAAAGAACATGGAAAACTTTATGCCATTTATGAAACCAGGTAAGTTTAAGAGACCTCATTTCATTATTTAAATATGTTCATTTTTATTAATGCTACAAGTGTTGCCTACAGCAGTGGGTTGCTTCTTCAGTCAGCTTTGTCCAATTTTATTTCTATGTTTCTTGTTATGAATTACCGAAACCCATAGTTTCCATTAAAGTTTACTGCTTATGTTGTGCATTCTATGCCCATTGGCAAATGCATATTGGCATTACAGTTACAGATACCACAGAAGTATCCAACAGAGTTTCTCTGTCTATCCACCCATGTCCCCAGCTCTCTTCATCTCTCCTGTCCTACTCAATGTTTTATGTTTCTGTCATTTTACCTCTTCCAAGTAGTCACATGCCTTCTCCTGGACTTTTACATTATACGGCCTTTTCACCTTGAATGCTTTGACTTAACAATATGAATTTTAGGTCTTGTGTTATTTTAATTTGATTTTTGAGACAGGGTCTTACTACACATTAGGCTAACCTGGATTCAGGAAACATCCACCTGCCTTAAGACTCCCAAGCAGTGGGATGATAGGCATGTACTGCCATGCTCATATTCCACCTCTTTTTGACTTAATAGTTCATTACTTCTCTGTCTGAATAGTCTTCCATTGGGTGGACGCATAAGAACTTTTGGCTATGTGCCAAAGAAACTTTGGTCTGTTCTTAAGTTTTGGCAATTGCAGATGAAACTACTATAAATATTCTTGCGCAGACATTGTGTATACATAATTTTAGAATCATAATCATTAGATTTGACAATTAGAGTGTTTAGTTTATCCCCCCCAAAAAAATAAATCAATCAAAGTGCCTTGTAGAATGGCTGTCTCATTTTGCATTTGAATTAGCAAGGAGCAAAGGGCAACTCCTATAGATCCACATCCCAGGAGGCCACTGAAGTTCCTTCTGTGTGTGTCATCTTTTGGTAGAAATACAGAAACTTTCATAGGACCCTTTTGTGTGGGTGTGCCTACTCTAGGCACATAGAGACTTGTTGTTTTAACTGGGGTTATTTCTGTTCTTACTCTTAAGTGTAAAGAGCCCTCTGGGATAGTTTCAGTAACAGCCTATTATCAGATACATCTGTGTAAAGTTTTATGTTCTAGTTGGTGTTTTTTAAAATTATAGTAACTTTTTCATAGGGCAAAAGTTTTTCATTTTAATGAAACCCACTGTAGAAATTATTTCTTTTATGGATTATGCTTTTTGTTTGATAGCTAAAATGTCAACACCAAGTTCAAGGTCATATATATTTTTCTAAATAATATGTTCTGGGTTTGTGCATTTTACTTTATGTTTAGCTCTATAATCCATTTTGAGATAATTTTTGGAAGGAGTAAAACCTCTGGGTTTAGCACTTTTTCTGTTTTGGATACAAATTGCTTTATCATCTTTTGTTGAAATCTTTTCACCCCTGAATTACCTTTGCTCTCCCTCTAAAGATGTATTGACTACTGTTTCATGCTCATTTGTATTGTCCTAAATGAGAACTCCTATTCTGGTCCCTATGTCATTATCTATTATTCCCAAAAAAATCACACTGTGTTTTGAAAAATTTTGAGAATTTCATATACAAATACATAATGTTTACATAATTTCCTTTCCTCATTTCCCCTCCAGCTCCTCCCGTGGCCCCCACTCCTTACTAAATTCAAGACCTATTCTATAATTATTTACATATACATATAAAATAAGACAAAACAGAAAACAACCTACTGTGTTCAGTTAGTGTTGCTCACATGTACATGTGTTTAGGGCTGACTGCTTGGTATTGAGTAACATGCCAAGGGATTCATGCCTGTAGACAACTGATCCTCCCTCACTTGGCAGCCACTGATTACATGTAGCTCTTCATCTTGTAGTGGGGTCTTATGACATTTTCTCTTAGGTATGTTGCAGGTCTACCACTGTTGTTGTTTTAGAGGTCTTGTTTAGACAACCATATTGTTGAGTGTTGTAGCGTACCTGTTTTGCAGTGGGCACCATTGACCTTACAATCTTTCCATCTCATTTTCTTCCATTTTACCTGATCCTTAAGTGTAGAAGTTGCCATGGTAGATGCACCGGTTGATGTCGGGCACTCCACAGTCACCTATTTTCTGCATTTTGGCTAGTTATGGGTATCTTTAGTAGCCCGTCAACCATGTTCTGCAAAAATAAGCTGATTTGATAAGGGATGAAAAAGCATGAGAGGTCCTTCCACCTTCTAGAGTTTTTCTCAGTTTCTTTCTTCAAAGACTTAAATTTTACATTATAAAAGTCTCTCACCTCCTTGGTTAGGCTTATTCCTAGATATTTTGTTTTATTTTAATGCTTTGAAGTTATTGTGAATAGTAGTATTTCCATGATCTCTTTCTTAGCATGTTTGTTATTGTTTTTAGGAAGGTTACTGGGTTTTGTAAGTGGATTTGTGTTCTGCCACTTTGCTAAAAGTGTTGATTATTTCTAGAAGTTTTCTGGTGGAATTTTTTTTGCTATGTCTTGTAAATAATATACCATCTGCAACTAGGGATAATTTAACTCCTTCTTTTCCTATTTCTATTCCTTTCATTTTCTTCTTTTGTCTTATTGATCCAGTTAGTGCTTCAAGCACTATAAAAAGCATTGGGGATGATGGGTAGCCTGTCTCATTCTGATTTTAGCATGATTGCTCTCCATTTAGTAAGATGTTGGTTGTGGGTTTATAACATATACCCTTTATTTTGTTGTGGTATGTTCTCTTTAGTTCATTCTATCAATGACTTTTATCTTGGGGGTATGTTGAATTTCTCAGGAGCCTTGCCTGCATCTACTGAAATAATTATATGACTTTTGCCTTTAAGTCCATTTACATGACTTATTACATTTAATCAACTTATAGATGTTGCAACAGCCCTGCTTTGGCAGGCTAAAGTCAACTATATAGTGGTAGGTGATCTTTTTGATACATGGCCTGCATTAGGTTAGCAAGTATTTTATTGACAATTTTTACATCCTTGTCCACAAGGGATATTGGCTTATAGTTCTCTCTTTCTGTTGTATCTTTACATACCTTTGGTATTAAAGTGATACTGGTGTTGTAATAACTTAGAAGAGCTTATTGAGAAGGATTGGTTGTGGTCCTTTTTTGCAAGTTTGGTAGACTCTTGCTGTGAATCCATCTGGGCCTGGGCATTTTTTAGTCAGATGGCACCCCATAACCCCAAGTTTCAATCTCTTTATTTATTATGGGTCTGTTTAAGTTGTTGGCCCTTCTTGGTCTAATTTTGGTGATTTAGGAGTATCTCAAAATGAATGTATTTCATTTAGCTTTTTCAACTTAATGGGTTATAGGTTTTTAAAGTATTCCCTAATGATTTTCTGTGTTTCACTGGTACTTGTTGCAGGCTTTTCCTGTATATGTCTAAATTTATCAATGTAGATCTCCTTATTTCCTTTTGGTTTTAAACTCTTAGCAAGTAGCCAAGTAGGTCCTCATTATGATACTGTTGATATGAGAAGTACCATGTTCTGCTTCTTCTTCCTCTTAATTTTTACCCTCCAAGGATCACAGATGAGAGGCCAGTATATCTGCAGAGATATCTGTCACTTCTTCAGAGCTTTCTTTATTTAGCCTTAGACTGTTATTACCCACTGTGTGCTCAGCCTTTCTGCCCCGTAGCCCACGCACCTTAGGAATTGGTAAATGAAGCATGGTCAAATCATTGTGTGCTGTTCTATTTCTCAAGAAGCTTGACTTCTCAGGTACTGACTGTTTGGCAGTCTGGACCTCAGTTTGTGGCCTATCTGCCTTGTAAGATGTCAGAACGTGTTTCCCAGCCTCTCTGCCTGGTAGCAGCCACTTCTGTTCTCCCTCTGCCCACATTAAGCTGATGTCATCAGCAAGGTCACCTTAGCACAGACCTTGAGATACAAACCAGAGTAAAAGTAATTTGTTTGGGGAAGCCAGGGGACACCAGTATGGCAAGGGGAGACAGTACAGAGAAGGACAAGTCGCTAGTAAAAGTTTTATCATTAGGGCCAGTTACTGTGGCAGCATCTGGAGCTGAGTCCTTCAGACAGAGGAGGGCTGATACAAACACACCCCTAGGATTTATCAAGCTCAGTAGCTATGGCATTTACTTCATTTTCATATCAATTCTCAAAGCCAGCCTGGGAGAAAAGCATGGCTGGTGATCCTTCTTGCCCTCACCAGAGGTAGAACCTGCTCCCACTAACAGCAGCTGGCTAAGTTTCCACAGCCCTGTCTTAGGCACATGGATGCACAAGCTGGCTGCTTAAGTCTGCTTCAGCAGAGCATGGACGTGGAAGTTGGAACAGAGCAAACCTATCACTGGAGGTCGCATTCACAACAGTGAGCCTGCTTTCTTTCCAGGACTTTAGTCCCAAGGCTGGATGGACTACCTTCATTTCTCACTGCACCCTCCCACACTACACACACGTGTTCTCACAGGAAGATTGCCCCTCTGAAAGCTTGTCCACCAGAGCTGACAGCAGAAATTTAGATCATTATACTCTGGATACTAAAAGTATTTTACTGAGTGATTTATGTGTCTGGACACTAAAATATCATTTTATCGATTTGAAATTTAGATAGCTGTTATTCAATTAGTTCCAGTTAAATTTAGACATTTTTTGGAGACCAAAAGCAATTTTTGACAGGCACAGATTCTCTACAAACTCACTTCCTATTTAGTGTGTGCTTTTTTCAGTCAAGAGGGTCTCCCACTATGTTTCATTATTAATTTTTGTTTCTTTTTTTTAGAGTGCAATTATATTTTTCTTTTTAATTAATTGAAAGATTTTTTTTCATACCATATATTCTGATCATGGTTTTGCCTCCCCCAAACTCCTCTCAGATACCTCCACCTCCCAACTTCCATGCCTTTTCTTTCTTTCTCTCTATCTTTATAAACAGGCCAAAAAAAAAAAAAGAAATTGAAAATCACAAGCAACACACACACACAAATGCACACGCATGCATGCTGTAAAAACAAAATTGAAAACCATAAAATACAAATAAAACACCATTAAGATAAAAAAAAAATGCCCAAACAAAACAATATGAGACAAAAAGTCTACTAAAGTACCATTTGGTTTGTTTTGTGCTGGCTATCTATTTCTGGACATGGAGCCTCCCTTAAGTGTGTTAAATATACCCAGTGTGACTCCATTAGAGAAAACTATTTTTTCCTTTGCAAGGAGGTGTCAATGACAGATAGATTCTTGGTTAGGGATGGGAGCTCATGTCCACTTTTCTATATCAATGTTGGAATTCCAGCTGGCTTGATTCTATGCCATTATATAGCTGAGATCTTTCCACCTTCTTTCTCATTTGAATGGCCTTAGTTCCCAGATGTATAACTTAGTGTTTCTTTTTCAGCATACATCCTACTTCAGTATTTGTGTTTCAATGAGCAAGAGGAACAACAGCAGAAATACCAGAACAAAGATTTCCTTGGCTGTTTATGAACACTCATAGAAAGCCGAAAGCTGCAGATAGTTCTATTTTTATTTTCTAGGCGCATTAATACTTGATAACAAGATTACATTTACCCATAAGAGTGTTTATGTCCAGAAATGTCTTATACTTTTTAGTATTTAGAAATAAGAGACAACTGGCTATCTCTGATGCAATTCACTAGTTCAGGGGATAAAGCCAGACTTTCTTTGGACCACTTGCTCTCAAATAATGACACTGAGACTTCTTATTAAATATGACACCTTGGCTTTAGCTTACACTTGTTGCCAATTGTACCTTAAAACTTAAATTAACCCATTTATATTAATCTACATTATGCCATATGGCTCGTTACTTCTCCTCCATACTGTATGTCCAACTTCCTCTGCATCTTCCTGGCAAATCCCTGCCTCTCAGATTCGTCCCCTAAGTTCCTCTCTCTCCCCAGAATCCCACCTATCCACTTCTGCCTAGCTATTGGATGTTGAGCTCTTCATTAAATCAATCAGAAGGTGCTTTAGGCAGCTGAGGAAGGACACACACATCTTCACACAGTGAGACCAAATATCCTACAAGCAATTTCTAAAAATATAGAAAGAACACAGACAGCTGGCTTACTGGACAGTCACCCAAGATTCCTCTGCTATGTTGGCTATCCATATCCAGCCTATAGACCTAGAATATATGACAGACTTATCTGTGAAGCAGAAATTTTGAAGGACTGGCCTACTTTGTCCTGGCAAAGAATGGCAGTTGACTTCCTTTGTGTTCTGCTTATCTGAATTGGACAGCATACTGTCAGCAGTTAAGGCAAGAGCAGTTTCTTGTCCAGTGGCTAGCTTTCCTACATTGAAAGCAAACTCCATATGGAGGTTCTATGATGCCCATCATCTTCTCTGAAGTAGATTGGTGCTGTCAGGAGTAGATATATCTCACTGCCATGAAAAGCCTTATGCTATTAAAATATTTTAAATGCCATGTTCTGTAGATATCTGAAGTGTTTGAAGATGACATATGTATCTAAAATATAACTCTGTTTAATCTTAAAAACATACCTAAAATGACTATAAATTTGATTATTGTAGATGACTAGCTACTAACCTGAATTTCTTAATTATCCCCAAGAGTTTATAATAATAGCTTTCAAAGACTAGAAATTTACATAATTTTTGTTTCTTTTTATTTTTACTTTATCTTATTTGTTTACTTTTTCTGAGAGAAAGGAAGTTAGTTCATAGCCATGGCTGGCTTGGAACTCACTATGCAGGTGAGGCTAGCTTGAAACTCATGGCAATCCTCCTGCCTCAGTCTCTCAAACACTGGAAGTCCTGGTATGAGATGCCACACTGGTTGTGATTTTTCCAATCTGTGATTCTTAATGAGAAATTGAAGGAAACGTGCAGCTCTTGTCCAGCAGATGCTCACTGCGGGAGCTGCTTTGAGGACAAGATGCAGCGTGCCAAGAGGGTGGTCTGGCCTGGTCTGAACGGTTTACTTACACCTGCAGACTTTCGATGTTCTTGGCTTTGACTCCAGCCCAAGGTAGGCTCTGGTGCCCAGCTTGCTGTGAACTCAGTGTTGATGTCAGCTCTCACACCTGTGCTAAAGCATCTGAGTGAGAGGTGTCAATATGCATTTTTACCGGGAGTCCCCCAAATGCCCCACTTAGGTTTCCTGCTGCTTCCATCTGGGCTGCCTTCTACCTGACAGGGTCCTGTCAGTGGGAGCTCAGAATGTGCATAGCAGTGGAATAAAATGGTGATTTACAGCACATTCTGTAGACTGCAGTGAGGAGGCATTCTTAGGATGAGATGAGTTCAGGGAACGGTGACAAAGGAAAAAGTAACTTGATGACCCAGGCATCACCAAGTATTTCTGACTGTGCATGCCAACATTAACTCTATCCAGCCCTTGTACAGTCTTTTCTTCATAAAGCACACTCATGCAGATGGGATTTAATTTTTTTATAGCAGGAAAAGTTTCAGTTCCCTTCTTGCAGGGGACTACTGTGCTGAATTCCCATGGAAAGAACAATCCAAAGAAGGGAAAGGCCCAAAGCTACACAGAGAAACCCTGTCTCAAAAAACCAAAAAAAAAAAAAAAAAAAAGAAGGGAAAGGCAGCCAGCATCAGTGACCCTAATGGCACCACCAGCAGAAGAGATAGCAACAGCAGCAATCACGTAGAGGTGACAACTGCTGAACAGACCAATGTGTGCAGCAGTTCTTTGGGACACGTTGAGCTAGCATCCCTGAGGACAGGATACACTTTCAGAGGAGCTTAACCAAGCAGAGTGGTTAATGAACAGCTTTGAACTGCACTGGGTTATTTGGAGATGAGTGTTTCCAGTGAGCAGAGAAGACAGAGCCCAGCCTGTACTGGATTTCTCTGCCTTCTAAACCTCATGCAGGACAGCGTGTCTTTGACTCTGTAGATATTAAATACCAGTTGTACAACACCTAAGGGCACAAATGTGTCTTTTCTATCCATTGTGATGGAATTCAATCTAATTATACTTATAGCCGAAATGAAGTTCACAGAATTTTTATCTGACAATGGTTGTGCTAAATGAGTCAAAATCTAATATTGGTTCTTGCTGCTAATGTTAAATTGGGAGAAAAATAAACTCATGCAGGAGATCTATAAATCCTCCCTCACATTGCCAGAGGAACTTCATATTGATGCTGCTCCTGCCCAATGCTTCTGTGTCATCTATGCCCAGCAACAGTTGTGACGATCTTTACACTCTGAAAGGCCATAATAGTCGTACTCCTATAGACTACAGGTGGAATCCAACACACTGTCCCCTGTAGGAGGAAACAGGGCCAAAGTTTCTTGTCGATATTCACATGTATGAGGTACCTAGTAAAGCATCCTGCCACCTGACTCTCTGTTCAGTGAAAAGGGGAGCATCGGGTACCTTCTGACTTAACTTCATTACTGGCATTTGCCAATTAATAACAACCTCCTGAAGCTTGGTCACTTCAAGATTCTGGATGAGAAAACCCATGATCATCTTCAGACTGGATGCTGGAGTCTGGAGACTGTGCTCTGTGCTCCATTCCTAGCTGTATAGGCCAGACACACCATGATACTACCTTCAGAGAGTTCTCTTTCTAGGAGGAGTGTGTGCTCCCCATATCCTGCTTCACAGTATGTATGCATATGTTTTCTAGATTACCTAAAAGAATCTTGATTATAACAACTTTTGAGTCTTTTCTCCCTCACTTCTTGCCCAACTGTAAATTTTGTGGTAGAAGTTTGAAAATAAGAGTTCTCCACAGACCACATGTTTAAGGGCATCAAGAATGTCCCCCAAACACACAGTGCTAGGAAGTCCTACCTTGGATCGCTTTGGGACATCCAATTCTTCCTCAGGAAGGAATGTGTGGTGGAAAACAGAAAAGTTGGGGGTCCACTGAACAGCCTGGAAGCCATCCCTCCACTGAGGACTTTGATGGACACAGAACTGTATTCTCTGAAAGTCAAGCAAATCCCACAAGCCTTGAGGCCACAGAAATTAGTGTCCTAAGACTTCCAGGCCAAACACAGAAAACAGCTGCATCATAGGATGGAGTTAATAGAAGGAAGGGGAGGGACCAAGGTTATCAGACCTCAGGGGAAAGCATTCACACTAGTGCCCTGGATGAAAATGCTTGATGAATGGGTCTGGCATAAATTGGTGAATCTCAAGAGCTTCCCAGAGGAAGAAATGATAAAGTTTCAGGTTCAGGTAGTCCAGTGGACAGAGACTGGGAGACTGGCAGTCTAGCACTGGGCAGACTGGAGGGCAGGGGCAGGAAAAGCAGCAGCTTCATAGAATTGAGAGTAGGAGGAGGTGGGATTGGCCGTTTACCAGACCCTGGGGTCCAAAGTTTCAGAGTGACAGCAGAAAAACCAGAAACTTCAGTAGTGGGACTCAGGCCATATCTGAATCTCAGTCTGTACTTATGTTGGATAAAACTCTGTAAGACGAGGCAAAGAAAACTTGAAGTAAGGATAAAGAACAGAGGAATTAGTAAGGAAAAAGAATTCCTTGACCAGGCTATCACACTTGATCAGGAATTATTGGCATTTGTAGAATTCCTAGTAGGGAAACCTTGAAACTGTGCAGGATTCAGCAGACTCATCCTACAAAGAGGATATCGTAGGAGCTAAATTAACACTGGGAGGAAATCCCTCAGCTCTGCGGGGATAAAAAAAAAAGCCCAAAACAATATTCAAAAGCATCAATCACAGCCACTAAATGCAGCTTGAACACATCAAAGCTACATCTCAACAATGTGACATTGGCAGATGGAAAAACAGCTCAGAGGAAAGATGCATGCTTAGCAAGTGCAAAACTCTAGGGGCAACTTCTGAATAGTGCTCCCTCAATCAAAACAGAGAATAGAACCCCCCCCACACACACACAAAATTCATAATCTGTGACATGTCAACTGTAAAGTATATCTCAATAAAAGCCAAACTTTATTTTTAAAATATGCTAAACTTTAAGAGGCTCAGAGAGTGGGTATCTCAGTGGTGGGTTATTTGCTTATTTTGAATGCACAAAAGCATGGGCTTAGTCCTAGCACTAAGCCTCTCTCTCTCTCTCTCTCTCTCTCTCTCTCTCTCTCTCTCTCTCTCTCTCTCTCTGCCTCTCCCTCTCCCTCTCCCTCTCCCTCTCTCTCTCTCTCTCTCTCTCTCTCTGTGTAAAATTATGCTTGCTCATTAAATAGCAAAACATCCACCTATCAACTCACCAATGTAAGATAGATGTCCAGACTCTAGAACTCCACTACACACATGGTTGATATGAAATATTAGACATGTTACCTTTAAGTCACTAAATCCTGCTCTCGGTATTTGTAACTAGCACATCACCAGAATTTGTAGTTACAGTAGTAAGATGGTGGGAAGATGTCACAGGAAAAGGGAGTAAGATCAAGAAGTGGACTCAGGCTGTGTCTGTAGATGATGCCACATAGCATGGACAGCAGCACCAGTGTCCAGTGCAGAAATCTAAAGCACTGAATTCTGCACAGATGGCTAAGCCAAGAATGTAATTACAAAGCAACTGTGGTTTACCATGATCTGGACCCCACCAAGGATTAAATTAAAAGGGTTCTTTGCACAGCTGAAGAATACAGTTAAACTCAAGAGCTAAAGACTAAAATTTTTCTAAAAAGGAAAGAAGGACTGGGGAGATATCTCAGTCAGTCCAGTGCCACCAAAGTATGAGTACCTCAGTTCGGATCCCCAGCACCGACATTTTTTTTTTTCAGAAAAGCTGTACATAGTCATGGTTATGGATACATATAATCCCAGCTCAGGGGAGACAGACAGGTCCTTGGAGTAACTCATCTAGCCAATTAATGAGTCAAGTTTTGTGAGGGACCCTGTATCAAAGGATAAGGTGGAGAACAATTGAGAAAGATACCAGTTATCTCCCACTGGCATCTATAGACACATGCACTTGATTGCACAAGTACACACACACACACACACACACACACACACACACACACACACATACACACAGATACACACACTTTTTCAAAGGTAAGTAATAGACCTAAATAAATTACCATACAGGTGCCATTTCTTCTAAAAACGAATGTAAATTCAACCCTATAGACTTATCAGGGATCTTTGTGATTTAGAGTTGGGAAATTGATATAAAAAAAAACCCCACAGAATTAAGACGTCTGAAGAGGCGGGAAGGAGAGACCCCTCTACCATGTTTCAGAGCTGAAGTAGATAAAAAATCAGGAGCCAAGGGACTAGGCTAGAGATTCTAAGAGCAAAGTGTCAGGGATACATGGCCATGTCAGTGAAGGGATGGTGTTTCCAGACAGGATACCTTGGGCTAGCTGATGACTGTTGCTGTGACAACTGGCTGAAGATGGGGAACAGCCATACTGTAGCCTTGTCTCACACCCACACAGAATTAGCACCAGATAGGCTAAAGATGTAACAAGAGAAAATATACTATAGAACAGAACGTTAATACAACACGAAGAGGAACAAATCTTGATGGTAGTTGTGACAGAGATGAGTTCATTCCAATGGCACACACAAAAAGCCCACAATGAAAGAAAAAAGTGAAAAATTTGACTACACCAAAAATTACTGTATGAAAAATGTGAAACTAGAAAATCCCCACAACCTTTAGTTGAGACATCAGTGAACACATAGAGACACCCACATATGCATACATGCAAGCACACACAATCTGCTTTTGTGTTAAGATGGGTAAAAAATATGAATGTTCATCTATGAATTAAAAGAATCCTAGTAGCTTATAAGTACATTAAAGCTATCACACTTGAAATGTATAAAGTAGCACTGAACAGTTATGTTACTCCCTTGTAAAAGTAAAAACTCTGATGCCAAGCACAGAAACGAGGTAATGAAATGAGGTAGAGAAATGAGATAACATAACTGACATAGGTGAGAGGAACTGTTTACAAGCAGGTCAGAGGAGGGGAAAACATGTGGTGTGGGCAGGCCGTGGGTGCTTTGGAATGTAACTTGCCGCTAGGAGCAAGTTTGAAAATGTGCACAGTCAGCAGCTCTGTTTCTAGTTGAATTTTCACTCAGGGACATGCACGTGCCGGGTACTTATTTCAGCAGTATTTAAAAGTGATGATTAGAAATAAACATAACAAAACACCCCGACTCAAAACTTTCTTATATAAGGAAATGAACAAATTAAAAAGGAAATGCATAAACATATAGAATGGTAGATTTGTAAGGGGTCGTGTGACATCTCAGTTAGCTAAGGATTGCTTTGCAGAGACAAGAAAACGTTCCATTTGATCCTCACAGCCCACAAAAAAAAACACAGTCTGACCTTCAGTGCTTGTTCTAGCACTGGGGAGCAGAGACAGACAGGTCTTGGGATAAACAGTCTAATGGACTTGGTGAGCTCTAATGAGAGGCCTTGTGTAGATGGAATTCTAAACTGTCTTATTAAGTAAGAAACACAGAGCCAACTGCAGAGTTAAAAGCCCAGAGATCAGAGAGCAGTAGCCAAGAGGTAAGACATCTTCTTACCATTTGCTGCTGCTGCTGCTACCGTGCTTCCCCTGAGAAAAGAGACCTACTTCCTGTGTATTTTGTGTATCTATTTTTATTGCCTTTCTGTTCTGCCTTCTCATTGGTTCTAAACCCAACCACAGGACTTCTTCGTCACTGCCTGTCTATATAGACCTCCAGATCTCTATGGTTGGTACTGGGATTAAAGACGTGTGTCACCATGCTGGCTATGTCCTAGAACTCACAGACTCTGCCTGCCGTGTGATTGGATTAAGGGCATGTGCTACCACTGCCAGAATTCTGCTTAATGACTATGACCTCTGATCCCCAGGCAACTTTATTTATTAACATATAAATAAAATCACATTTCAGCACAAATAAAATATCACCATAGCCTTGTCTAAAACAAATAAATAAAATAACAAAAATTTAAAAAGATGGACAGAACCCAAGGAGTAATGCCCATGGCTGCCCTCTGAACTCCACATGCATGCATGAGTACACTAGAGCATGCACGAACATGCACATACACACAAAAATAAATAGGATCTGACCACCACATGCACTTGTGGATGTGTGTACTAGCACATGCATAACATACATATACATTCAAAAGTAAATATTGAAGGTTGGGACCTCTGCATGCATGTGTGAATGTGTGCACTAGGACATACATGAACATACATATACATACAAACTAAATAAATAGAGTCTGGCCTTCACACATTTTCCTTTCTTCTTTTCTCGTTAATTTTAATTTTTTTGTATTTCTAGTGTATTGACTTGAATATTTTCCAAATTTCATCATTTGTTATTGTTTAATAAACTGATTCAAGGCAACAGCTTTTGTATAAATAAGCATCTTTTGAGGAGCAATTTTTCTGTTTTCCTTTCTTCTTTCTTTCTGGATACATTTTGCATTTGTCTTGGTGATGAAGAGCTATTCTGGTATCTTTTATGGTTAGTGTTCTGTGTACACCAGTCAGTACAAGTTGTTTTCTGCATTTGAAAGTTGTGTAAATCTTTCTTTCTGCACAATATAGTTAGTGTCTATCACTTGTGTGAATGCAAAACCCCCATTTAGACCACACGTATGATACCACTATCAGGTGGTATTCAAATATATTCTTATTTATTCTGAGAGAATTGTAGTAGTGTCTGTCAACAATTTTGTGAACTTGTGAAATTCCTCTTCCATTGCCGTTGATCGTTGTTATTTACAGTATGACATCTTATTAATGTTATCAGAGAAATAAATCAGGAATTAGAACATAAAATAGAATGTTTAACACTGCTCATTTCTAAGGTCTCTATTTCTTCAGTTTAAGACAATTATTGATCTTAGAAATAAGGCCCACAATTATCCAAATATCAAAGAATAATTAAAAGAATAACAAAGAACTCATATAATGATCATAAAGAGAATGACATAGATACATTTTAGGTTGAACAAAATTCATAGTACGCAATACCCGATGGTTGTAATTAACTTCCTCTGACAAGCAGCATCACAAGAACATGGATATAAATATTTAAGATTCTCAGGTTCAAAGCAAGCCTGAGATTCCCAGAGAAGAGAGGCAGCCTGGCCACTCAGTTCTCCCTCCAGCACCGCTCGCCTCCTGACACTTGTGTCCTGGGTGTGTGGCCAGCACAGCCACCACAGGCCCTTCACCCATCGGGGGGAGATGCTATGTGGAGAAAAATGATTGAAGTGGTAGGGATGCAAGACCCATGTGACAAATGCTAATGCTTGATCCCATAAATAATTTAAAATAGTTACGACAAATATTTACTTGTCTTTAATAAAAAGGTTCTTGCAAATCAATAAAAGGAAATACAAATGTGTCACAGAAACACGAGCAAATGAATAGCAAATAACAAAGGGAAGAAAAGTCAAATATGAGGAGCATGTGAATGTTATAATATAAATATGTAATAATAAATGAATAAATATTAGAGACATAATAATGAAAACCAAGTTAAAAATGATGATTGGTAGAGTGTGGTGGTGCCTGCCTACAGTTTCAGGATGGAGGCAGCAGAGGTAGGAAATCAGACATTTAAAGCCAGCATTGGACTTACAGTGAGACTCTGCTTCAACAAAGTAAAAGTAAAATAGAATAAATGAAATAGCAATTGAATCCTGACAGACTATGTATTGATTAAAAAGTACCGCCTTCTTCGTGCCAGCGTGAGCAAACACACACTTTACTGCTTGACTAAAAGACACTGTCAACTTCATCCTGAAACTTTCTTCTGGGAACCTCAGAAAGAGGCATGCCATCTGGGCTTGAACTCACAATCGTCTCAGAACTTCATCCTAAGGAAACAAGACAAAAGGAATGCTTTACAACTGATGGCATTGTGGTGGCGTCCATCCCTTCAACCAGCACTTGGGGGCTGCAAATTAGAGGCCAGCCAGAGCCACACAGGGAGCTTTGCCTCAACATACAACAAACAACAACAAAAACAAACATCCTGGTGTGGTGGTTGTAGGGAAAAAAATTAATTAATTATATAGCCAATCACAAGAGGTTATCAAAGTAGATTATATATAAATTGCTATTTAAGTATCAATAATGATTTTGAAGCATGTCAGTTTTTGGAAATTGATAATATTATATTGCTTAGTTTGCTATGAGCAAGCTATGAAATCTTATATTCCCCATAATATCCCATTTTATTAAGAATAGTTTTATCAGGCATAGTAATGCAAGACTATAACCCTAGTACCAGCGAGGTAGAGGCAGGAAGATCTGGAATTCAAAATTATCTTCCACTATATAACAAGTGTGAAGACAGTCTGGGTTACATGGGACCCTGTCTAAAAATAAATGTCAAATAAAAAGTTTGTTTGAAAGTTTACATTGCAAAAAATAATAATAAAGTACTGGTTTGTGTTAGAAATGAGGGTAATTACATGCTTACCTTGCCACAATGAAGTTATTATCCCTATAATTTAAAAACAAATAATGGCAAGATTATATAAGAAGGAGCAATATATGCGTTGTTAATATTTGTTTTTAGTATATAATATTTTGCACTGTATTTGCTGTCTTTAAATCATGACACATAATATGTTCTTTAAAGTTTGATCATGCTTAACTCACTGGGCTACAAAACTAAGAGAGCTGCAGTGATACTAAATAATCAGGTTGACATAGAATATTTTTGAAAGCTCTTTTTTTTTGTTATAACACCACAAAACATAACAGTAGCTCTCAGTGAGTCCATGTTTCATATCATAAAGCGCTGGCAGCTGAAGAGACAGCTCAGTGAACTCCACACTTGCTTGTTGGATGGTAAGGGCCAGAGTTTGAACTGGTGGCGGTGTCAAAGGCGGCTGTGCAGGCATATCTGCCACGATTCCAGTGACTGGGGGGCAGAGACAGGAGATCCTCCCTTGGGGCAAGCTGGCCTGCTCAACTCGCTGAATTGTGAGGGCTGGGCTCTCCAAGGGACCCTGCTTCAGTAAATAAAGCAGAGAAGGACTAAAGAAGACACCAGTGTTAACTTTTGGCCTCCATGTGTACATGCACGTATGTGCAAGTGTGCTTATACACATACGTGCCTGCATAGTTGTACGCACACACACACACACACACACACACACACTCACACACACACACACTTTGCAGTGTAAGTGTTTGTGTGTGTTTATATGGATACACATGTTAGGGGTGAGTAGGGGAACCAAACACATAAGTACATGTGTTTGTAAAGGCCAGATGTGGACCTTGGATGTCATTCTTCGGACACTGTCCATCTTGTTTCATGTATTTATTTATTTATTTTGAGTGTTTTTGAGAAAGTGTATTTTCCTGGTCTGGAAGTCACCAGGTGGGTTAGGCTGGCTGGCTAGGCAAGCTTGAGGGGTCCACTTGTCTCCACTTCCCAGAACTAGGTTTATGCTTGCACAGCACCATGCTTAACTTGTTATTTAAACATAGGTAAGGGGGAACTAAGCTCAAGTCTTCACACCTGAACAGCAAGCACTTTACTGACTGCGCTGTTTTCTCAGCCCTTATATTAAAATTTTAATTATGAACTCAACCTGAGTTTACATTAAGATACAAAATGTATGGAAGTTATTTTAAGAGTGTATAGCCAATTTACAGATTGGCTTTAATTAAGCAATATACTCCTTCTGATTTTGGCAATGAAGTATAAAGGAACTTGAAAGGAATTCCTGCTATGTCCACCAACAAAAATCTGAACATTCTAATATTAGCAGCTTTCGGGGGGCAGGCTATCAAACCCCTGTGGCCACAGAGAAAACCACTTACAGAAGTATGGAGATCCTGAGGGTCACAATGTGTAGAGGTATGCTTGGTGGGCTTATGTTGCAGGGTGCTCAGAGCTGGCAGGGGCAGCAGGGGTGTCACAGCCTACATCTGCCACTTGAATCTTCAGGTCAGGGACCTCTACCCAAGTGAAGCCAAGAACTCACCTATGCTGCAGAAAACAATTTGAGACCGAGTCAAGATGCAGCAGAATTGTGTTATTACAAAGAGATAGGGATAATACTACATGCTGTGGGTTTAAGTAAATGGAGAAGGGGATGAAGTGACTGTCTTAGTTAGGGTTTCTATTGCTGTGAAGAGACACCATGACCATGGCAACTCTTATAAAGGAAAATAATTTAACTGGGGCTAACTTACAGTTTCAGAGGTTGAGTCCATAATCCTCACAAGAAACACAGCAGCATGCAGGCAGACATGGTGCTGGAGAAGGAGCTGAGAGTTCTACGTCTTGATCCACAGGCAACAGGAAGCAGCCGTGTGTCACACTGAGTATAGCTTGAGCATAGGAGACCTCAAAGCCCGCCACCCACAGTGACACACTTCCTTTGACAACGTCAGACCTACTCCAACAAAGGCACACCTCCAAATAGTGCCACTCCCTTTGGGGCCATTTTTTTTTTCAAACTACCACAGTGACCAAGTGTCTTAATGACCACTTTGTGATTTCTAGCCTTTAAAATCACACTGCTTAGAGAGTGTAAATAAGCAGCTTCAATGATTACACAGTTTAAAATTCAAGTAAAAACACAAATGGGCTAACTTACTTTTCTGGTATCAGGAATTTTCTTTCATCGTGGAAATTTAAGGTTATTTGTGAGGTAGGATGTTCAGGTTTAGAGATGAGAGACGAGTGCTGTGGGTGGGTCAACTGAAAGGTCAAATACCTTTCGGGTCCTAAGCAAATATAGTAGTTGTGCTGATTATGGAGATGTCACATAGAGAAGGGAGAATTGCATCTGCAGAGGACCTTAATTTTGTTAGTTTTGATGATATTCTTGACTCTCAGGTACAGGAGATGCCAACAGAGTCCTAGAGCAAAAGGCATCTTTCTCCCCAGATTCCTTCTTTTTATCTGACAGAGCTATAAACTCTTGGAATACTTCCATCATATTTGAAAGAACTGCTGGAGGAATAGCTTGAGGGGGAGAGAATTCTGAAGTACCCGTTCTTGGAAGATGGCCCACATGTTTCTGGATTTCCCCTCTGAAAGTGCCACACAATTCTCAAGGGGAACAGCTGAAGATTCCCTGGTGGTTTAAGCAGGAAAAGGGGAAAATTGACTATGATGATAAACGCCTGGAGCCTGGAGCTTTCTTTGCACGAAGATTATTCTCTGAAGAAAGTGTTTGACTGGAGCCTCGGAAGAACTGCAGTCTTTCCTGCCTCACGAGAAAGAGTTAAAAATAAAAATTAAAAAAAAAAAAGCTTTGAGAAACAACAGCAATTGTGAGGATTACATAACTGGAACCTAGGCCACTCACCCTTGGGAGCACTCACCCCAAGGAAAGCAAGCGAAAATAAGATTGAGAAGGGTGTAAATTAATAGAGTTTTGTTGGGTGGATGGAAAGTCTTGAGGACTGTCATGAGCTTAACATTTAAATACAGGAGGAGTTGGGGCAAGGTGAGGAGAGCAGTGCATTCCAAAGCAGTCTTGGTCAGATCATTGTATTTCAGTTCTGGTTCCTTTCTGTGTTCTGTTCACTGTTTGAGAAATCCTGACCACTCAGGGAGATAACTCAAGTCACTTGAGAAGATTGTCTTTGCTTGGGGATAATCTATCTACAAGGCTTTGCCGTCCCTAGATTACAAAGTGGCAGCAGACTTAGGACATTGGCTAGAGATATTCAGGAACATTTTGTAGTACTGGAATAGGACATTGTACAAGTTGGAATTAAGACACTTCAATTTCTCTTCTTTGTACCTTTGAGATTGATTAAGCATTATGATCACCAGTTTTTAGACAGATAGTCCTTAGGTGAGTAACAAATGTTTAAAATTAGGTAAAATTATATGGTTTATTTATTCCTCCAGTTTTAATAATGGATTTCCAGTGTGTGTGTGTGCGTGCGTGCGTGCGTGCGTGCATACGTGTGTGTGTGTGTGTGTGTGTGTGTGTGTGTGTGTGTGTGTGTGTGTCACAGAATTATTTTGAGTGTGTTGTTCAGGAATGTCATACACATTATTTTTGAGACAGGTCTCTCATTGGCCTGGAACTTCCAGACTGGCTGGCCAAGACACCCCAGGAATCTACCTGTCTCTACTATCAAGCTCTGCGATTATAAGTAAGCATTGCCAGCCTTGACTATGTGCCCTGTTTTATTTAACTTGGTTTCTGGGGATCAAATTTAATTCCACATGCTTGCAAGACAAGCACTTCACTGACTCACCCATTTCCCCAGCTCAATAATTTCCTTCTGTACATTGCTCAGGGTTGGGAAAGAGAGAGAGAGTGCTGATGTTGCTAAACTCTTCACATATTGTGGTCCTAATCCAGAAGTGCTAGGAAAATTGGATGTTCACGTGTCTAAATAGCTTCACTAATGCAGAGTTAAACAGGTGACTGGCCTACAGTTAAGCAGATAGGCACACACAAAATGAGGACAGGTGACGTGGGAAGATTGAATGTTCAGGTTTAGAAGAATGAAATTTGACTTGTATCTATCATCCTTCACAAAAAAAAAACCCTCCCTCCAAATGGATGAAATACCACAATGTGAAACCTGGAATGCCAAAACTTTTCAAAGAAAACGCAGGCCTATCTACAAGATAGGTATAGGAAAGGACTTTCTGAATAGGATTCCATTCATTCATTCATGAATTAAGACCAACAACTGACACATGAGATCTCATAAAACTAAAATGCTTCTGGACAGCTAAGGAAATAATCATCTGACTGAAGAGGAAGCCCACAGAGTGAGAGAGAAGCTTTGCTAGCTATCCATCCAATAGAGGACTAATTTCCATAATATAAAAAAGAACTAAAGCACAATAAAAAATTAAGAAATTGCTAAGGATCTGAACTTTGGTTTCTCACAAGCAGAAATAAAACTGGCTAACAATATCTTAACGTGCTCATCATTCTGAGCATTTAAAGAAAAGCAAATTAAGACTACTTTGAGACTTTGTTTCTTTTCAGTCAAAATGGCTAAGATCAAGAAGTCAACTGACAATTGCTGGAGGGGATGCAGAGAAAGGGGAACCCTTATTCACTGTTGGTGGTATTGCAAACTGGTGCAACCACTGTGGAAATTTGTGTGGAGACGTCTCAGAAAGCTAGAAGTAGAACTAGCATATGACCCAGCTAATTCACTACTTGGCATATGCCCAAAGGACTCAATATCCTACTACAGAGATGCATGCTTGTTTGTGTTCATTGCTTCTCTATTCACAATACCTAGGGAAAGGAAGCAGCCTATGAATCTATTAACTGATGAGTAGATAATGAAAAAGTGAGACAGATGCACAATGGAATTCTTCACAACTGTAAAGAAAAGTTAAACCTTCCGGTAATAAATGAAACTGGAAAGTGTTACACCAAGGTAACCTGAGCCAGAAATATAATGTTGCATGTTCTTTATTACTTGTGGATTTTAGTTCAAAGCCCTTAGACTTCAGTACAAAACCTGAAGTAACCACAGAAGACAGAAAAGAATAAAGAGTCTATGGCGGGGAAGTGGGAAAAGAAGCTTTAGAGAGGAGCATAGTAGAACAAATGAAGGAGTAAAGGGGGAAAATAGGTGGGGCTTAGCTGGGAAGGGAGGATAGTAACCCAGGGGAAGGATGGAGGAGGGATAAATAACACTGGGGATATTTGAAAAGTCCATAGTGAAGCATACTATTTTATAATCTTTCTTAAAACACACATTATATACTTATATAAATAATATTTTAAATGGAATTGCATCACATGAAGTGATAATGCCCTTCTCCCAATACCATAGACTATTGAACAAAAAAACCCCAGTGCCAAGCAAGGAAGGGATTCCTCCATTCAAATTGTTGATCAGGGATGTTCTAGAGACCACCAAATCAATATAGGTTATTGTCCTTGTCCTTGGTTGCCTTCCAGAAACTGAATGTAACACCCTGTTGCTGAACATATCACATATTTCAAACATAGAACTTAGAGGAATAAAGCCAGTACCAACCTAGAAGTCTGTTTCTTGATGACTAGGTCTCATAGTTTCAGAAGGTGCTATGCAAGCTGCCAAAGGAGAAAAGTAATCAGCAGCCTTACCCAACTGTTAAGCCTGTAAGCCACAATAATGACTAACATGGCAAGATATTCTCAAGGGTGCAATAGTGCACATTTATCTTGGGGCTAACCAACAGCTGTCTAATGAACTTAAGGCCAACTCAATAAGAGGGAACTCATTTCTGGCACAGTAAACTTTGCCAAGTATCCATGGCCGGAGACGGTCTAACCCTAGAGGAGAACCTACTACTACCATTTTCCTAAAGCAATGTGTGTGGTTTGAATAGGTATGGCCCCCATAGATTCATGTGTTTGAATGCTATAGGTAGTGGCATTATTAGGAGGTATGCCCTTGTTGGAGTAAGTGTAGCCTTGTTGGAGGAAGTGCGTCACTGTGGTGGAGGGCTTTGAGGTCTCCTGTATGTTCAAGGCATACCCAGTGTGACAGTTCACTTCCTGTTGGCTGTGGATTAAGATGGAGAACTCCGAGGCCTTTCTCCAGCACCACGTCTGCCTCTGTGCTGCCTTGCTTTTGTCATGATGATAATGGACTAAACCTCTGAAACCATAAGCCACCCTTAATTAAGTGTTTTTTTTTTTTATATTGCTGTGGTCATGATGTCACAGCAATATAAACCCTAAGATACAATGTAATTTCTAACTGTATTTTACATACTTTTCCTATACCCACAGACAGCATATCAGAATATCTCTCACCCTTCATCAAAGAATATTCTTTGTGAAGCAAATATAGGATAGATTCACAACTGTTCAAATATATATTAAATAAATGAAAGCAGCAGTCCCAGGCTTAACCCTGTCTTTAGCTTCCTTGTGGGCTCAATGGAAGCATCACTGTTTATCAGCAAAAACAAGTCTTTTCATTCTTCCTGGTTTGTTTTTAAAAGAATTAGTTTCTAAGTAGCTGCTGTAACCACATGATCTTTCTGTAATGAAATAATCTATAGAAGCATTATCAATGAACTTCTTAGACACTTAACTCTTAATGACTTGCAAAATGCTGTTCCTTTGCCAAAAATCCTTTACTCAACTCATTGGAGGGTGAAGCCAGGGAGGAGTAAGGAAAAAAGAGAAGAGGAAGGGTAAATGAAGCCTGTGGGTCTAAATGTTGCCACCATTTTCTGAGGAGCCATTAACTAGAGAACCTGGAACATTTCTGAAAAACATTGGTGATCACTAAGTTCTCACAATTAGGACTCAAGTGCAGAAAAAGCATTTCATTAGGTCTGTGAGATATATGGAGTACATACCAGTTCAGCAGCCCCTGAGAATAGTTCCTAGTGCTGGTAATGTCATAGAAAAGTATACAGCTCACATATTTCATTATTAAGTTTTTAATTAAATACAAGAACCAGATAAATAGCATAATGGTGGCCATCTTTGTCGATCTGAGCAGACATGCACCATCTATTCTCTGCACTGATGATGGAACCTGGGGCCTCAGTTTGCTAGTCAATCGGTCCACCTCTGAGCTACACATCAAGCTTGGAAGAGCTATCCTTGCTTTCCAGACTGAATCAAACTTAGATATTGAGAATGCAGTTATACATACTGTGGAAACTATTGTTTCATGCATCATGAAACATAATAGTCTTTTCTTATTATTTCAAACAACTAAGTGAATCAGGTTCTTGTTACATCGTCTTAGCTGGAAGCAAAATGCAGCTTAAACTGTAACATATCAGGAAACAAAGAGTAAAAAGTGGATTCAGGAGTAGACAGATGTTTGATAAAGTAGTAACTGTTTGGTTTTTTTAAGTGATAACTGTAATTACACAGTCTAGGTCTTGATATATGAGGTCATTCACTATGAAAATGTTTCCGGGGGCTGGTGATGGTGACAAGGCTTATAGGCAAAATGCTTGTTGTACAAGCATGAGGACCTGAGCTCCTTGGAGGCACTGTGGTGCATACATGTGACAACAACACTGGGAAAAGGAGAAAGGCAGATCCCAGCTACTCACTGGCTAGCCAGTCTATCTTGGAAAACATGCTCTAGGTTCAGTGAGAGACCTCAAAGGTAAGGTGAGGAGTGATACAGAATGACAATCCACATTGACCTCTGGCTTCTGCATGTATGTGCATATGGACAAACATATATATATATATATATATATATATATATATATATATATATATATATACACACACACACACACACACATATACTACATACAAATAAGACAATTCTGAATACTTTAAGATGTACATAATATTGAAGGAAGAAAAACCAATATGAAATACAATAAACGGCTAAGGGGGCTTTTAAAAAGGAAATACATAGTCTACTAAACTGAGAAATTCTGTGGTTACATTAAAATTCAGAATCTAAATATATGAAGACAGAGTTGTTGTCCTGGAGATTAAACCTAGAAAATCACTCCAAAATCTGTACAGAGAGAAAATGAAATAAAACCATGACAATTTCATAGCCAACAAAACTACAAAATTATTAATGTAAGACCTTATATCCAAGATAATATCCTAAAAGAGATCCAAGGCCCAAAGGTTGACATATGTTTTCTGCAATATACTTTAGGCATGGTATTTCATACTAAATAATCACAGAATCAAGAACAAATAAAGTCAAGCCACACCCAGACTGTCCGTGGGAGACAGGCAGAACACCACCTCAAAGGAAAATCTCTTTTTAGTGACATGGAGAGAAACTATATTTAGCAGATATCCTATATGAGATTCGGCATCACAATAAATGGCCGTACTCACATCGTGTTGTAAGATACAAGGAAAGCATCATTCCTGCCTTATATGTAAAGCCCTAAAACCCAGGTATGTTAAATAAAGTTCACTAGGTCATCAGGCAATACATGGCAGTGATCAGACTGCATAATGACTCTTCACTGTATGTAATATACCTTGATAAGCATTAGTATTTAAATGGATTCTTTTGTCTAATTATTTGCTTCTTTTTTTTCCAGAAGAGGAATTCTTACTATTTACTTGTCTTGGCTCAAATGCTCTTCTGGCTGTACCTCAGTGATCTTACCTTATGACTACATTCTTCTTGCTTCATGGCTGTTCTTTGCTTCACGTATTTGGCAATAGGGACTTTGCCACTCTTACTTTTCAGTCTCTGCTGACTTAGAAGTCACACATGTTCTTGTCTCTAGTGAAGGCACCTCATATACCATAAAGAATGTTACCAGCTATTAAGACTGTCAAATAGAGTTTTTCAATATATGCTAGCAAAAATAAAGATTTCTTAGTTTCATTCCTGGACTCAGTAACTATGATGTTGGGTTTTGTTACTACATAGCATTAAATATGAAAATATCAACTACTTTATACTTATAAAAATATTTCATATTATATGTTTGTCTTTTAAGAAGCTTCATTTTATATGTGAATCCAGGGATATAATGAAAATTCTAAATTTTTGAGATTTTGCTTAGGTGATGATTTCCTAATTAATAGTTAAACATCTCCAGGGCCATTTACATCTTTGATGCCAAATTGTGATTTTAAGTTCTTTCAGTTCTGTGACCCAGTACTTCTGATCAGTGTACAACTCTCCTAGAAAGAGTCCTGATACACATGTTGCTACTTATTTTTCCATGTTGACTTTGTATCCTACCATGTAGCTAGAGTTATCCTGCCTGGCCCACGGTCAGGGCAAATCTCTCTCACCCGCCAGTCCCACAGCCACTCAGACCCGACCAAGTAAACACAGAGACTTATATTGCTTACAAACTGTATGGCCGTGGCAGGCTTCTTGCTAACTGTTCTTACAGCTTAAATTAATCCATTTCTATTCATCTATACCTTGCCACGTGGCTTGTGGCTTACCGGTACTTTACATCTTCCTTGTCCTGATGGCGGCTGGCAGTGTCTCCTTCTCAGCCTTCCACTTCCCAGAATTCTTCTCCTTGTCCCGCCTATACTTCCTGCCTAGCCAATGACCAATCAGTGATTTATTTATTGACCAATCAACAACACATTTGACATACAGACCATCCCACAGCACTACCACTTTGCAGAAAGCATTTATTATTATTGTAAATAGCAATTGTTGGTTATAACAATTGTTATAAATAACATTGATTGTTCTGGTAAAGTCTTCAGGGTCTTTTAAATAAAGAATAATGTCATCTGCAAATGAAGGTTATTTTAGTTCTTCCTTTCCTATTTGTGTGTGTGTTTCATTTAGTTTTCTTTTTTTATTGGTCTAGCTAAGATTTTGGGCACTGTACTGGATGATCAGAGAGTCTGAGGATGTTTTTCTCAATTCATATTTCAGTGTCAGTTTCCCTCAGTTTAGTATAGTGCTAGCTATACATTTGCTGTGTTCTCTTGAGTTGTGTTCCTTCTGTCCCTACTTTACTTAGGGATTTTATCATGAGAGGCTGTTGAACTTTATCAATGGCCTTTCTACATCAATTGAGATAATCATTGTAATTTCCATTCTTAAGTATATGTAGGTGCTGCATTACATTTGTAGATTTGCATATGTTGCACCAAAATTTGCACCCCTGGAATGAAACCAATTCGGTCATGGAATGTGGTTTTCTTAGTGTTCTTGAATTCTCTTTGCTAGAACTCTATTAAAATTTTTTTGCATCTGTGTTCATCAGGGAAGCTGGTTTATGGTTTCTTTTTGGTTGCTGTGGGCTTCTCAGATTAATGCTGGATTTACGGGATGAATGCACCATTGTTTCTTCCCTTTCTGTTTCATGGGACAGCATTGGCATTAGATTTTTTACAGGCTTGGCAAAATTTGGCAGTTGATGCATATGGTTCTGGGCTCTTCTTTGTTGAGAAGTTTTTAAAATTACAGTTTCAATCTTGATTATTACAGATCTGTTTGTTTACATCTCCCTGATTTATTTTTAGTAGGTTTTATGTGTGTAGGAATTATCCATTTCATCTATATTTTCCAGTTGTTTTCATACAAACGTTTTCAAAGTATTCCTAATGTTTTTACAGATTTTATCATAATCTGTAGTAACTTCCTCTTTTTCATCCCTTATTTGGTTAAGCTGAGTCTTTTTCTTGAATTTGGTTAGTTTGTTTAGGTATTTTTCAATCAATACCTAAACTTTTTTGATTCTTTATATTAAGCTTTTTATCTTCATTTCATTAATCTCATACCTAAACTTTTTTGATTCTTTATATTAAGCTTTTTATCTTCATTTCATTAATCTCTGATGCAATCTTGGCTGTTTCTTTAGTGTTTGAGTTGTTCCTTTTTCCTACGACCATGAGGTTTATCATTAGGTATTTGGTTGAGCCCACTCTGATTTTTTAAATGTATATACTCATACATACAAACTTTATTCCTTTAAGTGGATCCTGAGGGTTTTGATACTTTGTTCTTTTATTTTCATTTGATTCTAACAATTTACACCCCCCCCCGCCCACTTAACAACTGTGATAGTTTGAATAAAAATGGCCCACATAGGCTCATATATTTGAATACTTGGTCCCAGCTGGTGGTACTGTTTAGGAAGGATTAAGAGATATGGTCTTGTTGGAGGAGGTGTGTCACTGGGGGTGATCTTTGAGGTTTCAAAAACCCATGCCTGACGCCTTGGGCTTGTGGTCAAATGTAAGCTCTCAGTTACTACTCTGCTCCAGCGTCATGCTTCCCTATCTGTTGTCATGCTATTGGCCATGATGGCCATGGACTTACCTTCTGAAACTGTAAGAAAGCCCTCAATTAATCACTTTCTTTTATGAGTTGCACAGCAATAGAAAAACAATGAATGCAACAATCTACCTGTTCTTCCAGAGTGTATTGCTCAGGTTTTGTAGATTTTCTTGCTATTGGTTTGTAGTTTTATTTTGGTATGATCTGATAAGATATAATAAATTATCTTAAAAAATTTGATAAGAATTTATTTATGGCCTAAAATGTGATCTATTTTTACAGAAGATTCTATAGGATGCTGGGAAAACATATGTTATATCTAATTGAAGGAATATCCAGTATGTATCTGTCGAGGACATTTAATCTATATTGTAGTTTAGCTCTGAAAGTTCTTTGGTTTTCAGTCTCTTGACCTATATAGACATAAGAGGAGATTCTGAAGTCACCTATTGTAATAACACCAGGGACTGTTTGTTCTTTTGTGTCCATTTGCTTTTGTTTTATGAAATTGGGAGCTCAACATTCACAACATGCATATTTACTATTCCTACATCTTCTTGATGAATCATTTCCTTGATTAATGTATGGTAGCCTTATTTATCTCTTCTAATTTCTAGTTGAAGTCATCTACTTTCTCAGATATTAGGATAATTATACCAGCTTGCATTTAACCTCTGTTGGCTTGGTAGACTGTTTTCATTCTTTGACTCTCGATCTTTGGTGACTTAACAGTGAGGTATGTTTCTCAGAGAAAAGAGACAATTTGTTTTGAATCCAGTCAGTGAGTCTGTCTTCATCTCTTTATTGGTGAGTTGAGGCCATCTACATTTAAAATTTTTATTAACAAGTTTTTTTTTTCATTCTTGTAATGTGGTGTTGTTTTTCAGGTTGAGTGATTGTTTTCTTCTGTTTCTCACCTGTTAATATCAGGGCTTTGCTGGTTTCTGATGTGGAATACAATAGATGCCTTTCTGGTTCCCCTTTGTTCATGGGGTCCTCTCCTAAAATTCACTTACTCCTGCTCTGTTCTAAGACCATTTTCTTCCTCCTTTGTGTTCATTATTTCTTTGAATATGGGCAGTGTTGACTTGGTAGTCATCAACTGCCTTACTTTACGCTTGTCTTGAAGTGTCATTTTCTCTATAAGTACTTCAAAAGATGGATCTAGCAACCTTGGTTGGGAGCTGTTTATTTTCAGGGTTTGAAACACATTCTGTATTTTCTTTGCTTTTAAGGTTACTAGCAAAAGATATGTTATTCTGTTTTTCTGCCTTTGTAGGTAATTTAGAATATTTTTCTTACAGTTTTTAATGCTGTTTCTTTTAATATGTATCTATTTGTATCTGGGTGGGTAAATTCTTGGAGGGCAGAGATCAATTTACAAAAGTCGGTTCTCTTTCTACAGTGAGAGTTCTAGAGATTAAACTCAGGATTTGGAAGCAAGTGTCCTTTCCTGAGGAGCCATGTGATCAGCTTTCCTCATAGCTTCACAGCTTGTAGTATTGTTTCTTTGCTTTTTATTTTTGATGTCTTGACTCTAATGGATAAGTGATAGATTCTTCGTGTATATTTGGGATTCTGAGTGCCTCTTACATTTTAATGCTAATTTCTTTCCCCAGATTTAGGAAAATTCTTGGCTATTTAGGAGTTCTTGATTTATTATAATTAGCTTATTCATTTTTGTCCCTCTTGATGTTTGACTGGCATATTGTTCTTCATCTCTGTGTTTTTTCTTTTGCTTAGTCAAGTCTTTTGGTGACACTTCTTATTTTCTTAATTAGTTCATTGAGCCTTTCATATGTAACACTTCTTTTCTTCCTTTTAAAATCTGGATTGCCTTCCTGAATTTCTCTTACATGTTGCTATTTTCTCATTTACTTTGCTGACTTTTCTATGTTGCTGACTTTCTGCTCCTGATCCTAGGTTGGATTCATCTACTTCATTGTATTTTTTTTTCAAGTTACTGATTATTTTTTACTTGACAACCTTTGAAATCTTCCTCTGTTACTTTATCTATTTCAGCATATGTGAGTTTCATAGTTAAGGAGTTATCATGAGGACTCACATTGCCTTGATTTTTCATGCGTCATGTTTCTATGTTGTGATTTGCCCATCTGTTTGTCTCAATGTATCTTATTTATGGGGCCGAGTACCTTACTTTTGAGTAATTTGTTCTTGAAAGATCAATCCCTAGTACAATACAGTGAGGACAAAACAAACCATTTCCCCATGGGTGCTGCCTCCTAACTTCCTGCCTGCAGCATGCACAGAGCTTCTGTGAAGTGGATAGTCCATTGAATTGCCCCAGGACACCTGGAAAGACACTTCAGAGACAATTCATAAAGGCAGCTATGGGAATGAAACAGATTTCCACGAATCTGAGAAAATACTAAGTAAAACAAGGCTAAAGAAATCCAAGGAAAGACACAGTGAAAGAACAATGGCAGATATATCAGCTTCATAAAAACAAAGCCAAGTCCTGAGCTTCTATCATCGCACCGCCAGGAGAAACTATTGTGGCCAACCAAGAAGGCTGCTTACAAAGTAGTACTCCGCAGCGAAGCAAAGTCAACACCATTGCCAAATTAACAGAAATTTAACGAGTTTTCTGCTTAGAAAGTCTCACCAAAAAGAGAAAGAAAAAAAGGGAAAAATCTTTGGGGAAGTAAAGAGCGTAAATTCAGAAAGACAGCTAGCCCAGTGGAACTGTTAAAAGCCCCTCTAACTTCATAATATGCTCTGTGAAAGAAGTAATGATGAAAGTTATAGTGACAAGTTCACATAAATTAAAACAGATTGATACAGTATGGGCAGTTATGGTTTATTTCAGGCATGTGTGAGTGATCTAATATTAGCAAATGTATTAATGGAACTAAGAGTTAACCGTGGAAGATTAAATACAGGCATTTATCTTTCCTCTTTATTGTCTTCTTTTAATAGATGAAATGACAGAAATATTTTTAAAATATTGTACAGAAAGACTAAGGGTAAGGGGTAAATGTATTATTTAAGGTGGAACAAATGTATGATTTCCCGTTCTTTATTTAAATATTTCATTATTCATATAAGCATATGATGTGTTTCAATAAATCCATCCCCATTCCCTACACTGTAATTTCTCTTCTATCCCCTCCACAACTATTCCATTCCAATTTCATGTCTTCTTCTGTTATTGTTTTTAAATCAGTAAACCTGATTAGAAACACTTGAATGTACATAGACAACCTACTGGATCATGGGTTGCCTCTTACTAAATTACTTACCCATTACTAAAGAAATATGATTGTCCCTGTCCAAGCAGCCATCAGGTGTCAGTAGCTCTTCAGCTAGAGGTGAATTTCATGACCTATCTATCCATGCTGGGATTTTGTCTGGCTTGCCCTTGTGTAGGTATTGTACATGTAGTCCTAGATGCCATAACTTAACTGTGGGCAATGGTGCTGGAATGTCCAGGAAATACTGTTTCACGGCAGACACACACTCCATCTGTCTCCTAAAATCATTTACCCCTCTCTTCCATGATGATATCTAAGCTTTGGAGGGATAGAGTGTGATGTACATGCACCGTTTAGTGCTGAGCCCTCCACAGTCTCTTATCTGCTGCATAATGACTACTTATGGGTCTCTGCATTAATCATCATCTACTGTAAAAAGAAGCTATTCTGATATGAGTAGAGAGATGTATTAATTTATGGGTATAAAGATGAGAACTAAGGGGGCAGTTTGTTCCTATGTCCATTTATCAGACTATTATGACCTAGCCAGCTATGGGTTTTTGGTTCAGTTAACCATACTGAGCATGGGTTTCATCATGTGGAGAAGGCTTTAAATCTGGTCAGAAAGTGGTATGTTACTGTCATAGCGTTTGTACCACTGCTGCTGCACCAGTGGGCATGTCTTGCCAGGCCAGTCATTATTTTAGCTTTCAATGTTACAGCTAGGGAAGACTGTTCATGACATTTCTTTGCTGGTAGTGTGTTTGGAAACCTCCAGCACTATGAAAACTGAGGATGAAGCATCCTGCTAAGCACCAGTTGATTTCCTCATGTCCTTTTGGGGACTCATGGGTCCTATCTGGAGTTAAGTTCAGTCCCCACCCTGAGTCCACAATTTCATTCTAAGCTCGCAAGATCTGGAACTCCCCAAACTCCTCAAGCTGGCTTTGCCTAGCTTCAGGACTGTTCTGCATCTAGGTTCAGCAGCTTTTACTGGAGCTTCTTTGTACATGTGGGCTAACTTGGGGTCATATCTGGCTACACCATGGGTTCCCAGTTTTTGCAAATGCCTCTGAGAGCTGTGGAACTTCCCATGTGCCTGCTCTATTTCCTACTTTTAACCAAAGGTAAGAGGACTGGACCAGGTACTGTGCATGCAAATGAGTGACACTACAAATTTTAAAGAAAATGGCACAAGGCCTATCATTCATGAATGACACTTTAGGGAGTCTCCTAGGAATTCTTTTTTGTTACATATATTTTTAGCTGAGTCCTATAAAGGTCAGAAACAGGGAACTATTACTTGGTGCAAATGGGATCAAAGTGGGGAGGGGGCAGCAACAAAGGCCTGCTTTCCTAGACAAAATACTAGGAAAGAGGAAGGATAACACCACCACTAATGCTTTGGCCAACAGTACCTCTGGTGTGGTTTCACTTGTAAAGGGGAGGCGTTGTCTTCCAGGAACAATGTAACAAGACTCAGGATAAAAGGAAAAGAGAGTGATAATACACTATAGATTAAAAAGCTTCAAAGACATTTCTCTAAAAAATGTCTTAAGAAAGTACACCAAACAGATGCATTGTAAAAATATTTGAATCATATAATCAATACACTTTTCAAATTATATTAACTTTGATAATATAGATACATTGAAAAAAATTAGACTCTAGATTCTCATGAGACATTTACAATTGTTTGTATATTGATACCAATCAATAAATTAAAAACAACTGAAATATATTGATAACATTCCCTGATTGAATCACAAAGATATGGTAGAAAAGTACATCAGATTAAAAATAAAAAAATAAAAGTAAACTAAAGTGATGTTACTTCAAAGCATCAATAAAGCCCAGCTGAACATGACCGAATCTCTATGTTTAACCTATTTAACCTGTCTTCCACATATATACCAAAGTAAAGACATTCCAAGGGATAAGACATTGCCTCCATGATGCAGTGAAGGAAAGGATAGTTAGCATGAGAAAGAACAGACAATTATTCAAAGTAAGAAAGAGAGGAAGGGCAGGGGTCACTTATAGAATGAATGATGGGATAGCTGAAAACTGGAGAAACAGAAGATTGATTGCCCAAGGGGAACAAGCCTTACAGTTCCAGCTGCAGGGCTACCCAGAGTCTGAAGAAGGAAGGAGGCTCATCAAAAAGCAGTTGGATGAGCAGTAGTAGGGACTGAGTATCTAAGAGTAGGCTGCTCATTAGGAAGATCCTCAAATAAAAATGGAAGAAGTATAAAGCCAAGAGTTCCTCAAGTAGCAAGAGAAAAACCTGAGGAATACACAAAAAAGCAGGCTGCAAAACTCACTCAAATGTGTGTAACTCCTCAACTACTAATTTCAAAGCTATGGAAATAGGTAGATGAACAATTAAAAAGTTTCATTTGGAACAATAATCAGTAGCTTCAAAGATTATACAAACAAGTGACATACATAAGAAAATTGATGAGAAAATCAGCAACAAGCATGAGAAATTTAGCAAGGGGATTTATCTTTGAAAAAGAAAAAATAGAAATGTTGGTAATAGAGATATAAAGTCAAATAAAAACACAGTGGAGCACATTGCCATTCACTAGACCAAGCAAAAGAAAGATGATCCAGGATAGAGAACAAAATTAAAAACATACTACATTCTAATAGCAATAGAGAAAAAATGAGCATGATTACAACTTTCAAGAACACAATGATATGATCAAGTGACAGGACATAAGAATTTGTGGGGGTAACCAGAGTGTGGTGGAGTACAGTTATGTTCTCAGCTCCTTAGATGGCTGAGGTAGCAGGATATCAAGTTTGTGGTCATCCTAGGCTACATAGTAAAACACCATCTCAAAAAAATGTGGACTAGAATAGATAGCTGAGATTAAACATTAGAGTCTCAAAAAAACTAGTCAACAGGATTATGCCAGAATATGCTCCAAATCTAAGGAAATAGATGGACTTCCATAACAAGCTAAAGAGGCATTTAGAACCCTAAATAGACATGACCAGAGAAGAACCATTTTGTGACACATCATAGTCAAGAAGACAAAAATATATTATATACAACAGGGAAACAGTATTATAAACCGTAAGAGAAAAATCCCACCCCAAGCATTAAAATAAACATACTTAGGGCTGGAGAGATGGCTGAGAGACTAAGAGCTCATACTACTCTTGAAGAAAACCTAAGTTTGGTCCCCAGCACTCATATCAGGCAGCTTCCAACATGCACATCAGGTAGATCATAAATTCCTATATCCAGATCCAAGGTGATCCAATATCTTTGGCTTCCCCAGGTGACTGCACTCACATGCACATACCCCAACCCCTCCCACATAGTTACAAAATCATAAAAAGAAATGTTTAAAAATCCTATCAGATCTCCTAAAAAAACCTTAAAGCTAGGGAAACAATTGCTAGAAAAAAATTTTAATGGCTCAGAGCATAAACCACTCTTATGGAGGACCAGAGTTTGAATCTTGGCACCCACATAGTGTGGCTCACAATCACCCAAACTCTAGCTCCAGGGGATCTGACTACTTTGGCCTCCATGAACATTTGCACACTTGCACATATCCATACAACAGATACATACACAACATACAATATACAATTAAAAATAAACATTTAAAAATGTTTAAAACACAAGAAAACACATATCTTAAGGCCTGAAAATAGGTAACATTCAACCAAAAGTGCTACATTCAGTAAAGTTATCTTTCAAATTTGACAGAGAGATGGGGCAGTTCAAGAGCAAACTAAAGCAATGCATAACCACTAAGGCAGCAGCACACAAGACATTTAAGGGAATCATGAAAAGAATGTCAACTCAGGGAAGCAGCAAAGAATAAATTTCTTGGGGGTAACAGATGAACCAAAGAACATGAAGAAAGAATTCATCATGTCCAACACAATAAACCAGCAAAACCTTCATATAGATGAAAAAGAAAAAAACAAATAATAATCCAATCAGTGAGAAAATTGTGAGAATCAGCAAAGCTCTCATTAACCTCAAATTTAAATGGCCTTCACTCTACAATTTAAAGACACAGGTACAGATGATTACATTTAAAAGATGAGATCCAACTATCTTTTGTCCCTAAGAAATTACCTCAATTGGCAAGACCCAGGGTGAAAATGAAAGGATGGAAGAGAATTTATGAAGCAAATAGATGTCTGAGTAAGCTGGTATAACAGTTATAATCTGACAAAGTCATTTCAAATCAGAGTAATCAGAAGTAGTAAAGAAGACCACCTCATATTCACAAAGACAAGAATTCATGAAGAAGATTAACAATTGAAATGCATTGAATCTTAGGGCCCCCGATACTATATAAACAAATAATAATGGACATAAAATAACAGGTAGGTCCTGATACAACAATAGTAGGCTATTTTAACACTCTACTCATCAATAAATTGGTTAGACAGACTAAAACTCAATAAAGTTCAGATTAAGTCTGCATTGGAGATTAAATGGATTTAACAGATATTTATCTAACAGCCAAGGAATATGCATCCTCTTGGCAGATCATTGAACTTTCTCTAAAATAGGTGTCATTTCAGGCAAAACAAAGCAAATCTCACCAAGTGCAAAACAATAGAAACAGTTCCTTGTTTAGTTTGTTCTACTATAGATAGTTCTACTATCAGATCATAGTAGAATAAAAGTATAGGTTTACAGCAGGAGAAATGCAGAAAAAACAGAAACATATGAAAACTGAATATTACACTCTGGAATGCTAAGTGCTATTGGAGAAACTGGAGGAAAGCAAAAGGATGGAATAGAATGGATCGAAAATAGAATTAGAATGGGATGAAAATGAAAACAGTTCTCATGACCTTTAGGACACAACCAAGGCAGTTAGTGGAGGAACATCTCTCACTCTGAGTGCTCACATAAAACAGACAGCTCTCAAATACATACTTAATGATATGCATCAAGGTCTTAGATAAACAAGAACAAGCCAAACAGAAAAGGCAGTTAATAGAAACAATGGAGTTCACTGCAGAAATGAATGAACTGGAGACTGAAAGAACAATACCACAGGTAATCCCAACAAAGTACCTGTTCCTTGAATACATAAACATATAGATAAACTGTTAACTAAACTGAGAAAGATAAGACCCAAATTAATGAAACTGTAGTAAAAGAGGGGTGTTCCAGCTGATGCTAATGAAATCCACAGAATCAGTAAGACAAACTATGAAAATTTTGCCATGATCTACATAGCTTTAAGACTGATCTGACTGGGTAGCAGGGAATGAAGAAATAAGAGATGAACATACAGAAAAGCTGGGATTGAGTGAGATGCGCACTCTGGTAGAGATGCACCAGCAGACCGGGAAACTCAGCAAGTTTATCAGATACAGCTGGAGGAGTAGTTGGGTTGGCTAATCTAGGTGGATAGGGGTTCTCTACAGGGGAGGAGTCTCTGGCTTTGATCATAGGGGTGGGGGTGGGAGGTGGGGTGTGGGGGTAGGGAATTGGGGTGGGGTGGGGTGGGAGGAGGCAATTATGGTGGATGTTTCCTGTTCTCGTTGTCAATGTTCATACTGGAACCAAGGGAAGGCCTTGCCATTCTCCTTAGCCTGATCTAGGGGAGGACTTGCTATTCCCAAGAGTCTGGTCTAGGGAAGGCCTTGCCATCCCCATGAGCCTGAAGCATGAGGCCTTGGTGTCTTTGACATGGTCATGAATGCTCCTTTACTAGGTCCCCACAAAACTTGTACTGCAAAAAAAATCTAGAAAACCCCAATACTCCACCTGAAGATTTAGATAACAAGGAATCCTAGCCTGCTTAAGGCTGCCTAGCTGTGAACAAAATGCCATTTGCCTCCCTTTTCTTATGTTATGACCATTTACCCACTATGACTGCTAAAGTCCTTTTGTCTTGCTGTCAAAGCAATATGATTACAAAATTAAACTCACTATTTTGTGCAATTAGTACATATTAATAAAAAACAGTATATTTTTATTATGAATAAGTGTTGTTCCAGCCCAGAAACAAGAAAAATGAGCTATAGAGCAAGGAAATGATTTGTTAATACGGGAGAGGTAGAATTAATTTGGTTTCCTTACTTTCAGTTTGTGCTCATTCAAGCCTCCCAGAGTCTTCTGTGTGCAGTCTGATGCTCCCTATTTCGTTTCCTATAATACAACACTTAGAAAAATGACCAGTCCTCTTGGCATACAGGCTCTATAGTACTAAATAAGGCTGCTCTTTCTCCTGAATTGGCCAACACATCATCACCAGTTAATCTAGGTGTGACGAAGTCTTGGTTTTAGTAACTCCAGCAAGAGAGGAGGGCAAGGTGTGTAGTGCTCAGTGTTCATCCAGCTTTTGGGCATTCCTACTAAAGTAGGCTGAGGACAGCTGGAAGTGACTGAAATGTCCAAGAGGATGAGCACATGATTGCGTCCTGCAGCTGGGTTGCAGCGGTTACATGAGCATATTCTTTAAATTTTTTCTTTCCTATTTTAAGGTGATTGTCTTTTAAATGATATTTTTATTGACTTACCAGGTGGTTCCAGGCTTAGCCTGGATTCCCCAGAAAACATATCCTGAGGCAAAATTTAAGTGACATTTCTATATTAAGGTGTGGAGCAGCAATTAAAACAGGAGTGAAAGGAAAGGATATTGAGACTTGGAAAGAGAGAACAGGAAAATTTGCCAGCAAACAGGCCATGGCTGAGCCTGGGGAGCTGAGAGGTCTGTCTCATACGGTCAGCTTTGAGAGGCTGACCCACGCTTCTTAAGAGGCAATAAGAAGTGTGTATACACTACCCCCTTCTCTCTGTTGGCCAAAGGTCCATCCTATAACCTCTGACTTGCTGGAATTTCAGATTTTGAGTAGGACCATTTGGAGCAGGATGTATTTTTATCCTCTCTCCTCATCAGCTGAGGAGATGGACAAGATATATAATGAAATGAAACTGAGGGATTGCTCCCATATAAGGTTGATCGGAACTGTCACTGAAGTACGTGCTGGAGTAACAGCTGATGAGTAATAAGGCCAAGAACTCCAGAGAGAGATGGAAGGAGAGATCTAAGGTGGGGCACAGCTGACTTGTAATGTGTTTCTGGCAATCTTAGGACACACAGGCCAGTAAGTAGGGAGGAAGACAGGTCTGTTACGCTGTTGACTTATTCATATGTTCTTTTGATCGTCACATTTCTCATAGCAGTGATTCCCAGCAGGATATATCACTGAAGTTAGTGCATGCAAACAGGAGACACTGGCTAATCATAAATATGTGTCATAGTGAAGGTATCACTTTGCAGATAATTCTATTGCACACTAACAGGACACAGAATACAAAGCACTTGTGAATAGACTTTTCCAGAAAATAATTAGGGAGCTATATTTATCTCTGAACCTTCCAGGTAATGCAGTCACATCCACAGTTCTAAAAATAAAACTGCTGATTTTTAGAAAAGCAAAGATATTTAAAATTAATGCACAGAAACATGCCAGCTTGAGAATGAAAGTCTAGATTTAGATATTTACTGACATAAATCTTGGTAATAGAAAAGAAAAGATATGGAAAGAAAAAACTGAGCCAATACTGGGAAGTAGTTGTATTATTAAGCACTCATCACAGCCTGAAACCCTGAACCAGTCTACAGAAACTAGAAACAGACTTGATCTGTGGGTCTCCTGTTTGACCATAGTAGGGTGGTGTAACCATCTTCCTCAATGTTAGAAGCCCAGGTACAGGGAAACTTGGATTGAAAATTATCATTCACTATAGAAAAACAGGCAACCTGTGGCCACAGGTGAGTAGGCACCCCTTGGGTGTACTGTAGTGATACATAGGATGGGGAGGGCGCCAGTGGGTGTATTCTAGTGATGTACAGGTGGAATGGGCACCAGCGGGTGTACAGTGGTTACACAATCGGGGTGTGCACCAGTTCTTGTTTTTGACCAATTATTCGGTCAGTTTTCTAATGACTGCCAAAGGATGGTGGCCAGTCACACGGAAAACAAAGATCTTTACCTTAAAATATGTGTGGATGTTTCTGGTGTGCGCCAGAAAAGACACGTTACTTCCCATCACTGCAATGAGAGGCCAGGGTCTCTTAAGTCTGGCTTGGATACCAGTTTATCGACAAGATTTTTCTTTACAGTTAATTATGAACGCATTTCTGTGAGCAGGAAAGATTCAGCACTCTCATGGTTGTGCAGGAGACACGGGGAGAGGCATAGCTCAAGGAGCCTGTTTTACATAGTCATATTTGATAAATAGATTATCAAGCCGCCATGCGAGGGGCTGGAAGATGGGTCAGGCGGGAAAGCCCGGGGGTGGGAGTAGGGGCGGAGGGAGGCGGGGATCCCCACGTCGCCGTTGGTTCCTAGCTCAGTGACGGTGGAGTGGAGCAGATCCCACTCAGGTTAGGCTAGAGGAGCAACGCCATGTGCTCCGGGCTCCAGGCCCTGCTGCTGTCAGTCTGGCTTTCCTGGACCCTGGGGATCCGAGGATCTGAGCCCAGCAGGTGAGGATGGGGCTTCCTCACAGCTCTGCAGCATGGCTCCTGACCAGGCAGCGCGCCCAGGCTCTGTGCAGCGCTCCCTGGATCTCAGGCAGAGCAGGGCGGGGTTGGAGGTGGAGGGTGGGATACCGCTAGGGATGTGGAGCATTTCCCACGCCTCTGCTGCCCTCCGGTTACATCTCAGGGTCCCATCCCATCCCTTGTCCCGCTGTAGGGAGCTCAGAGGACCTGTCTCTGTGGCCCATCCCCCGCCTTGCCAGGTGCCACGCAGTCGTGGCCCTCGACCGCAGTGACCAGCGCGGATCTGCGGCCGCACGCCAGCCCCTCCCCGCGAGTCCCGAGCGGCCGCTACCGCGGCTGGAGAGGGTGTCCAGAGCCCCGCCGCGACCGCGGACACATAGGGGGCGGGTGCTGTTCTTGGCCGGCTCCGCCCCCGCCTCCGCCCTCCCCGCGCTCCCGCGCCAGGGCTCCTCCCTCCCGGCCCGCTCCTCCTCCTGCTTTCCTCCTCCCCCTCCCCCTCCGCCTCCTCCGCTCCGGGCCAGCGCGGCGGCGGTGGTGGCAGCAGCAGCAGCAGCCCCGGCTGCGGGTCGCGACGGCGGCGGGGCGCCCCCTCCCCCGTGCCGGGGCGCGGCGAAGGGATGTGGGGCTTTGCGGGAGGAAGGCTTTTCGGCATCTTCTCGGCCCCGGTGCTGGTGGCGGTGGTTTGCTGCGCCCAGAGGTAGGGTCGCTGGTGGGTTGACGGGAAGCGGGCCGGGCGCGGGCTGGCGCGCTGTGTGCGCGCCGGGCGCTGGCGGGTGAGCGGCTGCCTGACCCTGTTCTTTCTGCCCTGTGCCCCTCCTTCAGCGTAAACGACCCCGGGAACATGTCCTTTGTGAAGGAGACGGTCGACAAGCTGTTGAAAGGCTACGACATTCGTCTGAGACCCGACTTCGGGGGTAAGTGGGATGCGCGCGGCCGCTGCGGGAAGCGCGATCCACCGTGTTGGCGGTCTGGGTGGAGAGGGAGGCGGGGGCGGCCTCCGGGGGGCTGTAGCGGGGTGGGGTGGGTGGTCCTGTGCGAGGCCCCCATTCTCAGAGCCACCCGTCCCCCCTGCTGGAGCCTGGCTGATCACGGTGTGCTGCGCTTCCCGCAGGTCCCCCAGTCTGCGTGGGGATGAACATCGACATCGCCAGCATCGACATGGTTTCTGAAGTCAACATGGTGAGTGCCTGAGCTTCCCCAAGCTGTCCCCGGCCCTACCCGGCCGCCTGGGCCCATATATGTCTTTCGTGCTGGTCTGGAGGCCTGAGCTGGCCTGGGCTTCCTGGTCTGCAGGGGAAGCCGCGCGCTCTGGCCCTGGGCTCTTGCCTGCCCCGCTCCCTGCACTCTCGTGGGCGCTGGGCCTGTCGCGGGGTCCTAGGCTGGCCCAGAGTCCCGGTCCTGAGCACCACCCGAAGCATACAGCATCTCAGGAGGGCTGTCACCTGGTCGCAAGGCTTCCCCGAGCGCCTTCTCCCCTCCCTTAGCAACAGGCGCTGAGGACTGTGAAGGGAGACTGGGTGTGGGGGCGGCTTGCATTCCTAGGTGAAAGGTGCTTAGGATTTCCTTTGTTGTCATTTGGAAAGATCTGCTGACCGCAGGAGAGAAGATCAAGTGGCTGTAGTCTGTGTCTAGAGGCTTCTCGGGTGGGTTTCCCAGTTCTCAGCTGCTGTTCTGAGGCCCCGTTTCCTCCTCCGGGCGCTGTCCTAGGTGCTGACAGAGCCCTGCCCTGCGCTCTTGGGGGAGGCCTCCTTGCCAGGAAGGTTTGGCATTCCAGTGTCAGGGTTTATGCCTATGCTACAGATCAAATATTCTGACCTGTGGAAAGAGGAGGTTAGTATCCCCAGGTGCGGAGACGGTACACACACCCCCCCCCCCCCCCCCCGGTTAATGCGCCAAGAAATAAGAAGCTAAGTGATGTCGTGAATTTAAGAAACATGTTTGTTGATTTTTCTGTTCAGTGGCACTGTAGAAATCCAAAGCATGGGTTTTTGGAAATAATACTTTTTGGAAGCTATCATTTGGCAACTTTTCTTCTGAACATTACAATGTTGGGAATATGAGTGGGTATGTTTCCCTTATTAATGTGGTGTACATTGGAATCACATGGGCAAACTTGCTTTCAATTCATACTGTCTAGTGCCTCATTCCAAGGAGTTCTGACAGGGCTGGGCTAGAGTGGCGTCTTGGGGTATTCTCACTCAAGAATAGTGCTTCAAATTTAAAACAGGTGTTTTCTGGACAGTATTTTAAGAAACTTTATAACAAATTATAGAGATATAGTTTGTACAAATGAATAAGGACAGTTTTCTGTAATCTTGTATACAATATATGTTTAAACATATGCTATTTAGTGGTTTATAGGAAAATATCCTACCAAATTTATTTTTATAATGTTCAAAAATTGTAATTATGACATGAGGGGCTGGACTTCTAAGTCAGGAACATAGTGCACACCTACCTAACATTCACCAAGTCTGTACTTTGATCAACAGTACTGGTCTTCAGTGCCATAAAAAAAAAAAAGAAATAGAAATAACAATGGTTTTTTTTTGGTTGTTGTTGTTAGTTTTGTTTTGTTTTCTGACCCTTTCATCCAAAGTATAGCACTCAGGACATCTTTATATCCAGGTAGTGTAATATAAAACATAGAAACACAGGAGGAACATGACTTTAGTGCACACTAAAATAAATATTATGCATATTGCACTTATTTCTATCTTTACAATATACTTTTGTTCAAAAGCTATGTTTTATGGCCTTATGGTGACAAGTTAATATATTCAAGATCACCATTTGAAAACTTTCAGGTGGGAATTTCAAGATATTGAGAAGACTAATTATGTGAGTGTTTAGTGTGTCGCTATGTCAAACATCATTGTATTGGACGTCAAATGGAAGCAAGATGTGTTGACTGGTGCTTTAAGAATGCTACACAGCATTAAAATGATCAGAAGAATGAGGGGAGGGTGGTAATGCAGACCACTGCACATTTTATGACTTCCTTATCTAGCTGTTGTGATATTATGCTGACAGCTGATGCACTTAACAATGTCACTTATTTGTCTTAGTTCATGGTCTTTGAGTGGAGGTGTCCTAGTTTTCTCTAGATTTAGTCTCAGATAAATTGAAGATCTAGACTAAAATATAGAGCAGCTTTAAAGTGCATAAGAATAACTGTACACAGCATAGCCATAGTAAATTCTTTCATGCCTCCTCATTTTGCATTCTCATGGGAGTACTTTTTCTGGCTTTGGAGACATAACTTTATTTTGAACATAAATTAGGCCTCAGTAGCATTGGGGACCAAAGCTCCTTGGATAGATATGATTGTCAGCCATGTAAAGTGCCTTCTTCCTCACAGAAGCAGATTAGCCAACACTGTACTGTGGAACACACATGTACGTAAGAGTTATGGCATGTGCGCTATTATAAAAGAACCTCATATGTAGCAATGGTTATTATTTTTGGGGTCACCGTTGGCAGGAAACAACAGAGAATATGTGAATTTAAGGCTTGAGACATCATACAGTCATTTCTTTTAAGTAATTCATTCAGTTAAAAGCTTGCTTGATCACTGCACAAAACCAAGTAGTGTAAATTACGAATGAAGAAATTATTGCCAAGCAATAAGTAGTCTAGCTTTAAGAGTGTTGTAACTATTGGGAGTAACAATGACTCTAACAAAAATCTAGGACATGATAAGCCCCACTAGAGTAGATGAGTGGCATGCAGGGTAAAGAGGAGCAGAGAGAGAGGGGAAAGGTAGGTGGAAAGAGATGTTTTGGAGGTGGAAAGCTTCATGAAAGACTGTAGAATTAAACTGGACGTGGGCATGGATTCTGGCTGGTATCAGCAGTAGAGGATGATCTGGGTCAGGAAAAAGTGGCAAAGGTAAAAATGTCTGAATGAGCAGGATCAGAGTTTTGCATATAACCGGAGACTTGAAACTCAAAGCAGAAGACACACAAGTTGTCTAGGCCCTTCTGCATGATACCAGAAATTTCACAAGGTAATTAGGGGAAGTTTGTAAACTGACAAGATTTGAGATGTGCTTTAAAGAGAATATTTGATAACAATTTAAATTCAGACAGAGAGCAAAGTGGTAAGGAGTAAGGATGGCAGATAAATGATTATAAAAATTCACATGTTGTAAATTTTCCTGAAGATCCTACCAACATAAATACATATGCACAAACATATGTACGCACACATCTACATACAAACATATCCACTTATATACAGAAATACACATACATACACATAAACAATATACGCAGTCATATGCACACATACACACATATACACGCAAGCAGTTGTTTCCCGTGTAGGGAGTCAGATTTAGGGCTGTGTGCCTGCTAGGCATGCACTTAAACAATGAGTTGCCTCTGTAGCTTCATAGACATAGTTCTAAGAACATAAATTTAACGAAATAAGAAAGTTCACAATACTTTGAATTAGATTGTTTAGAAACACATATATTGCTCGGTGGGATAGACGAAAATATGCGTGTTTACGAGTTGAAGAGTTTTGAGGGCCATTGCTGCACAGTGGCCATACTGTGCTTTTCTCCTTAAAAAACTGTAAAGCGCTGTCTGTACCTGCAGGAAGATGTGTAGACAATGCTCCCACGGAGCCTCTGGTCTCAGATAAACAAATATACAAATTATGTGTATGGATGTGTCATCTGATTACTCTTTTTGGTGTTTTGTACAATAATTAGGAATAGAACTGGGTGCTTTAATACACAGAATTGGTTTTTGCCATAGCTTGGTGTGTAGATACTGGAGATGCTCTATTTATTTATTTATTTATTTATTTATTTATTTATTTATTTATTTATTTATTTATTTATTTATTTTTGTCTTCTAGTTTTTCTTTCCTTGAACTTTTTATTTGGCTTTTCTGACAGTGATCAGTCAGCATTAATTTCTTTGATATAACTTGTCTTGTTTCTCTTAGCACCTGCTTTAATGTTTCAAATACCTTGAAAATTATACATGGTAATGTAATGATCGAGATTCAGTATGTAGATTTCTGAGAGATTGTATATGTGTGAGAATATTATCTACCTAAGATTATTATGTTTGTGTTGTGATTTTGGTGTTTAACAGTGGTCTTTGTGTAATAATCATATTGATAAGATAAATGGACGGATGAATAAATATAGGAAGTACAAGGAACTGCTGAGAAATAGAACAAATAATTGTAGCATTTTAAGTGAGACTTTTGTTGACTGAAGCGGCTATTGATTTGTTAGTTCATAGTGTAGACTGCACATCTTATTTCTTCAGTATAAAGTACTGGGCACAAAAGGTAGGATCTGAATTCTAGCAGTTCTAGTACTACTTCTACAATTTAACTTGCACTTCATTATTCCATCAAAAATAACTCAATTCTAAAGAAAAAGTAGCTGCAAGATCATTTTTTTTTCTCGTTTCATGCACATATGGACCATCATCCCTGTGTCTCACCCTCATCACTGTTAGGCAGCATCCATAGGCACAGTCTTAGCTGGAGGCTCCATTGCTGTGAGAAACACAGTGACCAAAATCAAGTTAAGGAGGAAAAGGCTTATTCCATCTTACATCCCCTCAGTCACACTCTTGTTCCTGAAGGAGGTGAGGTCAGGTATTCAAGGCAGGAGCCTGGAGGCAGGAGCTGATACAGAAGCTACAGAGGAACGCTGCTTACTGGTTTGCTCTCTACGGCTTACTCAGCCTTCTTTCTTAGAGAACTGGAACCACCAACAGAGGAGTTGTGGCTGCACTCCCACACACATGCACCGTGAGCTGGATCGTTCCCTATCAACCATTAATCAAAAACAGGCACCACAGGCTTGCATACAGGCCAGTCCCATGGAGGCATTTTCTTGATGAAGATTCATTCTCTCCAGTTGACCCTAGCTTTAGCCAAGCTGACAAAAACAAACAAACAAAAACTAGTAAGCAAGGTTATTATTTTCGTGAGTCTAGCTTTCTTGTGTTAATGTGTCATGTGTTGCATTTTCTCCTTACAAATCCACTTGTATATATCTAGGTGTAAAAACAGTGTACTGCAGAAGAACACAGTTTGAGCACATTTCAAGAAGCCTTTGGGAACCTCTTTACCTATTAAACAGACACATTCTTATTCATGTACAAAGCAACATAGGGTAGTAGAGCTCCAGTGGTGCAATGGGTTAGCTTGAGGTACTTATACAAAACAACATAAGGACATACACTAATATTCACACACAATGTTCACACATTCACACATGTCCATATACAAGTGTTCATACATTCTGTTCACACATGCTCATGCTCATATGCACATTTCCATGTAACCTATACTTTTAATTCATTTTTCTTGACTTTTTTTTTCCAACATGAGAGAAGGAAGAGCAGAAAAACTCTAGCTAGAGTAAGCTAGGATCAAGGGTTTGGGGAATTGTCTGACACCTGCTCTCTCACTTCAGAGTTGCTTTGCTGTTGATGATTGCTGATGGAGCACCAGGGTCAAACTTGCACTCTGCTGGTTTGCAAGCAGGAGGCTAAATCCCCAAATCCTTATGGTACTTAGAAAGAATCTAGGCCTAGCAAGCTATGGTTCCACTTCCAAATCTGTGAACTCTGGTCTCAGGTGACTCACTGATCCCATGCCTTAAGTGCACAGATGGATGCCAACATTCTATCATGGAGGACTCCGCAAAGAAAACTTTAGTCAAGACACTGCAGCCCGTATCAAAAAGGTGTCTGTCCCCTCTTCCTCCACTACAGACATGAGCCACATTCAGGGCTGTATAAGAATTGCTTGTAGTAGTTCAAAGATAGGGAATGTGTTAGTGCTTTCAGTTCAGAGGAAAGCTGGGGGATGACTCAGCCAGGGGAAGAGTGTTTTGCTGACCCAGTTGGGGGCTGGAAAACTGCTTACCAGGAAGGCCCTCTCGGGAAGGTCCACAGAGTGTGTCAGTGTTTGATTCCAGGTTGCTGCACATAGAAGTATGGGTGTTCATTGAGGACATTAGTTTTCGCTGCTGGTATGTTTCATGCCTAAGTCATGAGCGTACATCAATGCCAGGCACTTATAAGAAAGCATAAATGAACTTAGGAAATAGATTACAGCAGTCCCTTACATAACACACTTTATAAAGAGAGGCTTGTGTTTAATATTAGAATGAATGGTATAGGGAGCCCTAGGCAAATGCTTTTTGTCTTTCCCTCTAGGGAGGTTGTAAAGCTTGTGTTGTTAGATCTTTTAAAAAATGGATCTTACCCTCATTTTCCTGTTGTGAATGGCTTCCTCCGTGAGCCTGCTCAGGGAGCTTATGGTGCCTTGCATGTAAATATTTAGTTTTAATTGATGCACATTCAAAGAACAATTACATCTGGCAGAAAACTTGCTGGAATTTGGTTTGTTGACAGTCATGACCAGCTTCTGTCTTCAGCTTCCAAAAGCAAACTCTTTGCTTGTGTTTCCGTCAATGACCGGAAATGAAAGCAGTCAGAAAAGTGGCTGCTGCTGTTTGCTCTCCTTGTCAAATCTTGTGATTGTTTAAATGAAGAACGTTTCTCTCATAGATATTAAAAGAGAGGGTACTTCCTTCAATTAAATGCATACAGAAACTAAAGAAACACAGGTTTCAGGGCATGAGGATACATGACTCTGAGAAAGAAAGGCTTAAGTCAGATTGTAGACTTTGTTATTTCACATGGATCTAGTACTTGACTTACCACAGTCTGCGATCTGTGACAGCATAAGTAACAGAGCCTCTCTTTTGTCACATGGGTCTGTGTTTTATAATGTGCAATGATCACTGTATTTTGAGGAGTAAATGAAGTACATGGGACAGTTGAAATCTTTTGAAGTGTAAAAGTGTTACATCACTATGTAGGTTTATTTTTTATCATTTTCTTTTTCTTTTTACATTCTTCAAGTATTAAAGATCATATTGATATTCAAACATGGCAATCAGCTTGACAAAGTATTAAAGATGCAGATGAACAAGTGTGCTCAGGGGACACTTGCACAAATGTGCTGTGCAGCAAGTCTGGGCCAGGTCCTGCTTCAGTGGCTTTCCCAGCTCACCTTACTAGAGAGTGGTACCCATACTCTGTGTTGGGGTCAGTAGAGGTGTCACCCTAAGCTAGGTTCTTCCCTTCCAATTTTTAAAGAAATCGTGTTCTTTCTTTCTGACATCACAGTTGCCAACTTTATTTGGTTGTTTCACTTTGTCCGTCTCCCCCGTTGGTTCTCCTGTAATCATGCTCTGTGAGGCAGTGCTGTGTCTGTGTGGAGTGCTTGCTTATTGCCCGACACTTGTGAAGTGCCTATTACATATATTCTGGAAAAAATTGTATGAATGAAAGCAAACAGATGAATGTATAGACAAGTGTACGAATAGGTATGATCATTTCCAAGAAGATATTTTTGTAGCTTGAAACTTGGGATCATGTGAAAAGTCTTCCAGACAAATATGCATGCAATTTTTTTTTTAACTTCAGGAGACATAATTCAGTCAGAATGTGTATAATTGTACTCACTATAATACCATAAGCTGCAAATAAAATCTTCTGTAGCTGCTACCTCTGTCACTGGAGAGCTTTTATACTGATTTCAAAGCAGAAGAAGAGTAAAAGCTTGCACTCGCCCCATAGAATTCAGCCTGTGTCAGAGTTGGTATGGGTAATTCTAAACCAATCATTGTATTTTGACACAGAATTTTTGTCTCTACTTGGAAAGCACATGAGCCTTTCCATGCAGTCGAGGAGTTGAGGTTGCGCTTTTTATAGAGACTCCTTGGGCCATGCTTTTCCTTCCCCCAGCAGTGCTATCCAGAGATGTGGTAGTTTTCTGTTGCTTGCTAATTTTTTTTAGGGCAGTGTACTTTAGGACCATTTATGAAAGCCATTAAGAAAATTATCTATCTGCAAAATTTGGAAGAAAGGAAAAAAAGACAGGTCCTATCTCTTGGTGATTTGCTGGGCTACTGATTCAAACCAGAGTCCAGCTTTGCTTTCTGGGGCTGGTGTGTAAATTTGCCCTATTTGTAAGTTTATAGAAGACTGCATCAGGATGTAGAATCCATCACTAAGTGCTAGCTGTTATATCTCTGTATTTCCCCACAAAGCTCAAACATCACATAACAACATTTAAAACAATCAAAATGTCAGCATTAGTGATTCTCACATTCAGATGAATAAGAATAAAATTAAGATGTGAACAAAACTGCACTCATTTAAAAGCCCTAATTTGTGCTTCTTTATTCATTTTGAAAAAGGATATAGATTCCATCTTCGCATATTTTACCCCACATCTATGTTTTACTCAAAAAATTAAATTTTAACATGTTGTTGATAGGATTAACAAATACTGAAATTAACAAATACTTTCTACATAGTTGTGAAATATAAATTATGTATAATATATAATATAATGCATATATTATATATGACTATAATATATATATATATATATTGCCCACTGTCGTTCTTGCTGTAAATACAAAATAAAGTAAATTTTCACTTCCTGTGAATCAGAGGCTATGCATTTTGCAAAGATTTTACATAAAAGGAGTTCATTTGTTGTAGATAATGGTTAGGGGTGATATTTTCTGTACACAAATACTAAGTATTTATCTTCATGGGTCAGTTTAAAAAACAAACAAAAGAGGATTTCTCTTCACAGTAATAGACTGTCATGAGGAAGGGACAGTTGCTAATTTTAAGCCTCTATATTTTCTTGAAAGTGCTAGAGAAACAACTTGCATGCTAGCAAACATGAATGAATTGAACAACACAAGGCTCAAAGGACTCTGGTACAACCCCACATTATCATTGCTGTAGTGGAAGTGCTGGGGATAGAGCACAGGCTGCCAGCTAAACTAATGGAAACACATGAACTGTGGACCAATAGATGTGGAGCCCCCATGGTACTGAACTAGGTCCTCTGGACAGGCGAGACAGTTGTTTAGCTTGAACTGTTTAGGGGGCCCCCAGGCAGTGGGATCAGGATCCATCCCTGGTGCATGAGCAGGCTTTTTTGAGCCCAGTGCCTATGGTGGGACACCTTGTGCAGCCTTGGTGCAGGGAGGAGGGGCTTGGACCTGCCTCAACTGAATGTATCTGGCTCTGCTGTCTCCCCATGGGAGACCTTGCCTTGGAGGAGGTGGGAATGAGGGGTGGGTTGGGAGGAAGGCTGGGGGGCGGAAGGAGGAAGGAGAGGGGGATCTGTGGTTGGTATGTAAAATGAATAGAACATTTAATAAAAGAGAAAAAAAACACAGGCTGCATTACATGGAAGGCAAATACTCTATGCTGAGCTTCAACTCTAGCCCAACAAGCTAGTTTTGAGAACAAAATCTGCCTCATTGTGCCTGCTGGCTTGGTCTGTTTTCTGGAGAGCACAGAGCTCTGGGGATACTTTACTGGAGCTGAACAGGGGGACAGGCAGACTCCAATGGTGCATCCCATACAAAAGTCCCTTTTTATCTTTGAATATGTTGCATTTCATACCTAAGAATTCTGACATTTGTATTTTTTCAGTGAGACCTTGTAGTACATACTCTGGTTTGTCTGCACCCCCCAAATGCAGGTACTTGGGAGCTTAGTACCCAATGCAACAGTGTTGAAATGTGATCACGTTTAAGAAGTGATCAATATTAATGCCATTGTACTGGTATGAGTTCCTGATAAAAGAGTGAACTTGACCCCTTCTGTCCTCTGTGGAATGACACAGCAAGAAGTCCTGTCCAGGTGACTTCACCTTAGACTTCCTAGCCTCCTCAAGCTAGAGCAAACAACCACATTTTCTTTATAACTCACCAAGGCTCAGATGTTCTGTCATGGACTAAGACTCCATAATAAAATTATAATTCATGTTATATTTGCATAAAACAAGGTTCTATCTGGATAAAACCTTTTAGCAATATTAAAGAGCTCCAGAAGAGAGTAATTAAAAAAAACTACCTCCACAGGGTGACCAATTTTGTGTAGTTCTTTAAGTTGTGTCTACATGTTAATGAATAGACAGTGGCAGAAGCTCAGAGCACAGATATGTTTCTAGACTGTTCCAGAAACCACAGTACTGCCATTGGAGGGAAGTATCACTTGTTTTAGCTAGGAAGTCCCTTGGGGTACTTGTGTATGGCTTAGGAGTTACCAAATCCTTGTGTGAGTGCGTGAGTAAATCAAAGTAGATCTAGAAATGTAGTGAGTCAAACATTTTAACTATGATGGTTTTTGGTTTGGGGCACTTAGAAACACAGAGAACTTAGCTTAAAACAGATTGAGGAGCCTGTGGAGTGGGCTCACTGGATGGGAGCACTTTATCTGTAAGCCTGAGGACCTCAGTGAGTTCTGAGCATGCAAGTGTACAGTTTGGCACAGCTGCACATGCCTGTAAGCCACTGCAAATGCCTGTATACCACTGTACATGCCTGTATGCCACTGCACATGCCTGTAAACCACTGAACATGCCTGTAACCCACTGCACATGCCTGTAAGCCACTGCACATGCCTGTAACCCACTGCCCATTCCTGTAACCTGGTACTGAGGGGTGGAAACAGGTGGATCCCGAGAGCTCACTGGCAGCCAAACTAGCTGAAACAGCAACCTTTCAGCTCATTGAAAGGCCCTGTCGTAGGGCAACAAGACCAGTAACAGATGATAACCACCTAATGACATCTGTCTGGCATCTGCTTGTACACACATATGCTCTTGTAGTCACACTCACATGCAAGCATCATACCACATAACACACACACACACACACACACACACACACACACACACACTCATAAGAAAGAAGAAAGATTTGTGACTGAGGAATGGCTTCATTAGTAAGGTATTGGCTATGCAAACACAAGGCTGAATTTGCACCCTGTAAAAGCATTCCTGTAAAAGCCAGACATGATTGTATACATCTGTAACTCTAGAACTGGTGAAGGCAGTAGGGATGGGGAAGGGGATCAGAGACAGGAAGATCCATGTCCACTGATCCCTGGCTCAGTGGACTGTGAGCCTAGCTAATTGATGAGCTCTTAGTTCAACAAGAGGCTCTGTCTCAGAAGCTAAAGTCTGGAGAAATAGAAAAAGTCACTTTATGTCAATCTCTGATTCTGACATGTGTGTATATGCATACACTTAACACACACACAACACACACACTCACACACACTCACTCACTCTCAGAGGTCTTGTTCTAGAAAGACAGTGCTTATCTGCCTGCTTACTATCTGTCTGTCTATTTATCTATCCTCATCTATCTATCCATCCATCCTCTATCTACCGATCCATCATCTGTCTATCTATCTATTGATCCATCTATCTATCTATCTATCTATCTATCTATCTATCTATCTATCTATCATCTATCCTCATCTATCTATTTATCTATCCTCTATCTGTCCATCATCTGTCTGCCCATCCATCCATCCATCCATCCATCCATCCATCCATCCATCCATCCGTCCAACCATCTAGCTATCATCTATCCTCATCTATCTATCTATCTATCTATCTATCTATCTATCTATCCATCCATCCATCCATCCATCTATCTATCCATCATCTGTCTGTTTGTCTGTCTGTCTGTCCTTCCATCTGTCTGCCCATCCATCCATCAATCCATCTATCTATCTATCTATCTATCTATCTATCCATTATCTGTCTGTCTGTTCATCTGTCTATCTATCTATCTATCTATCTATCTATCCATCTATCCTCTATCTATCCATTATCTGTCCATCTGTCCGCCCATCCATCCATCCATCCATCCATCCATCCATCCATCCATCCAAACATCTATCATCTATCCCTATCTATCTATCTATCTATCTATCTATCTATCTATCTATCTATCCTCTATCTATCCATCATCTGTTTGTCTGTCTGTCTGTCTGCCCGTCCGTCCATCCATCCATCCATCATCTATCTGTCTATCCATTATTTGTCTGTCTGTCTATCTATCTATCTATCTATCTATCTATCTATCTATCCATCATCTGTCTGTCTGCCTGTCTGTCCGTCCATCCATCCACCCATCCATCCATCCATCATCTATCTATCTATCTATCTATCTATCTATCTATCTATCTATCTATTATTTGTCTGTCTGTTCATCCATCCATCTATCTATCCATTATCTGTCTATCTGTCCATCCATCTGTCTATCTATCTATCTATCTATCTATCTATCTATCTATCTATCTATCCATCCTCCATCTGTCTCTCTGTTACTGAACTATCTATTTATCTGCCATGTGTTATCTATCCAGCATCTGTCTACCTTCCTATCTGTTGTCAATCTATCCAGCATCTGTCTGTCTATCTGTTATCTATTCAGCATCTAGCTGTGCAACTATCTTTCTCCTATGTCACTGTTACTTTGTTACTATGTTACTTTCTCCTTAGTTACTGCTATAGCATATTGCATAAAGCTTTATTTTGTAATTGAAAACTGACTGTCCACACTTGAGAAACTTAGCTTATAAACTGAAAGTTTAATTGCATAGATAATTTTCTCCACACTCCAAGAAGTTAGCCCATAGAGACCATTGAAGGTTTAACTAGTAAGCGTATCTGTACTGTGGAAAAAGTTAGCTGTCAGAATATTTGGACCACAGAGAGTGGTTTGAGAGAACTCAGACACATCCTTCCTTTATGGCTCTTTATTACCTTACTTGTTGCTGTGAGCAAATACCTGAGATAGAGCTTAGAGAGAGAAGGGTTTAGTTAGCCTTAGTTCAGATCTAGCCATTTGTGTGTGTGTGGGGGGGGGGGAGCTTGGAGGCAGGGCTGTGAGCCACGTTGCCTTGGCAACCAGGAAGCAAGGATCTGGCTTTGCTGTAAATCTTCAAGTGGGCTGTGCATGTGTTGTCTGTAGCCAAAACATCTTTCTGTTATTTATCTAAGATAGCTAAAGTTTGAGAGTATCAAATTGTCCATATTCAGGTTTAAGAATCGACATACGTTCAACTAACGTTTCCTTTTTGAATATTTTGTGGCATTTTAGCAATTTCATAATTTTTTTCATGGACTTCACACATATAAACCACAGAGAAGAGGGCACAGGCTTGGCCATTGTCAAACGTACTATTGTATTTAACCAAACGCAGGATGATGAGACTGCATTTAAGGAAGACAGTTGAGAGACAGGGGACAGAGCTAGGATGGATAAGGTTCTGGGTTCACAGCTGGAAGCTTAGACTTAGAAGATGGAATTTCTGTATCGAATCATCTATAAAGATACAATTAAGTTTTACCCTATTCTAGTTTTTCCTGATGCCTGTCTCAATACATAAGACTTTCACATACATAAAAGCCAACTTTTTATATTATGGTGAGTAAGGATGAATATGTTGGCTTCCCTGCACTCTATGCAGAGTGATAAATAAAATTGTTGACTTTTGTAAGCTATTTAACTCTGTAAAAGGAGAAATTCGGATGTGCAGATTCTTATGTAACTCAGAGTCTACCTATTTAAGATTATGTAAATCAAAGCATGGTGTGGCTCACATTTGGAAGTTGCTATTGATTCCACTGAAATCATAATAAATTAAATATTTCAAAGTGTTGAGCTTTTATTTTTTCCCTCTCATATGTGAAGCCCTTCTAATAATAGGTTGTGGTGTCTGCTGGGAAGTCTTGCAGTTTCCCCGTGTTACACTGCAACAGTGTTTTGCAGTGGCAGCCCATGTGTGTGCTACTAAAGCTTTGGCCCATCTCTCTTATTCTAGGGCTGCTCTTGCAAAGTTCAGACATTCAAAGAGACAAGCATCTTTTTCTAAGTTTAGTAGAATTAGCACAGAGAATTAGCAGCACTCTGAAAGCCTGGGTAGGTGCAGATCACAGACACTGCCTGGCTTCCTGGAAGAAAGGTTGGGGGCAGTTAAAGTGGCATATGTCCTGCATGGCTTCTCCAGTGCTGACCTGGATGAGAGTTATCTCTTTTTAAGAGATAAGCAATGATGATCTTACCTGCTAGCTTCTTTTTTTCAAGTTGAATACCTTGAGAGGATTTTCCTTCAGCATTCTTTCTTCTTTTGCTCTACTCAACTTGAAAACATCTGAAAAAAGGTTATCTTTTCTTCTCCCATATCCCCAGAAGAGAACATATGAAATCCTCCTAGCAAAGGCTGACAGCAAAACAAGCATCTATTAATTGGCATCTTATTTCCTGATGTGTACCCACCTTTGTTGCCATCCAAACTCGATTATGGAATAATGTGCAGATGGAAGACTGGGAATGTGCCACCCTATTGTGCTATGACACTGGTCACTTGACCAGTGGAGAGCCTTGCAGTCATTCTCACATGCTCGTGAACTGTTTCTTGTGTGAACTATTGCAGTAGTGGGAGTGTTTCTAGGGCACAGCACTTTTATAAAAAGTTTCTTGAGTTGCTCTTTTCATTATAACCAGGATTCAATACCAATAACAAACACAATAATAGCCCGAAATAGTAAACACAGTAATAGAATTCTATCATTCTGACAAGAGAGCCTTTTGCGACAGTAGAGAAGGAGAGTGTAAGGGATTGGTTTTGTAAATATGTGGGAAAGACATTACCATTGATGCTTCAGACTGAAACATTATCAGGATGATCCAAATTGGGCTTTATGCACAGATTCGAAAACTTACAGGCTTATCAAAGGACTTTGAGCTTTGTAGGTTACCACCAGAGTTAGCTAGAAGGAGGTGAAGTAGTGAACTTTTTCTGTTTTAACTTTCAAAGTAGGTAATGCCACTTAGTGATGATGTCGTGTATGACCGGATTTTAGTTCAGCTGTGCTGTTGTCATGTGTTCTCTTGCGCTGCTTTTCCCCTTCATTCCAAAATACTTGAGGTTTAGAAGATGGTTTGACTCATATGTATGTGCACTGAAGAAACTCGCAGAGAGTTTGCTCACATGAGCTCAGGAGTGAGCACACCATTGATGAGTTTAGGAGTCTGAGGAGTCAATCGTGGTCAATTCATGACAGACGAAGGTCTTGGTTACAATGATTGAAGGTGTCAAGAATGGAAGAAGATGGCAGTTCTGGGCTGGGTGAGTTGAGTGATGTATAGTCAGCCATTACTAAGAGCATTTCTGCAAAACAACTTGGGGAAAATAGATAAGGCCACATACACAGATATATAACCTGGAAATATGAGATCAAGGTGCTGACAGATTCAGTGCCTGGTGAGGGTTTCCTAGTTCTCAGATAGAGACTGCTGGGTTCTCACATGGCAGAGGGACCAGAGCCCCTGGGACATATCATCAGAAGGCACTTACTCAAAAAGATGTAGCAAGGGTCCAAGTGTTATCTTGACACACTTAAGGCTGAGGCAGAAGAGTCATGAGTTCTAGGCTAGCCTGGATTATCTAGTTAGAACCTGTTTGAAAGAAAGGTGTGTGTTGGGACTGTGTTAATATCAACCATGAGGAATGCCATCATGACCTAAAAACCTCACTGCCTAATACTAGCATCTGGAGACCCTGGTATCCATCCACACACTCAAGGAGAAAGGATATAGCATTCATTTCCAGAAGACTGCAAGGGCACAGAAGTGACTTACAGAGTTACAGGTGAAATAAACATTGGAAAGATAGCAAAATCATTGTGACAGGATTTTTGTTTGTTTCATTACTTAGAATATTGGGATATCTTGCCAGAGTTAATTAGAAAATAGAATTACAGTTGTCTTTTAGTATCCATGAGGAATTACTTCAAGGAATCCCGTAGCTTCTGGAATCTGGGGATGTTCAAGGCTTTCATACAGAATGCTATATTACATGCATGTGACCTGTGCATGTCTTGCCATATACTTCAGCAATGCCCAGTTTGCTATATTTGTTTGCAGTGTATTCAAGGCTGGCCTGACCTGGAACTCCAAGTCTTCCTGAGTGCAGGAATAACATCATGTCTATATTTCTTATAGCACTTAGTGCATTGCCAATGGTGTGTATATGGTTGTTACTCTGTATTGTTCTGGGGATACTGACAGGAAGAAAAATCTATGGATTTGGTTACAGGTGAGTTTATTTATTTATTTTTCTGAGTATTTTTCTGTCCATGGTTGGTGGAATCCATAGATGCAAATTTCATGGTTCTAGAGAGTGGACTAATGTGTACTATACAAAACAATTAAATTCTGTTTATTTCTGTTCTTCCTGGTTTTATTCTTGGCAAGAATGGAGCCATGAGGGTGCTGTTGCAATGGTACTATTGCCATCCTGTGGGCAGCTGCTTCAGATACATGATCTCAAGTGTGTGACAGCTCCAAAGGAATCTGTGTTGTCAGGCTTGGTGACATGCCTGGTGCATGCTATTTGGAGGAAAATAGGAAGGAGATTGGGTAAGTGAAAGGGCAGCCATGACTTCTCTCTATCTGGGATGAAACTTTGCAGAGAAAAGCACTTACACAGGTGTTTGGTACATGCCACACAGAACATTACAATGAATTCTGTGTTAGTGTTGTTGTTGTTGTTATTTTGTTTTTCCTGTTTTGGAGACCGAGTCTTGTTATGGCAGCCCAGAGTGGTCCCAAGCTCTTGATCCTATCTCAGACTTCTGAGGTCTGAGATTACTGGCATGCACCTCCACCTCATGCAAAGTTTTTAGATTATTTAACATTGTGTCAGGTGTGGGAACTTTCCCTCTGTAAGGTGTTCTGTGCTCTCACAGATTATTCACATGTTTAGAGTAGACAAAATGCCTATCCACTAAGAGTGTGAGCACTTACTATGCCTGTACTACTTTACAAAATCACTTTCCAAAACTGAAAGAGCTTTGCCTCACAAAGGAAAAAAAAATATATAGAAAAATAAAACTGCATGCATTGCATTTTTATGCACATGTGACAGATACACATCACTGCTAAACATATATTTCCAAATTATCAGCATTCATGCTTTCAATGCTATAGACAATTTGAAACTACTAAATATTTTTAAATAAAGAGCTTTATATCATTCTCTAGCATATCTGAATAATAGACTTCACTTACTTATGCAATTTTAAATTATATTTACTTCTTTATTGGCATGGGTATGTGTGTGTGTATGTGTGTGTGTGTGTGTGTGTGTGTGTGTGTGTGCACGCACATGGGGGTCAGAGGATAACTAGTGGGAGTTGCTTTCTCCTTTCACTGTGTGAGTCCCAGGTATAGAACTATAGAACTCAGGTCATCAAGCTTGGCAGCAATTAGTTCTACTCAGTGATCCACATCAATGGCCCATGTCTAAAATATTATCTTGAGTAGTGTCCTATTTTAATATATAGGTTGGGTGAATATCCTTTTTGTGTGAATTGTTGTATTGTGAATCATTTCCTTCATATGTATTTTATCCTATAGAATTGCTGAATCAAATCAGTTTTTAAGGTTTTTTGATATATGTAGCCAAAAAAGCTTTTAAGACAAGAGTTCCCTCCCAATTTGGGCTTCTGTTGAATTGCCTAAGAATATTCCATAATTATAGAATAAATTTCTGTTTGTGAATAGAAAGAGAACAATATTCTGCAAAAATTACAGGATTTAAAGCCCAAGCTAAATTCAATCCTCAAGCTATGCTTAATTTTACCATTATTTAAATTCAAATTCAGGCTCACTAGCAGTAATAAAGTATATGTAACTTAAGTCTTATATTTAAATTAATTTGATCTGAATTTTATGTTTGATTTTCTGAGAGATGTAAGCAATAGAGAGCACACGTTTAACTCGCCACTTGGAATGAATTAGAATCAAGGTCTATTTCCCCTAATAAATTTTGCACAAGAAAATAGCAATTTTCTCGGAAGTCATGCACTGGGGCTCTGAAGCCGCAACTAACCATTTTCATGTGGAGGGCCAAGTTCCACCAGAACATTGTAATCTCAGTTAAATTGCAGGCTTAATCTCAGAAACTGAGCTGAGCTTTGATCCTTTGGGCTGGTGGAGAAGATGTATCAAAACTGAGGGCTGAGTCATCGTAGTAGAGAAGTCTCTCAGCCCATACGTTACCTGGAAGAAAGGTCTGGTGGGTGTTAGTGCCTTGCTCTCTGACAGGAGTGCAGTGATGTGACTTGAAGTCAGCTTCAATCACCTGGTTATTTTGGAAGAGTTACTCAATGACCCGTTAGTGTACTTTGCCTATACAAGCAACATTTTGAGAGACACATTTCCATGTAGTTAATGAGAAAATAAAAAGTCAGACATCCTTTAATGTGATTCAAAGTTTGGTCTACTGATGCAGAAAAGAAATTGCTAAATGGCTGTTAACATTTAATTGAAAAGGGAATTTGGTTGGAGTTGGACTTAACCATTTTTCCTTCCAATCTCGATATTAGTCCTTCACCTTGCCCAGAAATAAGAAGAGCACCTAATCTTTATTTTTTTATTTTTATTTTTATTTTATTTTATTTTATTTATTTATTTGTGTGTGTGTGTGTGTGTGTGTGTGTGTGTGTGTGTGTGTGTGTTAGGTGCTTCAAGGTCCTACATTTGACCAAAGACTCTATTTTGTTTCCTAGAAGACCCTTTGTTTCAATGTTCTGAACTCTTTCTCTGTTTCCAATCCTTACTATTCCTTCTGCTCTGCCAGAAATTTTAGTTTGTTAGTTGGGCATAAAGGTACCTGCCTATAATCCCAGCTCTGGCTCTTTGTAGCTGAGGCAGGAGGATCATGAGTTTAAGGCCAGCTTGGGTCACAGAATGAGACCCTTTCTAAAAATGAAAAGAAGGAAACAAAGGAATAAAGGAAGGAAGGAAGGGAGAGAACGAGAGAAAAACAAAGAAAGAGAGAAAGAGAGAGAAAGAAAGAAAGGTAGGCAGGAGAGAGAGAGAGAGAAAGAAAGATTTTAGTCCAACTTGTCCTTAAGCCCAGGCCCTACCTCCAGCTGTAGACAGAAGGAAACTATCTCAAGGTTCTGTTGCTCTTGAAACCATGGACATGTACAGCTTTGAATAGAGCAACCTTCAAAGAAAAATGCTTGGAGTGTCATAACAAACCTACATGCTAGAGAAAAGTGTTTCTCAGTTCAAGCATCCCCCAGGAAACAAGTTCATTATTTTATTGTCATTGTCTTCAGCAGCCATAATATCCTTTGTGTTTAAAGTATCTTTTGCTTCTTCTCCTTCCAGATTGTTGAATGCAAATTTCTTTCTCCCCAAAGATTAAGAGCATTAGCGACTTACTCCTCTGCCCCCTTTCCTTGCCTAGCCTCAGCTATATCTTAAAGATTCTCCTCTTCCTCATCCTCACAAGGAGTTCATCCCTCTGTCTGGGATTTTGGTCCTCCTTCTACCCACACTGATTGTCTGCTTTTCATCAGGATGCTTGGGGTTAACAAATGTCTTTACAAGAGGTCGACCCAGCCCTTTGTTCACACACTGTTGCCAACTGAATTCTTTTTATAGGTCTCCTTCCTTGTCCACAGATTTCCGGGTGCTGTTTCTGAGCCAGTATCAACTTGTGGCCTGATGTGGACTAGGCTCTTGCTGCTGCCTAGCCTGCCCTAGCTGGGCCTTCCCTTGTCATTTAGTCCTAAGAAAATGAAATTGCATCTTTTCCTTATTTTCACCAATATGTCGTACAGGTTTGCCTACTAATTTTAGTAATATGTTGAAGCACTGTCCTTCTTTCCCATTTCCCTAATTTGGAGTCCTCCAGTGCAAGCATCTATAGACTCCTGTGCTCTGGCTCTGCATACTCAATGTTACCATTCTATTCTTCCCACTGTTTCTGAGACATGAACTCCCTGGCGGTCTGACTACATGAGACCTGGTAGAATGGAGTGACTATAGTAGTACTGATGAGTGTCAGGATGCTGGGATGAGGACCAGCTCAGCAGTCTGGGGAAGGATACCCATGGCCCGGGGAGTAGACATCTGATCATCCCCTGATGCTTGCAGCAGCATACCAAGTAGCAGATGGCAGAGCAGGTAGCCTGGAGGTTCTCATCAGGCATGGAGCTCCTACATTTTGGTTAATACAAGATTGAGCTTCTCAGAGAAAATTCTGGAGCAAGGAAGAATAGACACTATACACAGGAGTTTAGCCAATTTGATTGAGGAGATGGCCAGAGGCTAGAACCAAATCAAACCAAAACAAACAAACAAACAAAAAAAGACCCACTCTTCAAGCCAGCACCCTGAGTCACCAAGTTATCAGGATGAACATGGAGCCAGATATTAGCCAGATATTATTGAAAGGGGGCAACATTTCAGTTGCAGAGGATGAATGTTCTGGCAATCCCCCAAACAATTCTTCCAACTAGGGACCATGCATGGTTCCGCATGGTGGCTAGGATGATTTAAAAGGTTCTTATACAACAAAGATGATAATGAGATAAAGTGTTTATTAGTGTGATTTAATTATCTCACAGAGTATATGTATGTAAATACCATGTTGTACACCATAAGTGCAATTGATTTTCTTATACATGAGTTCTACATCCATGAACTCAAATGTGGATTGAAGCAAAAGAAATCAATAATATAGCATAAAAAAGTAAAGATATAAAAATGCAGTGTACCATAATAATTCCTTATCATATACATTGATTACACAACTTAAGTAAGTTATCCAGAAGTGACTTAAAGTACTTAGGGGGGTGTGAATAGGTTGTGTGTATTATGCTCTCTTATAGAAGGTAACTGAGCATGTGTAAATCTTTTTGAGGAACATCCTAGAACCAATAGATACCAAGGAATTGCTTTATATATAATTTTTATTTGTCAGTTAAATTTGTGTATGTTAAAATATGCTCATGGGTGAGAGCAAAAGGTGACAGATGAAGTGACGGAAGTGGTTAGAAGGTGGCTGTGGATCTCTCTTCCTCTGGCCAACACTGTCACCCAGCTAAAGACATGATTAGAATGAACCCAGAAGATGTACTGCTGGTCTGCCTGGTAAGCAGTATTGAGTCATTGAACTGAAAATATGTATTTCAAATTGTGCTTTTAAAAAATGTGGAACAGCCAGGCATAGAGGCTTCAATCCCCATATTTGGGAGGCAGAGGCAACAAATCTCTTATGAGTTCAGGGCCAGCCCAGTCTACATGGCAAGTTCCAGGACAGCCAAGGCTACACAACAAGACTTTGTCTTAAAAAACAGAAATAAAAACACAGCAAAACAAGAAAGTACAGATCAGTTTCCTTGTTGGGAGGGACCAGAGTACCACATTACCTAAATGCCTACACTTAATATTTATTCTTCTTTCCTTGCCAGACACCTATTAACAGTTGTGTAGAGTATCTGGGAATTAGGGATGCAACTCGGCCTTCTAAGCTTACTGAACAAGATCCAAGTGTCTAGCTTTTATCCCTAAAAACAAACCAACTGTCTTTATCTTTGTATTGCTGTGAGAGACACCATAACCAAGGCCACTTATAAAAGAAAACATTTAAATGGAGGCTTGCTTGCAGTTTCAGGATGTGAGTCCAGGGCCATCATGGTAGAGAGTATGGGGGCAGACAGGCGGCATGGCACTGGAGCAGTAGCTGAGAGCTTACATCTTACCAGTAAACAGCAGACAGAGAGAAAGAGACTGGGCCTGGCCTGGGCTTTTGAAACCTCAAAGCCCACCCCTAGTGACACACCCCCTTCAACAAGGCCATACCTCCTATTCCTTCCCCCAAACAATTCCCCCAGCTAGGGACTAAGCATTCAAATCTATGAGCCTGTGGGGACCACTCTCATTCAAATCACCATACCAACCAACCTGAAATCACCAGGAAAAGAAGTTGGCTACTTGGTAGCCTACTTGGCTGTAGGAGACCTGGAGAAGAGGGTACAAGACTGTGCTCTGCCCTACCCAAATTCAAATTCAACTGGTAGGATCCTACTGCACAGTGGCACAAGGTTCTCAAGAAAAGTCACTTAGATCTATCATCCATCAGCTTTCCCTCAAGGTGCTTTGAAAGTATTTGGGTATGAGGAAAATTAGGAGCCACACATCCACCTACACATGAGGAGGATGAGATGGTTGGTAAGAGTCCAGGTCTTTGGAACCCTGTTTAGAGAGTGCAGCTTCAGCTGGAGGGAGTGTGGTCACTGCCACTCCTCTCCTGGGCCCTTTTCCAAGATTCTGAGCCCAGAGTCTTGGGACCTCTGAGTGTCTGCCCACAGCTGGTGTCACACATTCCTGTTTATCTCTGCTTTGATCTCTGCACTGAATTTTCCTCCATTTGATGTTCAAAGGGTTATTTTACTTTTAATATTTGATTAAAGTGAATTGTAAAATGTGCTTTGTTAAGAGGAGGAATCCTATGAGTTCTGGAGAGTTTTTTTTTTTTTTTTTTTTTTTTTTTTAATAGAAAACACTTCTTCCTCGGCTTCTTTAGGTGAAGTCTACAGAGATGCAGATTATGGCTCATTCTTGACAGCACAGAGTCTGTGAGTTTTGACTACAGTTTTTGAATGTTTCATAACCTGGGATGATTGCAGAACCTAAGGCTGGGTGTGTGGCTCATGTCTGCAGGAGGATCAAGAGTTCAAGGCTAGCCTAGGCAACATAGCAGGACCCTTTCTCGAATAAAACAAAACAAGACAAGTAAAGAGCCTGAAGATCTAGAGAGATCTCATTATTCCCTAATGCTAGTTCCATGTTTTGTTTTTTTTTTTCTTTTTCTTTTTAGTGGTGATGGTTGAGGATGAAAATGTGGTAGGGATTGGAGTTGAAAATGTGCCAAGTGTGGCAATTTTTAACAATGTCTTAAAGAAAAATCTGCTTATACCCTAATGACATTTGCAGATGAATGAACTTTGGGAAAGGCAACTGATCCCTAAGTTTTTGACTTGTAATGAGCTGTTAACAAAAGTATAGTCTATTATTCCAGTTTACTCCTTGGGGCAGAGTTCCAGGGACCTCCCTTTCAGAGGCCTGTGTTGCATTTAGGCCCGGCTTTCTCACACTTCTGACAGTTCTGTAATGTTTATGAGCTGAGCAGTTCATGAAGCTACTTTCTTGAAAACAATTACTTTGTTAAAGCACACTATAAAATTGTTTCTTCAGTTTAATAGGACTGTTAGACCATAAACATGCTTGTCCTCATCAGAAAAGTGGCTCATTTATATTTAATGCAAACATATTTTCTTTAAAATTTTTGAAAAAAAAACCCCTTGGAACTGAAAATATAATTATGTCATTTCTCCAATTTCCTTTCCTCCATACAGCCCCTCCCATGTACCATCACTTACTCTGTCTCAAATTCATGGCTTTGATTCCTTTAGTTGTTGAAGTTGTTAAAGATAAGATACATATATATATATAATATATGTATGTATATATGCATATGTATGTATGTATATATTTTATTAATCTTGATTTGCTGCCTTCTGTGTTGCCTGGTTGTCATTTATTTAATGAGTAAGGCTTAATGATGTCAGCACGCTTACCTGGCCTATAGCTTAATACAAAGTAAAGGAAGTTTAAAATCACAATACATATTTGCGTGTGTGGATGTGGTCCTTATGTGCCACTGTCCAGTGCTGAAGTTAGAGGACAACCTTGGGTGAGTCCTTGCCTTGTTTGGGACAGGGGTGTTAGTTGTTTGCCACTGCTTATGCTAAGGTAGCTAGCCCGAGGGCTTCCAGAGATCCTCTTGCCTCCACCTCCCTGCTTGCCTTAGGAGAACTGAACTTTATGTGGGTTCTACAGATTTGAAGTTAGCATCTTTCTCATCAGCCTATACTTATTTTTACATCGAAAAAAGTTGACACATCTATTTTGTCATGCAGCCCCCTGTTTGAGCAGGGAATCCTTATCTATCTCTGAGTTGGCCTATTCCTTTAACATTGAAGGGCATTGTCTAGAAATGAAGGGATCATAAACAAACAGAAGTCATGGAGTGCTTCATCTTAGTAAGTAGTTCCAATTTATCTTCACAGAACTTCTTCCAGGACTGCCAACGAGTGGAAAATGGACTGATTTTTTTTTTTTTTGTGAGGGGACGCTAATGAGCAGGAACAAAAGGCAGAAAAAAATGGGACAGAACTCCTTTAAAACATACATCTAGGGTCTGGAGAAATGGCTCAGCAGTTAAGAGAACTTGCTACTCTTACTGAGGACCTGAATTCAGTTCCGACCATCCATGTGGAGGCTCATTTCCAAGTGCTCTGACTTCCTTTTCTGGCTTCCAAAGACACCAGGCATGCACTCCTACACATAAAATACAAATAAAATATTTAAGAAAATATTTCTAAACAGACTTTCAATCCTGGCTGAGATGGAGGAATGTCGTTTCTCTCTGATCCTTATTACATTGGTTAAAATACTTGTATGTAATATGGTGAGTGGACATCAGAACCAGAGTGTGAAAGAAGGCAGCCTTGCTATTGCCTTTCCTGTGTCCCAGAGAGTGTCCCAACACAGAAAAATAAACCAAAACCAGCCCTCCAGTTTTCCCAGTCCAGGGAAACTGATGGACATTCTGGAGCAGTTAACCCCTAGCAGCAGAATTCACACTCAAGTGTGCATGTAGGATTGCTCAAGAGAAGTCATATTCTGTGTTGTAAAACCAAACCTCAACATGTTTCAAAGAGTCACATCAAACAGTTCCTTTCTTCCAATAATCATGGAATCAAACTTGAAATGGATGACAAACAGACAATAGGAAATCTCCAAACACTAGAAAGTACATTTTGCAATGGTCCTTAGGTACACTGGAGGGGGGGGGATTTCAAGGGGAATGATGGATTTGGAGCAATCCATGGAAATAAGTACACCACAGGTTTGAATGGGAGAGTTACAGCCCTAAGTGCTTGGACTTTAAAAAGGAAAGCTTTCAAGCCTAAGTCTCCGTCTTCAGAAAAGGAGGAACAAAGTCAAGGCGAACAGAGCACACTGAAGTAAAGGTCGGAGCAGGAGTAAATGGAACTGAAGGGCAGGGCATGAAGCTCAGTGGCAGAATGCTCCACTAGTGAATGTCTGAGGTTAGTTCTGTCCCAGGTACCAAAACCAACCAATCAAAGCAAAGAACGATTGAAAGAGACTGAAAGCAACAACCAAAGTGCAGAGAACATTGACCAAATCAAACTTTGGCTTAAAAAAGGACAAATAGTTCATGAACTTCTGTCAGAGTGAAAGGGAAGAGACAGGACACAGGCACTGATGTTCAGAAGCTCCGGAAGTGACCTGCACACTCTGCATGTGAGTGAAGATTGAGAGTGCTATGCACAGATTTACACATCTTCATACTCAGTATCTTAAGAAACAATAGATCCAAGTACTTAACACTCACCAGTTAGTAGCTTGGTTGGTGGAGTGTTGGTCTGACATGCATGGATCCCTGGGCTCCCAATCCAACAGCACATAGTTGTAGTGATAGGGAACTCATGCCTCAAATCCTCACCTGCAGGAGACTGTGGCAGCTTAGGAAGCAAAGGCAGCAGAATCAGAGGCTACATATGAAGTTGGAGGCCAGGCTGGGTCACATGGGATACACTTTCAAACAGAGAAATGGGAGGTTTTTTCTTTTTTTTTAGTTTTTTTGAGACAGGGTTTCTCCATGTAGTGTAGTTTTTGGTGCCTGTCCTGAATCTCATTCTGTAGACCTGGCTGGCCTTGAACTCACAGAGATCCACCTGTTTCTGCCTTCTGGGTGCTGGGATTAAAGATGTGCACCACCACCGCCCGGCTGGGAGATCTTTGAGAATAAAGCTTAGTATTGGAGATATGAGACCCAGGCCTCTATGCTCAGTATGGTAATTTTTTTTTAAAGGACAACTAAAAGCATAGTTCAATCTCAGACAACTGGGGCTCATGGGCTAGCTAGCCCAGACAACCTGGGCCAGATTCAAACCAGTGAGAGACCTTGCCTCAAAACAGAAGGTGACACATGTGAAGTGCATTCCAGCTTACACACACACACACACACACACACACACACACACACATATGCACACACACACACACACACACACACACACACACACATATACACCCTAAGGGGGGAAAACTATAGATGACTAAAATGCCAAGATGAAATTGATAATCTGAGTGGTCCAATAATGACTAAAGAAAACAAATTTGTAATTAGAAGTACCCCAAAAGAAATCTCTGGGCCTAGATAACTTCATTGAGAATTCTAAAGTTCATTTAAAGAATTAACACTGATTACAAGCAATCTCCTCTAGAAAACAGAAGAGGAGAGATCATTCCCAAGTCATTTTATGAATCCAGTGTCAGACCATGAAAAGTACATATGGGGAAATACAGAACACAGTCTCACAAGGTTGGCACCAAAGTCCTGAATGAAATATTCACAAGTCACGTCCATCAAGATGTTGATGAATTATGTACTCTCATCCAATATGATCTTTTCTAGGTATGCAATAAATAACAATCACTATCCATGTATCAATAAGCTAAAGAAGAGACGTGATGGGCATAGCCATTTGTGATAGACACAGTAGCTATTTGTGAAAAAATTCTCAGTCAGCTTTCTGCATTTCACATGAATCTGCTTGGGGTGGTGGTGCTTCCCCCTAAGTGTGAAAATGTAATGGTTATCATCACACCTTCTTTCTTCCAGCCCCTGCTGTGAGCCCTGAGAACAAAAGGCATGCACAGAGGAGAAAGAAAGAAAACAATCCTCTCTGCCTGTGGTATAGCTGTCTACAAAAAACAAAACAAAAAATCCCAAGGACTTTACATAAAACCTCCTGGAGCCAATAAGTGAATTCAGCAGTATTACAATATCCAATAGCAACATAAAAATCATGTCCATATACCAATACAGGATTTGTGGCAATAAGAGTAAAATTATACAATATTTGGCCACTCCAAGAAAATGAAGTACTTAGATATATGCTTAGTACAATAGCACAGAATGTGTGTCCTAACGTAGTTAAGTGGGAAACTTTGTTTTGATAAGTTGGAAAACCCACCACAGTAAATGTCAATGCTCTTCCAAGTGGTTTAACAGTTTTATGAAATCCTTATAAAATCCCAGCAGAGGCTTTTATGTATGTATGTATGTATGTATGTATGTATGTATGTATGTATGTATGTATTTGCTCACTTACTTATTGTAGGCTTGGTCTCATTTTGATTTGGAAAGGTACAAATGCAAGTACAGCTCCAGTAATATCCCCAAAGAGGAAACTTGGCAAGGAATCCATGCAGTTCTCTGAGTACTGGAGAGGCTGAGGAACTGTGGCAGGGCACTACCAATGGAGAGACAAGTATGCAGATTAGTGCAATAGAATAGCGAGTTTCAAAATAGGTCTGCACAAGAACTCAGCCATAATTTTCTTTTACTTTTGTTTAATTTTTTAATTAAAATATTATTTTTATCTATTTGAAAATTGCATGCAAGTATACAGAGTTCTCGATTATATACACCCGTCAATCCCAACCCCCAGCTCCATGCTGGGATTCCTCCCCAATCATATCTCTCTCCCAATATATGTCCTCCTTTATAATCAATTAATTATTAATATTTTAGAAATACAAGGAAGATTTTGTTGGCGTTTAGGAGGAAGAACAATAGGGCAGGCAATCTTGATATCTCTGATGCAGCTGGGAGGAGGGAGCCGGAGGAAAGACAGAGAAAACGAAAGGGGGCAGGCTCAGCACTGTCAGTCTGGGAGCAGCTTCCCAGCAGGGTTGTGGCAGAGTTCAACCGGTTTTTAAAAACAGATGGAAAGCAATTCGGTAGTGAAGCAAAGGGATGTCAATCAAAGTCTCTGACTGGCACACAGCTTTGCACAAAGTGGGTGGGAAATGAGAGCGTCTTGACAGCCTGAGGCAAGAAGGAGAGCTCCTAGCACTAACACCCAAAGCCCAAGTCATGAAAATGAAAATAAATTAGGAGACGAGACTGCGAATTACAAGACTCCATGAAGACAGTGAAGGAATGAGCTCTCTATTCAGAGAAAAAAAAAATCTGTGATCCTGTTCTTCATGAAGGATTTGGATCTGGAACACATGAATAACCTCAAAATTCAGCCATCACCAAGAAGCCAGTTTCCAGTCTTCAGAGTGAAATATTTGAGAACTTTTGTGCTCTATTTTAATATTGACTACAGCTAGTCAGCTTCTAGCCCGGATTCATGATCAGTCGGATGGATAGCCTCATGTAGACTCTGTTCTTTTTCTGTGCCTCATTCAGAGGCCCCAACCCTGTGCAAAATGGTTTCTTTTAAGATTGCTTTGAGTCTGACTGGTGTATCGGTGGGAGACAGAGTTTTGAGTACACTGGTAGAGAAATTCAGGACCTAGGATTTTGTGTTCTAGTGAGTGGCATACCCCATTCTCCCTCCCCATCCAGCTTTCCTGTTTCTAAATTCACTCTGTGTTTTACTAACTCGAGAGACCGCAAAGGTTTGTTTCTGAGATTCCTGAAATAGGCTTGGTGACTGCCTCAAGCGTACGTATTGCTGTTGATGTTTGCATACATATGTTCATCCCTGGGGATCAACCTGATCATAACTTTGACTCAGTTTCTTGTTGGATAGAAATCGAAATGGTACATTGTAAATATTCATCAACAGGCTTGAACTGCAAGATGAGGAATAGAACCACTTCAGTGCCAGGAAATTTGCTTTTTTTTTTTTTTCCCTCTCCAATGAGACTACCATCCTGAATTTTGCTCAATAGCAAAATAGAGAAACTAATACGGTGTTCATTTTCCTCCAAATTTCAGGTCTTTATTGCTCTGGCATGGATGATTGTTGATGTATTAACTCTGTATGGGAACAGCTAGTTGTATTCTGCCTCATTCTGAACTGGAAAGCATTTGTAATAGTACACACCAGTAACAGGCAACGACTTTTTTCTCAGTGTGAAGCTCAAAGACCTTGAGTTCAGCTCTCCAAGCTGCATGGTTTCCCTGGAACCAGTTTTAATCCTGACCTGAAATCTTCCCACTTTGAATTGAGAGGCTTGTGAGAAGAACACTTAGGACAGTGTGCTGATGGGGTGGGAAGGCTTATTGTTGCCTGATGGGCACCACCCCCAGCTGACATATGTAGTCTTAACTGGAGGTCTAACTTCATTTAAAAATAATTTTGCATTATTCTTTGACAGTCTCAAACGCGCATTTTGATCATGTTCATTTTGTTCCCTACTCTCCCAACTTACCCCCTCCCTAACTCTAGAGCCTCCCTTCCCAGTATATCCCCTTTCTACTTTTGTGCATTTAAAAAAATATATAGAACCCACTGAATTTTATTAGGGTTGCTTGTATGTGCATGGTGTGTGTGTGTGTGTGTGTGTGTGTGTGTGTGTGTGTGTGTGTTCTGGATCCTGGGTAACTTACCAGTGGCTACTTCCCTGAAGAAAATGACACCCCTCCACTCACCAGCTATTAATGGCAAATAGTGCCTCAGCTAGATGTGGGTCCTCACGAGTTCCTCCTCATTCGTGATGGAAATATCAATTGGTCTGGAATTTTTCAGGTCTTGTGCACATGATCATAACCGCTGAGTTAATGAGTCCAGTGGCCCTCTTGCATCCAGAAGACCACATTTTGTAGCATTTCTCCTCATCTTCTTGCTCATATGTTCTTTTTGCCCACCTCTTTGTCTATGTTTTCTTTATATTTGGTGGTCAAGTAGGGGATACAGAAGCTCTGTTTAGGACTAAGCATGCAACAGCTACTTAGTCTCATCATTTTGACCAGCTATAAATCTCTCCATTAATTACTACTCACTGCAAAAAGAAGTTTATCAAACTAGTTGAGAAAAGCACACTAATCTATTAAGAAGATAGTTTGACAACATGTCTATTTAGCAAAAGAAAAAAAGAAAGAAAGAAAGGAACAAATAACAATGATGAATCCTCACTGTAGCAGGTTTCCTTCTAGGGCCTATGACCTCTCTAGTCATGAGATTTTGAGCCATGAGATTACAGTGCCAGGCATGAACTTCCTCCTTTGTAGTGGGCCTCAAATCCAATTTTTAAAAAGTTATTGGCTATCCACATAACATTCATGCCACTATTACACCAGCGGGAATATCTTGCCTGCCAGGTCAGTATTATAGCATTCAGGCAAGGATCAACGCTGGCTAAGCATATTGATCCCCTTCTCACTGCAGCCTACCTAGATAGCACCTTCTAGCGCTTGAATGTTATCCAGGAAGGAGGAAATTTTGAGGTCAGTTCTGGCTTGATTTCTCTACATCCTATAACCAACATGTATATTGTCTTCAGCCATTGGGGCTTCCATGTAGTTTCTGGTGGGAAACTGAGAGCAGTGATGATAAATGTGTTGTTCTGAGGGTCTCTGCCAGTCCCATGCCCCAAACCCATAACTCATATGGAATAATCAGTTGATAAGAATAAAAGTTAAATGTGGGGGGAAAAAACTTAATTTTGAATAAATACCCCCTTATGAGGTATTTAAAAAAATAGTGTGGCATGCAAACAGAGAAACCACAGCAAGGGTGGTATAAATCAGTGGAAGACAGGGGAGTCCAGCAGCAGATATATTCACTGTGGGGTTCTGGCAATTAGCAGAGACGATGTTTTAAAGTCTGAGGCACAAGAATAATCTAGGTTTTGGCTGAAGACATTAGGGTTTTAGTTTTACATTTCTTGTATAAAACATCAAATGAGGCAAAGGCTTGAGCATTTTTAAAAGAATTGAAGAAAATGCAGGAGAATTCAGTACAGCTTGAATGTGTGTTATTTCTGGAATAGAAACACGGACTTTCTCCTTCTCTTCCTTTATATACCAGGCTGTCCTGGAGCTCACTATGAAAAGATGGCCTCATCGCCCCAGTGCTGGAGTTACAGGCCAGCACCACCTCCCATCTTTCTTTACCGCCCCCTTCCCTCTCTTATTTTAAGAGAACACCAATATAAAGAAAAGAGCTAAATTAAAAAATGAGTCAAGAATTGACATTATCAGGGCAAAGTTGTGGCAACAAAAAAAGACTCCTAGACTCCTGGGCACAGCAGACAAACTATAGAGGAAACATAGATGGTGATGCTGGAGCAGCCGTTCGTAGCTTCAGGTTGCTTAGAAACACAAATCGAACCAGAAGGGCACGCACTTTGGACCCAGCGTTGCCAAGACTATGTAGGAAACACGCTTTTGAAAACCATCTACAGGCAGGCATCCGTAAGGGGCTGATCCTGCACAATACACAGCACATTTAACAGCTATATCTTTTTAGGCCAGAAATTGTGTTCAGTGAATTTTACTCTAAAAACCTTTGTGCGGTTGTTGCCAAGATGGTGACTGTGTCATTGTTTAGAACAGTGAGAAACTGCTAAGTACCCAGATGCCCCACAGTGAGAAAGCAGCTTAAGTGCTCATGGGCACTTTGATAAAAGTGGGCATTGTGCAGCCTTTCAAAAGAACACGGTGTCTACATCCACGTGATACTGTCTACAAATATTAGCAACACCTTTTGCAGAGTATGAATGTAAGCTTGGTAAGAGTGTGTAAGACATGGCCAGGTCCAGGATATTAGCCAGAAATTTGCATTATGTGTTTGATTTTTTGGGAGGGTGTCAGGGAGTTTTAACAGGCATATTAGTTCTACCACTCAGATGAATTACTTTTCTTTGATGGGGACAGAAATACAGAACAGCAACCACCGTACATCTTGTACTTCTCAGTATTTGGTACAATCAGTTGAGCTGGATGGAATATTGAATGTTTATTTCTTTTCTTTTCTTTCTTTTTTTTTTTCGAGACAAGGATTCTCTGTGTAGGTTTGGTGCCTTTCCTGGAACTCACTCTGTAGCCCAAGCTGGTCTCAAACTCACAGAGATCCTCCTGCCTCTGCCTCCCACATGCTGGGATTAAAGGCGTGCATCACCACCACCCATCTTCCTTTGTTTTTTTTTTTTTTTTAATCTGAGATTGGAAAACTCAGTTGTTCCATTCTAGCTCTTGTCTTTGTGCTACCACAAATAAAGCTAAAGACATCAAGTAGCAAGACACAGTCTATATGCAGCTTGCTAAGTGTTGGGTACTCATTTATGATGTCTGTGGGCATGTGCACACACAGGGATACACACACTGGGTCCTCAGCTCTGTGGGTTAAGCACTATTGTTATCTCATTTCCTGGGTGAATAAACTGAACACAGTATTTTGTTTTTACACCTGGAATTTAGATCTATAGTCTGTTCTTGGCCTTGGCTGTGGGGTGTCCCGTTATTTCTGTCTTCCCAATAGTTCTAAGCAGGCATCTATGTGTGATGGGGAATTTAAAAAAGATTCCTTATAATTATCATTTGTAAAATGAGACTTGGGAATGAGAGAGGGCACTGTTAGTGCTGGGCTGGGGCAAGGGGGGAAGTGAGCTCAGGCTGTCTGGATAAAGTGGAACCAGTACTAATTGTCATTGTTAAGTATGAACCTCCTGTCAATTAGGGTGAATTTCTTTAACTAACACATTAGGAATCATCTTGTGAGAAGTGAAAAGCAGGGACAACACAGGCAAAGGGGGACTGTTGGTGGCCACAGGGCAGCACTGGGATCTTTCTGGAACATTAGTGTGAGAGAGGGGAAGCAGGAGATGAACTTGCAAAGGTACCCCATACCCCCATACTCTGTGGTTGTTGTGTGTATTAGATGCAGGGGCATCTTGAAAGCCTGTTTCAGGGTGTTTCCCTGCCAGAGACACGGGCCTCCACTGCACAATTCCATTGTTTGTTTGGAGAAGCCCTCTGGTTCTGTCTTCCCATTTTCAGCATCGCCCTCCCTGGTTCAACCAGCATAAATTTAACCCCATGTCCACATTTACTTCATGCCAAGCTCAGTGTTAGCTCCTTGGCTTGAAACTTAGATGGACGAGGTGAGGGCATGAGTCATTTGATGGGACCTGAGGGTTGTGTGAGAAAACTCAGGTTGATGTGCAGGAGGATGGCTTTTTTGGCAAGTAGATTAGAAATAGGGGAGTCAGATCTCAGAGAGACAAATGAGTCGCCTGTGTAGACATGGAGACAGTAGATGGCCAAGTCTGTTCAGAGGTTGTCTGGGGGACATTTCTTGTATGCACCTCCTGTATTTTCTAAAGATACAAATAGACTTTAACCCATTTTTCCCATTTCTATTTACAAATTCCTTTAATTTTTTTCTTAATACATTTTTCTATTCTGCTTTTCTGTGGTTATGGTCTGTACATACCAAGTATTTGGTATTTAGAAGCACCTGGTCAGTGAGGCAAACCACACCTCATGCTGCCAGCTACTTCAGCTACTTCAGCTGCTCCTTTCAGCATCTTCCTCCTGGCCAACTTCAGGGATAGAAAATGAGTAAATTGACACTTCAATCCATGCACCAAATATTACTGAAAACACGCCAACTCCAACTTCATCTCTATTTCCCAGTAACAATACTGGAGTAACTGAATACTATCAGCAAGTAAGTGATTTTGGTCAATAAAATTTAGGCTGTCCTGGCCTTGGAAAATGTCCTTCTGTCTGTCTGTCACTTCTAGCACAAGTGGACACAGAAATGAGGAGCAGAGTTGTACTTATATCTCAGGTACTGCTGTTGCTTGAGAGATCCTGCTTAGTTTCTGTGGATTCCTCCTGACCTAGTGTAACATTGGATGACAGGGATAATAACATGCCTGTGGAACAGGGCCTTCTGGTTCAGGTGAGGTCTGTCTTCCTCCTGGTTCTTGGGGAATTGTTCCACATGAAAGAGCCACACCAAATACTGATGAGGTGTGTGTGTGTGTGTGTGTGTGTGTGAAAGAGAGAGAGAGAGAGAGAGAGAGAGAGAGAGAGAGAGAGAGAGAGAGAGAGAGAGAGAGAGAGAGAGAGAGAGCGCTTGGATCAGCTTGTCACAGCCCTAAGACTAAAGAGCACCCATATTTGATAATTACCTTCCAGGACTATTAAAATCAAACTAGATAGAATCAGCTTAGTTAGTAGCCCCAGCTACTCCAATTCTAGCTACTGAGGTGGAAAATTGCTTTATCTTAGGAGTTTGAGACCAGCCTGAGCAACCCAGCAAGACACTATCTTAAAAACAACAACAACAACAACAACAACAACAACAACAGTTACAACAAACAACCCATGCCATTAGAAAACATCACATATGTAACCCTGGTCTCTTTCTTCCCCTTCCTAATGTTTGTTGTGTTGAATGTTAATGACCTCTTTCTCTGTTATGTGACATTGTGATCTTTCATGGGCACAGAGTTGAGTCTTGGGGTATGAGTCCTCAGGGAGTCAGAAAACATGCACAGTGAGAGATCCATCAATCTACCCAAAGACTGAGGTTTGGCTGCTCCCGGTTGCTGCTGTAGAATCTCACTTTGGGAGGGGATTCCATGAAGTCAGAGTTATGGAATAAAGATGAAGCGCGGGCTGTGGCAACAGGCAGCCCCACTTTCTGAGATTCAGTCCTTGCCATTTATAAGCTCAGTGGTAAAAACAGCCACACCTGCCTGGCTTAGTGCTCATTTCTGGAAAATATTTAGTATTAGCTTGTTGGGTCTTTTAAATAGGTTTCAGCCTAAAAGGAAATTGTAATTATCTCTGAAGACAAGAAGTCAGGGTTGAGGCTGTCTTGGGTATATCCAGTTTATTTGTTAACACATGCAGGACCCTTTACTAAGTTGTTAACCTGTCTCCAGTAATTTCTCTTCCAGAAGTCCACCACAAAGACTTCTTGGATTCAGAGACTTGGGCTCAGAGTCCTCATTTTAGTAGGAAATAGTAGAATCCAATGGTTGATTAGTAATGCAAACAGAAAGGATATGCTATTACACAGCAGTAAAAGTTAATGCCTACATTAAAACCATTTCATGGTGGGAGAATGCTCATGTACTGTTAAGTGAAAAAGTAGGATATAAAATTGAAGTCATATGTCTGAATGAAATGAACCCTCACCATAATAATGAAATATGGCTCATTTGCAGAGCCTTAAGTACATTAAAATACAAATATTTCATCAAAAGAGCTTAGAAGAAAATATGTGTTTTATTTTGTGTCCTCCTTTGCTCTTTCTCAGTTTCTTTAGTTTTTCTCTCCCCGCTCCTTGTCCTATATCCATTTATTAAGAACACACACAGTAGCAGGTGGCCAGAAGAAGCTCCTCCCATTGACCAGCAAAGCTCTTATGTTCCTTGATGGGAATATTTTCATTTGCATGGCCAAAGAAACAAGCACATCTAGCTTCACTGTTGTCTGGTTTTGCAATAATCTCATTTTCCACGTTCAATGTTTTGTGGGGATCCTTCCACCTGTGTTCTAATCATACCTGCCCTGGAGTGTGGTGGGGTGGTGTTATCCTTCTGAAACATACTGCAGACTACATACACTCACACACACATGCATGCACACACACACACATACAGATTGCTTTTGCAACCAAATCAACCAAATGTCCTGAATATAAGTCTAGAGGAAACAGGAGTACCATGGCTCCAGCTGCTTTGTGGGAGCCGAGCTACAGGTATCCTTGTGCAGGAATGAGGCAGCACTTTAGAGATGCGTGTTCTTCTTGGAGAGAATTAGAGAGAAAATCCCCAATGTTAAGCCACGGGGAAAGGACACACTTCTTTGTCTGTCCTCATAGAGAAATCTGCTTTTTCCCAACAGAACTGGTCACTGCCATAGATTGCTTTGCTGATCAAAAACTTTGGCTCCATTTCCTTCCCTTGCAAATCAGTGGTCACTTAGTCACCCATTTGTTCAATCATCATTCATCGAGAACTTGCTATCTGCTCATTCCCATGTAGATTACAGTGAATGACGAGGATATGGATCTATATTCTAATCACTTGTAGCTGAGGGCATGTAGGCTGCCTAAGACCAAAGATAGTGGTGGCATGAAGTCATGTCCCTTAGTGACACACACCTGCCTCAGTCTCTGAAATGGCTAGGGATTCATGACAGATGTTTTGCTTTAGATCATAAACTGTCCTGTCCTGCTGACCCACAGACCTTTAATTCCCGACCCAGGATTGTTTTATTTTCCATGCCCTGTGTGGTCTGTGCAGAGGATTACCCACGTAAGTAACCTTGCAAAACATTTCAACTGAACTCCGGAGGAAAATCACCTGATACAAATGTGTAGCTAACAATTTCTGAAAGAGTGGTTCTCAAGACGGCCATTTCTGTCATGTTTTATTATTTCCTTCCCTGTAAATGGTTGAGTAGAGGAAATTCCCTTTAACCAAGGTTAAAACAAAGAATAAGCTGTGGGTTACAATTTTATAATTTATGGTTCATCTTTGTATTTAATGGAAAAATAACATGATGTAATTCTGCCTCATGTAAGCAGCTTATTAAAAATGTAATTCATTATGTTATTTGGTTAAACATGTAAAATTAGTTATTTTAGCCACCTTGCAGTGTGGAATTCACCATTATTATTGCCGCTCTCTGTAATTCTTTTCACCATATGAAACAAAAACGTGACCAGCCAAGCGGCTCTTCCCACTCTTCTCCCAGCTCACAGCAGTCACTGCTCTGTATATATTTCTGTGATTTTGGCTGCTCTAGGCACTTTAGACAGATGGAATGACACAACATTTGTCTCTGTGATTGGCTTATTTTCTCAGCAAAAGACCTTCAACTTTCCCCGTATTATGGAGTGTCTTAGAATTTTCTTCTGTTCTAATTAATGTTGGTTAAATATTACTTCCTGTATATGAACCCTGTTTTGTTGCGTTTCCCATTTATCTACCTGGGTTGCTTCAACATTTTAGCTATTGTGAACAATAGTGGTACGTGGACATAAAAACACAAATACCTCTTTGCTTTATTTTTTCTTTTTCTAAGTATCTTAAATATCTAAGTCATCAAACCATTTTACATCAGTTTTTGTATATCCTTTTGGTAAGGGCACAACTTTATTCTACTACAGGTGGATGGTCAGTTTCCCCAGCAGCATTTGTTGACAACACTGCCCCTTTTTCCATTCAGTAGTCTTGACAACCTTCATAAAAATCATTTGCACACTGTAATGATCAGTGTTATTCAACCAGGACATGGATGGACCTCTGGGCCTGGCTGTAGGTAATTATTTTGATTATATTAATTGAGGTAGAAAGGCCCATCCACTGTAGGTGGCACTATTCCTTAGGCAGGAGTTCCTGGACTATGTAAGAATGAGGGAAGTGAGCTGAGTTCCCACATGCAAGCATTCATTTCTCTCTTTTTATGACCTTTGCTGTAATGTGATCAGCTGCTTCAGGCTCCTGATGACTTCCTGTCTATGACTTCCTGTCATCTGGAATGGGAATTAAAAGAAAACCTTTCTCCCTTAAGTTGCTTTGATTAGGGTGTTCTGTCACAACAGCAGGAAAAAAAAACCTAAGATGTTAAATCTGGTTTCTTTTATAGTTTGTATTCTGCTTTTTTCTTCCTTAGTTAGTTCTGAAGTATTTTATTCCATTGATGCTATTGTAAATGAAATCATTCAGATTATTATTGACTGTATCCTGCCTCTTTGCTGAGTTCATTTATTTGTCCAGTACTCTCCACCCTGTATGTGTGATCTTCAGGGTTTTCCACACCTGAGATCATGTCATTTTTACACAGCAATGCGTTCATTCAGATTTTATGGCCTTTTTGTTTCTCCCCTCTTTATCCTAGCTTTGTTCCTGATTTTAAATGGAGAGTTTTCAAGCTTTCAACATTGAGTATAGTGCTCACTATAGATTTTTTATGTGTACTTTTATTAAGTAGCTTTTATTTTGTACGGATCCTCAGAGGTAATGGAAGTATAGGTTAATGAATAGTTATTCTGAAAGTTAGATTGTAAAGAGAAGCAGCCATGGATGTGATGTGTGTAGGTGAGTGTCTGTCTGTTTGTCCACTCCTCCAGTCATTTCTCTGCCTGTCTGGACATAGGGCACTTCCATCTCAGTTATAATAGAAATGAAATGAAACTTGGGGTGATAAAATAATCTTTACAGGCTGAAAGTGTGACTGAATAGTAGTGGATAGAGTAGAGGAGAAGGGGCATCTCTGGTTAAGAGATATTTAGGTTCCATGACAGAGAAGAGAATTGTCTTTTACTGAGTATCTAGAATGGCTTGGAGTCCCACAAGTTTTTACTAGTCACGAGGAGAGTATTTTAAAAAATAAATCTATATTTTACAACTTAAGTGAGTTCCTTTTCCCATATGTAAGACATAGAACAGCAGCCAGTTTATTTCTGGAGATATGTGGCACCAACTTGCATCAAGCAGGCTTTCATTTTTCAGTGAGAATAGGTTGAGGCTAGACATGTGACAGAGTGCTTGTCTATGGCACATAAGAGTAAAGTTCCATCCTTAGCACAGGAAAACAAAGAAACAAATGAAAGAACTAAAAGACTGGACAGGCACATTCTAAATGCTGCTGATGAGGGAGGATGGGATCTTTATTTTTACTGTTAGTGGCAATGGGCAATGGGTTAGGAACCTAGGTCTTTCCCGCATCTCTCCCCACAACATTCTACCTTACATTGATGGATCTCGTAGAACTTAGTCTTATTTGATGATCTATTAAAATTTCATGCTGACCTTTTTACCAGGAAATCAGCATAATCAGCACATGAGTATCACCACTAATTCCTCACTTTATCCACTTTTGCTGAGGAGGTAAATCTAAAACTATGGTAAGTAGTAAGCACTGAAGACTTTTTCTGTCTAGAATCCTTTTGAGGCTCTCTTCTGCATTTGCTGAGTTTTGAATGAAAACTTTGCAGTTCGTATCATGGCATAATATGTTAAGTGCAGAAATAAAAATGAAGAATTTTAGAATAGAAACATGAAGGGAAAAGCCTGCTATCTTTTGGGCTGTTTTCCTGGTTTTGATGAGTTTCCTGGAAGACACAAAGGAGGCCTGGTATTGGCACCTCGCCTTGGTTTGTACCTGTGTGTTTGTATCTACTAGCTTCCTGATATGTCCCTAGTGAGGACCACCATCTCTGTGTAAACTCTAAAGTGAAGGTCAAGGTGGCGGTGAGGTTGCAAAAGTGTCTTAATTAATTCAAGGCTCTGATGTGGATACCATTCCAGCATAGATGGATATAAGGGAAATATTTGTCTTGGTAGTGGGAAGAAGTTTTTGAAAAGTTGTTGAATGGCCATCATATTAAGTGGATTTTGTTTGTATGTGTTGGCTGGTATGTTTGCTTCATATTACATTTATTACATTGTCTAGTGGTTTCTTTTATTATTTAATATATTGTGTATGTCCTACAATGACCTCGTTTTAGAACACTGATTAATCAATACTGTTTTAAAATATAAGCTTTGAATTGTTTTTATTAAAGGTGGAGAGATACTATGTTGTTCTCATGATGTTGCTGAATATAAGTGACAATACAGTAGCATAGAAAATGATGAGACCTAGAGGGCTAACTTGAACTTGAATTTATTCATAATTGCTTAGTTAAAGGGATTTGTCAGCTTTATACGCTATAGGTGCATGACGCTAGTTGCTGTTTATGCAGGTCCTATGAGGAAAGTATTTTGTTATCAATACTATTTTATTGATAAAGAAATTGAAGTACAGTTGCATTAGGTAATCTGTCCCATGTCATATAGCCATCAGCCATCAAGCCATGCATGAGACGACGGAAAATATTCAACACACATAAAATAACCACAAAATGGTAAGGACAAGAAATGTTGGCAAAGCTTTGCCTGCATTTGCCACCTGCATGCCCATGGCCCTGTGCAGGAATGTGGCTTCTGCAGCTGTTTCTTTCCACACAATCATGTTTACCCAAAAGGCTGTTGAGTATTTGCTGGGAAACTATTGTTTCATTCTGTCTTACTGCTCCAGATCTTCTGAATCACAGTTTGTGGATGTTGGAATTTGAGGAGATGAGATACAACTAACAGATGAACAATATGTATATTCAGCTTATATTGTTAAAATGCTCAACCGCTAAGGAATTCAGTGTATTTAGACTACAGGCTTTTTCTGAATTTTGATTTTGGTGTATTTTGGTCTGCCTTCCTGAGCAGTAGTCACTCCTTGGCATAGTTTGAATAGGAAATGTCTTCTGTGGGTTAATGTGTTTGAACACTTGGTCCACAGCTCCTAGTGTTTTGTAAATGTGTTGAACCCTTTGGACATTCAGCATAACTAACAGATTCAAGGACATAGGGGTGGGGCTTGAGGGGGTCTAGGTCTCTGCTTTTGACTTGAGCTCTCTCTGCTTCCGAATCAGTCAAAATGTAAATATGTAACCTTGTCCTGCTGCCACCATGGGGTTGGTACCACTGCTGTACCTTCCTCATGGTGATGTTCTGTATCACCTGAACTGTATGCCAGAGCAAGTCCTTCTCTTATGTTGCTTCTTTCATATATTTGGGTAAATGACAAGAACAGTTACTAATACAGAAAATCCACACCAGGAGTGAGGTTATTGCCAATATAAGCAAGACCATGTTGCTGACAGGTCTTAGGAAATGATTTGTAAGAGGATGTGGAAGAATTTGGATTGTGGGCTAAATAAGCAATAGAATGCTGTAAGTATAGCTTAATGAATGACTCTTGTGGGAATACTAGTGACCAAAAATGCTGACAGAATAACAGTGGTCTAAATAAATGGCTCAGTGGTTACAGCTCTTGCCATACAAGCAAGAGGGCCTGAAATCAAATGCCCAGAAATCATGTAAACCCAGATGCAGGAGCACATGTCTGCTGTCACAGTGCTTCTCTACTGAAATAGAAGGCAGAGACAGAAAATCTCAAGAAGCTTGCAGGTTAGTTGGCCTGGAATATATCTAAGAACAACAAAGAGATACTGCCTTTTCTAGGGTGGAAGACAAGGACTGACATCTGAAGCTGTTCTCTGACCTCTAGTTGAACACTGTGGCATGCACAGGAATCCACACTCACACAGATGAAGACCTATAGACATAAATGCACTTGTCCACACATGAACATTGTACACACACATGTACTCCCAAAGATAAAAAATGAGGTGCAAAGGCAGTAAGACTGCTCACATGGTTTTGTGGGGAACAAGATCTATATTAGGAGCTTGACTACAAGTCATGTCACATTCTGGTAAAAGAGAGTCATATCACATTTTGGTCATTTTCTAAAAGCTTGAGTTAAGTCTATGGATATAGTCATTGCTCTCTGCTTTTAACTAGATTTACCATAAGAAAGAACAGAAAATGGAGTAGGAAGATGTGAAAATGTGGTTTGATAAGGAAAGGGTTGTGAGGGACTTTAAAGTTGGGGATAAAGAGAGTATCAATAGGTTATTGTTATTAAAAAGTTTAGTTTCTCTAACAGAAAATCTTGCACTTTGCACTAAGACTATACAAGTGGTGCTTTTAGCACAGGATCTCATCCATTAAAGATTCTAGAATGCCCTGTTCCATCAGAACTACCCAGGGAAATGTTTTCACAAGCTCATTCATGCAGGGTTCTTAATACTGCCAAACCTGGAGTAAAAGGGGGCAGGGCTACATCTTGAGTTGGCAGTAGAACATGATGTTGCCATTTCTGTAATGCTGGTTTTGTGGGCATGTGAAATGCAAGAGTATAGAGTCTTGGAGGCATGCATGAAGGTTGTAGAAAGTAGCTGATGCCAGACATTGTCTAACAGACTTGGATTCTTAGCGCAGATCTTTTGAGTGGTCTATGCATGAAGCTATGAAGGTGAAGCCTGAATTGTAGTGGAGGCTTCAGCATGTTGAAGATGGCAGGAATGTAGAGTACCTGCTGAAGAATGCTGCAGGCACTAAATGCAGCCAGAAGAGATGCCACATTTGCCACAGGCAGCAGAGCTGTAGGGATGAGACTATTGTATCCCATTGAAACCAGATGATGCCACTCTGAGCCTTAAATACTGGTTATGGAACTGAAGGGTTTGGTGTTTGCCTCAATATGTTCAGTCTTTCTTTGGCCACATCTTTCCTGGGTGGAAATGCCCCTACTCATCCTTTTTGGAAAGAAAATGTTTGTCTGTGCCTTTGTATATTGGAATTATGTAACATTTTATTTATTTTATAGGAGCTCATAGTTATAAGATTGTATATATTCTCAGAAAAGACATTGTATTGGTCTCTGAATTATGAAGCTGACTTTGAACTATTAAGACTTTGGAAGTTGGACTAGATACATTTTTGCATAACTTGATGGCCATGAGCCTGTGGAGGCCAGGGAAGGAATGCTGTTTTTGAATGTTGATAAACTCATATGCGAACACTTGTTCCCAAGTTGTTGGCACTCTTGTAGCAGGCTGTGGAAACCGTTGGCTGTAGAGACAAGATGGCAGATGAAGGGCTAGAGGGGAGAGTAATAGGCTGCTCCACTTCCAACCTGAGTTTTCTCAGCTTCCTTCTCCACTGAGACATGCGCAAGCAGCTTCACACTCCTGCTGACATCAACAGGAGCTGGTTCTGTTGCCATGCCTTCTCTATCCCTTGGTCCCTTGAACCATGAGCAAGAATTAATTCCTCTTCTTTACATAGCTTTGTTGTATGTTTGGTCACCACGGTGAGAAAAGTCACCAATATACGGTCACGTCTGAGAGGAACACTTTCCAAGCCTCCTAGTGGATGCCTGAAACCAAGAACATTATTGAGCCCTGTTTATGTACTGTGTCCCCCCATATCATATATATATATATATATATATATATATATATATATATATATATGATAAACTTTCACCTTCTCAGTTAAAGAAATCACTTCATGATTTCTTTTTGATGTATTCCAATTGACAACATCACTACTTTAATTCTCTGGGACCGTCATTAAGAAAAATTAAAAAAGCAATTTTAAAACCAGTCCTGAAATACTTTGTAGTGGTTCAAATGAAAACTGTCCACACAGACTCACATATGGTCTCCAGTTGATGGCACTATTTGTGAAGGTCATGGAACTTTTAGAATGGGGATCCTTGCTGGAGCAGGTACATCACTGTGTGTGAATTTTGAGTGTTTGTAGCCTTACTCCACTTCCAATTCACTCTCCCTGCTTCCAATGTGCATGCGATCTCTCTGAATTCTGTACCTGCTGCTATGCTTACCTGTAATTATTGGCTCTCCTTAAATCATAAAACAAACGTTTCTTCTAGACCTTGTTTTTGGTCATGGTGTTTTAGCAGAACAACACAGAAATTATTAATATACATCTGGATCGCCCATGTGTAACTGATGTGGCTACTGTGTTCTAGCATTAGAGCACAGTATGGAAACATTGGAAACAGGCATGATTCAACTCCCAGGCGAGGATGAGTAGTAGAACAGTGTGAGATTTTGTCATTTTTCTCCAAATAGTGAACAATTGGAAAATTATAAATTGTTTATTTCTGGAATTTTGCATTGAATATTTTCAGACAGTGGTGAGCATAGGAAACAGAAACTTCAAACATAATGGTGTGGATTAAGAAGACCACTGTGTAGAGATGGAACTCCTTCCATGTAATGCAGGCAAGCTATGTGCCCAGTCTCCATTTTACAGTGTTAGTGAGCACTTCTGTGTATCAGCCCTGTTCTGGATTATAAAGTTACATCAAGGCAGAGAAAAAGTCCTGCCTGGCTGGAGCTGATAAAAAAAACATACCTGCAAATAAAGATTCGACATGTCAGAAGGTATATATGTTGTGGAGCTGGTGGGAATGTAGGGTCAAGATGCCTGGGAGAGGCTTAACCACTGAGGTGAAATTGGTTATGCATGTAGGAAGACTAAGGAAGAAAGTATGCAGTATCTGGGAAGAAAAACACCAACAGCACAGAAACCAGAAACTGCTAAGCTTGGAGGGCAGCTCAGTGGTAGAGCATTTGCTTAGCATGTGGGATGCTGTAGGTAAGAGCTCCCACAATGTCAAACAAACAAACAAACAAACAAACAAGTAAACAAAGTGTAATCCTTTCCTTGAGAAAGTAAAGCTGGAACCGATCCACTTTGGATCCAGCCAGGAGAAAAAGTGAGATTTTAAGAAAATATAAAGCACCTCTCCTCATCATCTGTCACAGTCACAGGGGACACTGGGGCCTGGTCTTGGGAAGCTTTAGGACTCTTTAAGTAGCCTGATGGCTTCTTCTACAGTTGCAGTCAAAGGTTTCAGCCTTCCAAAGACTCCAGCTATTAGCCTGGTGCCTTTGTCCAGCAGGACAAGAGAACTGCTTTCAGCAAGTTCTAGGTAGATCAGCAAGTATACTACAATGCTGCCTGGCCTCCTCAAGTCCATGTGACCTAGGAGGGGGATGGGGAAATGATGAGTGGACAGGGACATAAGGTTAGCTACACACAAGGACATCAAGGCCTGTTGGTCTATATGCATAGACCAACTAGAGACAGGCATGCACACTGTTCTCCAGGCCAGGGAGCAGAGGGACTGGACTGCAATGGTCACCCCTCATCTGTAGGTTTTCTAGTGGCTTGAGAGCCCTAGTGGATGTCTGAAATCTGCAAAACTATATGTTTTGTTTTTTTTTGTTTTCTTATCAATACATACCTATATTAAAGTTTAACTATAAAATATACGCAGTTAGCTATTAACAACAACGGCTAATAATAAAATTGTTATAACTGTAAAGTTGGAAAAGTTGTTTAAAATTTAGGAATTCTTGATTTCTAGACACATATTACAGACGTCTTACAAGATAAGTTTCCTGTAGTACTAATTTTGTAAAGATGTGAAAGACCCAGAAAGACCACAGAAGCAAATGAGATTCAGGAACGTTACTAAATTCAGTGTGTGATGCTAGTTCAGAAAGGTACTGATGTGGGATGTTCATTAAATTGGGATATGGTCTGTAAATTATTAATAATATGGTACTAATGGGGATTTTCTGGTTTGGATAATTTTATTTAGTCAAGTAAAATGCTAATATTTGAGGTGAAATTTATTTTGCTGCTTTGGAGTCATGAGCTTGTTTGAACATTTTCGTGTTAAGCATCAAAAAATAGCTGAAGTTATAATTAGTGCCAGTTCAGTTGTTTGAAACCACTCACAAGCCCACAGAAATCCAGACTGACTTCTGTTCACTTGCAGGGAACCGAGTCATTCTCCAGATGTCTGTTGAGTCCTTGTCCTGGGCACAGTAACAGGTACTGTGAGGACAAGGAATGATAGGAAATGGGTCTGTCTTCCCAAAGCATGCATCTCCTGATCACTCAAGGCTGAGTGGGTGCCAAGTGATCATGAGTCCATCACAGGCTGCAGTGAGTTAAAAGAGGAGCCATTTATCCTGTTAGATTCACTTGGCATTGGGAAGAGCAGGCTTTCAGAACAAGTAACATTTAAAGAAGGTAGGCAGGCAACTCCTAGGCAGGAGGAGATTGTAAGTGAGGGGCTTCATAGAAGCAGAGGGACATGAACATGGGAAGCCTGATTGGCTGAATAGAACCTGGGAGAGTAGCATGACTTGCATGTGGATTGTAGCAGTTGAAGAAATGTATATGTGTGTGTTTGTGTGTGGTGGGGTATCCTGTAGATTGTTAAGGAGTTTGCTCATGATGTTGTGGTTGGGTCTTAACATGGTGTTGCTTTTGTTCTTCTGAGAATACTGGAAAGAAACTCGGGACACTGGCACATCTATCTTCTCTCAGTTCCTGCTCAGTTCCTTTACTCTACAGAAGGTTCACAGAGCATCAGGAACCCTGGGACTAGGAATACAGAGAGATGAAAACTAGGCAATGATCTCCTCATTCCCAGGCAGATCTATTTAACAGTGTGCATCTCACACTTTTGGTGGCTACATCATTTCCCAGCTAAGCCTTACACTTTACAAGATGACACTTCAGAATGCTTTGGTCAATGAACTGGAATGTCTAGGAGGTTTCATGGGAGCAGGGACAGTGGCTGATAGGCCACTAAGTGGTTCACATATGCACATCGCTTTCTACCTGTGAGCTCAACTCAGCATCTATATGCACAGACACCCATATGCGTATGAAGATAATTGCTTAAATTCAACATAAGTAACTCATTTATTGTGAAACTATAGAAGATGAATGCCGAAATGGAGATTTTTTTTAACATCTGAAAATAACTACTCTAGGCGGAGTTTAGTCTAGTTAGCCCATACTTAGCATCATGTAGAATGAGAAAGCGTGTCTTCAGCAGGCAGAGGATAACATCCAAAATGCTTGTATCACTTTACTATAGGTCCACTTATTGTGTATAAACATGCTCAGAGTACACACAATTTTTATGTTGTGAGCTTGTAAGAAGCAAGCGATGAAGTCAGTTTGATGAATTTCTTCTGTAATCTGAGAATTTCCCATGTGTTTTCTGCTATGTGTGCAAACCTCAAGGATTACCCTGGCAGCCTTTTATCAATATACTTGCTCATCACGAAAAGAATTTGAAGTCTTCTCATGGGTCAAGTATGTGTCCTCATCATCATCCTCTACTTCTTTGTGTGAGTGTTGAGCTCTCTCTGTGCACTGACACTGGAGAACTGAGTCTTCTCAAGGGGGGCTAGAGGTCCTCTTGAGTGATATTGTAGAATTTATTCTAAAGGTCTGAAGGTGGACATTTGGGATTATTATGAAAACAAAATCACACCTAAGGAGTGAATGATGCAGTCTAGCTTAGAGTGAAGCTTATAGGTCCCTGAGACAAAGTAGTATGCAGCAAAGACAACAGCAACTATTGTCGCACAGAGGGAATCTAAAGAGCAATAAGGCTAGATGGGCACGTGGAACACAAATGGGTTATATTAGAAGAAGTCCAAGGCATTTTACAGGCACCAGAACTGTAGTACTTCCTTTAGCTGGTTAAAGAAGTGAATTGCCTTGCCTCAGGCCTTGGTTCCCCATCTAGAATCAAGTGTTGACCATAGCCATATAAAGCTGCCAGTGCTCCCACTGCTGGGGGCCTCCGGAGACTCAAACTAGACATTGCTGATCCACACTAGTGTATGTGAATGAGTCAGCCACCACAGGATCCCGCTTCAACCCAAATCACAGTTAAAAACTGAGGAGAAGGTCAGTTTTGATTTTTATGCTGAATTACTTGCTTTATTTTCCACCTGAGGCCTGTTTCACCAACACGCTAACTGGGCCAAAGGAGTAACCAACCAAAGAGCATGAGTGTCCATATAAAGGGCTAACCATGCCCTCTGCATTCTTAAGACTTATCACTTTAAAATGTTGAACAAAATGAAAGGAAGCTAGCCAAGAATAAAGAAAATTACATTTCCTTGAGTTAATTAAGATTGTAATCCTGGACAACAGAGATTCAGTGATCTAAAAATGTGTTCTGAGATTTACAGACTTGTCGTGCCATTTATCTCTTTAAGCTCCAAGGAGGCTGATAGTTACATCATTTGCTAGGAATCATATTGGTCCTGGAAAATGGGGCTGGGATATGTTCTCAGGCTGAGAGTAGTTGGGGAAGAATTCCCATGGTGTTAATCAGCAGAGGTTAGCCATGTCTCAAAGGCCAGCTCTCACTGGAGGCGGCCTGCCTGTAGTTCACTGCAAAGATTTAACTGAATATGTCAATGACTTGATGAACAGTGGCCTCCTCACTGTGTTTTAAGTGCCCTGAACCAATGCTATTCCATTTTGGTTATTTCTCCTTGACACAGATACAGTCCACTGACCTGAAGAAGTCCCTGACATAGCCTCAGGCTTCCATTCTCTTGGACACGAACCTCTCAAGAAGAGATAAGCCCATGGCTCAGGTCACCACCCAGCCTGGCTGAAGGAGACCTAGCCTACCTATTCACACGTTTTCATGGTTGCTCTATCAAGTCTCCAATGTCGTGTTGAATATTCCAGGAGACAGAGCAAAGTATCTGAACAAAGAGAAAGGAACTGAGTGAGATCACAGGTGGTTAAGATACTTAAAATTCTTAGACTGGCTCACTCATTAAAAATTAGAATGCAGCCCAATGTGAAGAATGTAAAATTTTTCTCCAAGTGATACTGAATAGATGGAAAACTGAGTAGGTGCAGAGCAACAATTAGAAAAATAGCCCGTGATGACATCTAGTAGCATTATTGGAACAAGTCACGGGCCACCTGTCTTTCTTCAGTATTTCTGTTAAGTCTAATGGAAACACAGGGAGGGCAGCTGGAAACTGTTGGCTTTCCTGGTATCTGGCTGGCTCTCCTTGGAGCCTCATGTGATGTCTAATGATGCCCAACAGAGAGTCTTGGGCATTTGGGGTAGGCCATGTTTCCATTCTTTTGTTATTACACAAAACATGCACTTCTTCATGTTAGGAAAGCCAGAGAGGAAAACCAATGTGCTCTCTCTCCTTTGTAGTTTGAATCTGGAGCAGACCCCTATAATAAAAGACAGATAAGTGAGAAAAAAAATAAAAGTTTGGTAGCATGCATATCTTGGGTATTCCTAGGAAATGCTTAGAGAAATTAGGTTCCATAGCTGTCAGTCTAAAGTTCATGAGTTCCTATGAGCTTGGTTCAGTTGTCTCTTTAGATTTCCCTATCATGATCTTGACCCTCTTTGCTCATATAATTCCTCTTCCCTCTCTTTGACTGGGCTCCTGGAGGTTGGCCTGGTGCTTGGTTTTGGATCTCTGCATCTGCTTCCATCAGTTACTAGATGAAGGTTCTCTTGGTCCAATTAGAGCTGGTGGAGTCTGTCAAGGCTATTCTTTTCTGGGATTCAGAGGATCCTTCTCTCTGGTGCAGAGAGGTAGAAGCCTAACAAATGGGGGAGTTCCTTTAGAGCTGTAAATTTCTCCTAGGAAAGTTACTTCTACTCTGTGTCTGCAGTCCTTCAAACTAAGGACTTCCAAGTCATTGCTGCACCAGAGGCTCAGTCAGCTGTGTCTCTCTGGTCTCTGACTTCACTGTCTAACAGCATGGGTGTTTCCTGGAGCCTGCCAGCATCCCAAGGAGAGAGATACAGACCTTGGTGATGACAGCTGGCATTTATTGACCATTGAAAAGCCCCTGCACTGTCTTCTCCAGCAGGGTCTAGTTTTCATTTACCTTGGAGTGTTTCATTTAGTCTAAGTTGAAGTTGAAAATATTTGAATACTTTTGGGTAAAGAGAATCTTCAGAATTGGAAAATGTCATGTTCCACTGAATTTTTATTTTCTATGTTGTGGTATTTGCATTTTAGCATTATTTCTCAGGTCTTCCTCCAAGTTCTCTTTCAGTTTCCATCTCTAGGAATTTTGCTTTCATCTGAAGTAAATGGAGATCTTCAGGGACTGTGTACATAACTTACTATTTGTGTCAGGTTTCAGAAGAAGTGACACTGTTAATTTTCCGTGAAAGGAGGAACTCCCAGCATTCCTAAGGAAAACAATGTTTGTGGTCTAAGAGAAATCTTTTACTGGAAAATATCTCAGATACAAATAGTGATAATATTTGAAAATATCCATCTGGCTTGACATCACAGTACTGTAAAGGGGGGCGGTGTCTCTTCTTGTCATCAAACCTCAGTGATATTGAGTTTCCAAGGCATGCTGTGTGACTGAAGTAGTGATCCCTGAGCCAGGAGAGAAATACTGACCACTGGCAGTTGACATAGAAAGCAGGTAATATGGATGGCCAGTCTGATCATGATAGTCAACTGTTGGGTACATGGTTGTATTTAACCCTTTCCTTCCCCTCTGTCTATCTATGCATGGTACTTTGAACTGGTTTGTGCATTTCATCATAAGGGCTAGCTATCCCCAGAGCAACTACATTCAGTGAGACAGCCTTATTTATTTCATGTCAGAAACAGTTGTCAATATGAGGCAATATGCTATAACAAAAGACCAACACCTGATGTATTTCAAACCATCACATTCGATTGTGTCTATTATTGTGTACTGTCACCATCAGAAGCTGAATATTTGAAACTTGGCTTTTACATAAGGATGTTGCGCAACGAATCATGGTAAAGCATGGATGACATTTGATTATTGACAACAGTCTGAATCATATCGTTGTGTCCCGCCCTTTTCCTACAATGATTTCATGTCCAGTTTGAAATGTAAGATGGAAGCTAAGCTTATTTCACCTGCAGGAGTGTCTGGCAAGTGCAGTAGACCCATCAGTGCATGTGTGGCTTTCTAGAATGGTCTTTGCTCTGCAGCTGACCCTTTATCAGTGCAGGAAATAGTCATGATGTCATGTCATTCTATGTGTCATTCACATGTCCTTCCATGTGAGAGTCTTGTGAGCAGAACAATAGCAGGGAGGTTTTTTATTTGTTTGTTTGTTTGTTTTTAGATTTATTTATTTATTATGTATACAGTGTTCTGCCTGCATGTATGCCTGCACACCAGAAGAAGGCACCAGATCTCATTACAGATGGTTGTGTGCCACCTTATGGTTGCTGGGAATTGAATGCAGGTCCTCTGGAAGACCAGGCAGTGCTCTTAACCTCTGAGCCATCTCTCCAGCCCCAGAGCAGGGAGTTCTTAAAGCAGCTGTGGACCCTGCAGAAGAGAATGCAATCAAGCCTGGTTCCTGTGTGCCTCTTCAGTGCCAAGCGTTCACAGGCAGATGTAGAAAGGGGCAGTCATCTGGCAGGAAGCTGGAGGAGGGGCCTGGTGACTATGAAGGAGGGGGATTCTTAGGCAGAGAAAATAACTTCTCCCTATTGGTGGGCTGCTGGGGGAAGGGTTTGGGAGCTGACTGCCAGGGAGCATGTGTGGGTACATCAGGGGAGGCAGATTGGTGATGTGGGTCAGACCCATTCATATCAAGCTTGCAAGCTGTGCCCAGGGTGCCAAATTGCAGTCGTCTGGAAGCACTGAGAAATAAGGGGATTAAGTTGGCATTTTTGGAAAATCTTGCTGCCTACCTCATAGAGGATGATGGATGGTGAATAGTGTTCTGAAATTTAAGGTAGTTACAAACATTCAAAGACTCCTGTCAAGGAAGAAATGCAGATTATTACCACTGGCTGAAGAATATCCATGGACCAGTACACAAGTGAGTACAAAACACAATGAATATGTTTTGCAATGTCAGCATGCATTTTAAATTAATATATGTGTGCTGGGAAGCTGCCCTGTCTTGCCCTTTCTTCATTCTTGCTTTATACTGAGACTAGTTCCTCAGAGGAATACAGTCATGGTTTTGTTTTGTTTTGGTACATATATAGGACCAAGAACATCCACAAAAGATCACTTAACATCATACTGTCATAGGTGATTATTATGGGACAATTTCAGGATCTTGCTTTTATTTTCCAGTATGTTTGGAAGAAATGCAGAGGTTTGCATAATCGAGGACCCAGCATTCAAAGTGACTGATGGGCAATCCCATCAAGAGCCCCTGAGGAATCTCTGCATTTAGCATGCTTGGATGTACCTGTGGGACCTTATAGATGTTTGCTAAGCTAATGGAATGCTACCTAGGAGAAGTGAGATGCATCCCTACTAGTAAAAGGCCTCTATCTAACAGAACAGCAGGACAGATCATGACCAGAGAAAGTATAATAAGTACTCAAGAAGAAGCTTAAAGCCTGATATATACTCAGGGAGAGTTAGAAAGATCTCAGGGGTGTGGGACAGAACAATCTCCCATCCAATGAACAGATCTGAAGGGCATGTTAAAAAAATAACAACATAGAGTTCCAGATCTAAATGGGCCTTACTAAGTAGAAATGATGCCGACAGGGGCAGTGGAGAGTTTGGAATGACATCTGTGATCATCTTTTGGATGGTTAAGCCCCAGCTTATATGTTTCTAGTATTTGGAAGTAATGTTTTGGGGAGTAATAAAGGTATGAAGGTAGGATTTCAGGGCAGCATTAGAATGAGGCACCAGAGCTGACAGGCCTGACTCACCATGTGGTGCCCTCCCTTATATTTTGACGATTCATGAAGGCCCCAGTAGTCACTGAGCAAATCCAAGTGCCATGCTTTTGAACTTCTAGACTATAAAACCATGAGCTGAATAAATTTTTCTGTTTTATGAGCTATCTGGTCTATTGTATTAAGTTATAGAAACAGAAACCCAGCTATGAGAGTATCTCCTGGAATCTACAGGGTGCCTTGTAGGGTACCAAGTGAGTGTCTAAAGGATGTGGTTAGCTCCATAACTACCCACATAGCCTTTGCAATTTTTCAGGATTAGAAGCTCAGAGTGATTAGAAACTCAGTGGTGGTGGTGCATGCTCTCAGGAAACAGAGGCAGACAGATCTTTGTGTTTAAGGATAGCCTGATTTACAGAGTGAGTTCTAGGACAGTCAGTGCTACACAGAAAAACTCTGTCTTGAAAATACAAACAAGCAAACAAACAGAAAAGAAGCTCAGAAGTGATAGCATCAGGACTGAAAGATTATGTAATGTACCTGGTGACCTTAGGAGTACAGGTTTTTGAGTTGAATGGGGAAGTGGGTAACCATGGAGGGTCCTTAGCAGAGAGATGGGAGATGGGATTTGTAAGTTGATGTGAAGCAAGCTGTGACAAGAAGTCAAGCAAGATCCACTGGTGGGTTTCAAAGCTGGAACAGCAGAGGTGGGATTTGATCTTATTCATTTGGAGACATTGTTCAAGTTCTGTTACATTTGTTTTCCAAGACAGTCAAGAGGATAAGTAATGATGGTGTGCTATTTACTGATGGGATAAGTTGTGAGAAGTATGCTGTTAGATGATTCTGTCCTTTTGTGAATACACTGCTATAATTCTGTAATGTATGCTCTCTGAAAAGCCACTATTGTCCTGAACTGTTGCAATGTGCTACATGGTCAGTCCTTGGATGGTGAAACAGAGAGAAGGGACTTAGTGACTTGGATATGGTCTTACTGAAGCTCAGTTGGAAGGGCTGGGTAACAGTTAAGTCTTTGGTTCTCTCAGTGATGGAGAACTTGAATGCATCCTCATCAGCAACATGCAGATTCTTATTGTACCTGCTTTGATCGACACCCTTTCTTTACCACTCAGTGTAGATTTCCCCCTCTAGTCTAGCACAAAACTTTATATACACAAAACTTGGCCCAAGAAAATGATCAGGTTGCATTTAGTTGCTGAAAACAATTTTGCAATTTGTACCCTTTGAGTCTTTAGGAGAAAAATCAATCATAGTCTTAGCATTGTGAAGATGAGTAGTTCCTGTTTCCTTCCCATGAGTTAGAATATTGATCTGTGGATGTGTAGCCTGGGCTGCGTGTATTTGATTAGGAGGTATGGGAATTCCTGTAGGCTCAGCTTGCCATTCAACTGAAAACTTGCCTCCATACTGGCTGTGTTCTTACCATGGCCTGTTCCCAGTGCATTTGGATTTTTGTGTCTGGAAAATGTAGCAATATTATCACTTTCAAAGCAATCTGGAGAATGCTGAAGTTGCATAAGGAGTACCAAGTGCTAGGCAGAGGACATTTTAATAGTTTATTAGCAAAGGGACCATTTTCACTGTGATAACAAAGGTCTTTTAACATGAGCACACCCAAATAATCTACTTAACACAAGGCTATCACATCACTGTAGGACTGATCCCAACACTGTGTACACTGATAGCTCTAGTTCATTGCTCTTCCTCTTCTTATCTCAAGAGAATATTCTGTGAGATCAGTATTGGTAAAAGAATAATGTTGATAAAGGGCCCTTATTTTGTAGTGTGTTCAGCATAAAACACCAACCACTGTCATACCAATCTAGTTTCTGACTTGGCACTCAAGGCCTTACTGCCAGAACTGAGTGTCTTTGTGCAAGTCATAGTACATAGTTGAGATCTTCTGGAATGTAGCACATCCTACAGACAGCTGCAAGAAGAAGCCTTTCCCGCTAAACACCCTATCATTCTGTCCCCTGTGCAGATCTTAGAGATGCATCGGAGAACCTTCCAGACTTGTAGTTGACTTTGCGGCAGAAACAGTGGCTTCCAGCCATACCCTTTGATGCCTTCTGTAGACTTTTCTAGCTTCTTTAATAGCCAGATCCTGCCTTCCACTGTTTACACTTTCTGTACTCTCTTAATGGAAGACACTGAAAGATTGCTGGTCTGGGAGAGCAACATCATTCTTTCTTCAGCTCACTTAGATGCCACTTCCGGGTCACTTCACCTAGGTCCTCAGGGACCTTCCCATCTGGACTTCACCCATTCATGACCTCTTCATGTTCTTTGCACATCTTAGGCACTTTGCTTTTAGATGTTTAGACTGCTGCGTGGCTAAGTGCATTTTCCTCAGGCTCCCTTTTTGGAATGTGTTTTATCATCTTGAGGCAGGTAATGGGTGATTTTCTTTGTTCTTGAATCTTCTAAAAATATAAAATTTGATGTGGATTTTATGTTTGACCCCCCAGTACTGTTTACCAAACTTCTGTGAGCCAAGTCTATTCCTGAAAGCATGTGATAATGACAATCATGCTAGGTAGGTATTGGGCATTGCAGCTCAGTCATCAAACCGAGACTTCTACATGTTTTGCCTCTTCACTCCCATAGCATCTCTAAAGGTTGAGGTTACTTTAGAACTCTCTATGGAAAAGAAGCAGCAGCAAACTGCAGTGATTAAGGAAGCTGCTGAAGATTTCCCACACATCCTCCTTGGCTGAGCTTTCTGGTTATTGGAACAGAAAAACAAGTCCACAGTCATTACCTTTGTCCCTGTTGCTTGGATGTCGAAGTCCCTGCATCCATCATCTCAGCCTTTCCACAGCAGACTGACCTCCAGAAGGCTCTTTCCATCTCCCCATTACACCACCTGAACCAGCCATTTCAGATCCAGACTCCCGTGCCTCCTCTCCTGTTTAGGACTCTGCTGTGGCTTCAGTATCTCTGCTGCGAAGGGCCCTTGAGTGCATGCAGAATGGCTTCCCACTGGGCCTGAGCCCACACAGCCAGTGCTCAGGTTAGAGCAGAGCATCCCCCTCTTCCTTCCTACTTCACGGATGGAAGCAGTGTCATCATCTTCCCTAGAGCCATACTCTGTCCCTTGCTAACAAACACTGCCCACCCCAGCTTGATCCCCGAGATGGCCAAGAGCTTCTCTCTATCCCCGAGAGCAATCATCATTCTGAACCCTCCTTTGTCATTGATGCCTCCCCGCAAGCCCCATGCCTTCCAGACCATTCCTCCATTATCTCTCCTGCCACAGCCCTGAACAGCACTGCATCCGGGCTACCAGAGATGCCCACTTCCACATGATGACGTGGCTACCAGCATGGCTGGTCTAGCCTTTGTATCTTCCCTCGTTTAGGTCCCCTCACTCCTTTGCACGTCCTGTGATGCTCAGGGTGTCCTAGTCCTCTCTATGCCTGTACTCTGCATAGCTGCACAATCTACACCCTAAAAACATCAAAACGATTTCAACACGTCTTCCCCTGGGCTACCCTCTCGCCACTTCCTTGCTTCTACAAATGTGGCACAACCCTAGTTCTTCTCACTGCTGTGTCACACTGGCCACTCTCAGAAAGTGAACGTACTCTCACCCAATTCAGAGGTAGGAGTCCTTTCATCCCATCTTTGCTCTGGCCACGACCTCTCCACTCCCCGTGTCCGGGTTGGTACAGTGTGGTGGTTCTGAACCCCGTATCCTGCTGCCGGTCCTCTTCATCTTACCTGGCACTGCTTCCCTTTCCACTTCCCCAGCTTTGCTCCAGCTCATGTGTCTACTCTCTACTGTTAAGCAATCTGCGATGATGTAAAAGTAAAGAGCCTCTTCCCTACCTTCCCAAGGTCAGTGCTTGGGCGCAGTGCCCTGCTCTCTGCTTCCCTTCAGCTTCTCATCTCCGATATCACCTGCACACAGTTGATAATGCTCACATGGAAGACCCGCTACTGTCATTTCTGAGTAATAGGTTTGTCCCAAATGAACACCAGGAGACTGGAACACTGTGAATGTACAGTGCCTACAACAACACTCTATTGGCTCCTAGCTCACTTTTCTCTGTAGTCCTGGTCAGAACCTTAGAGAGGCTGCCAGCTCCATCTACACAGCTTCTGACTTCTCTCATAGCTTCTGTCAAGCCCATGCCCACTGACAGCTTCACAGTCTCTGTCTGGACCTATGTTACTGGATTGGATGTTTCTCTCCACTTTCCATGCTCCTTGCACAGCAGGTAGAGTGCACACTGCAAATCTATTTTTTCTTTCCCTTTCACAAGCCTCATCATTTTGTTCTTTGCCAACTCCTTGTCCAACTCCCTGACCTCATCCACTGTCATCCTTCCCTTAGTCTTGTACTCCATCCTGGTGGGCTTCCTGATATATCACACACGCTTAGTGTCTGTGTTTACCCCACAGTCTTTGTGTTTCAGAGTCTGTGTTTCTTCCCAGCATGCTCTGCTAAAGTGAGAAATCCACAGGAGTCTGCTTAAAGGATAAAAGGAATTTATTAGGAAAAAAAACTCATTAAACAAAAGTAGGAAAATCGTCGCAGGGTGCTGGAAGGCTGAGGTACTGTTCCATGCTGTTCTGCCGCCTAAGTTAGTCCCCACCATCCAGTCCCATGAGGGAGAGAAGAGACTGGCTTATGTGCATCTCAGGTCTTAAGGGTAGCCCAAGGCCACGCCCCAGGGGCAGGTACTTCCAGGTTATAGGTAGAACAGTTACCTGCTGCATGTCAAGGGGCTGTGCCTCAAGGTCATAGGTAGAACAGATATCCACTACCCTCTGCTCCTAATCTGCACTCAGGACTCTCCTCAACATTCAAATACTCTATCCAGTTACCTCTTTGCTTCCATTTTCTACAGTTTAAGAGTGTGAAGATTACATGATTTTTGTTTATTGCTTTCTGTCCTCTCCCCCATGTGAATATGATTCACCAAGGCAGGTGGCTTGTGTTGCCTACTGTTGCCATGACAAAGGAAATAATCTCTTTTCTCCCCACACCCAACAACTCACAGTGGCAGTCCTGCTATTATCATGGACTTCACATTCTACGGCCCAGAACAATGTGCAGTGGTGATAGGCATTGGATGTGGGAGTTAATGTTGGCAAGTCTAGGCTCGAGCCTGTCAAAACTGCTGTCATAAAACATGGTAGAATACATTTCTTATGAGAACTATCAAGCAAATGGAAAATGACCTGCTGCATCTGTTGTGAAGCTGTAGGATCTGTGATCCTACATTTAAAAAAAAAAATGGAGCTCTTGGCCATGTTCAAGATGCTCTCAAGAACATCTTTAAGAAAACAGAGATGAAAGTCATTTTCCTTCTTCGTTAACACAGACAAATAACATTGTTCCTGAAGGATTTATGGTGGAATCCATTTGGCATAGCAACCAACTCCATGATAATGTGGATTTTTTGAAAATAGATTTTTGTGAATTTAAATATACCAAAAAGATCATAAGGTGTCAACACATCACAATAAAGAGCCCATGAGATTATGAGTAAAGTGAGTGGTAAAAGAAGTCTCTCAGTTTAACTGAGGGATGGAAGAAAAAGAAATACTCCATTGTAATGGTTTGAATCTTAAATAAGTCCCAAAGACATATGCTAAAGAATGGGCTGCCTGTGGTTCTGTTGGGAAATAGTGACACCTGTAGGAGGGGGGCTGAGTGGGTGGAAGGACATTCCTTGTGGGCTTTGTGAAAGGGGTATTGGTCCCGCAGTCCCTCCTCCCTGCTCCTGGTTTCCCATTTGCATGAGGCATGTGTGCAGTTTTGCTCAAGCTTGCCTGTCTCTGTGGTGGGCCAGATAGTTGTGGACTGAACTCTCTAGAACTGTGGCCCCGAATCATCTTTCCTGCTTTGCATTATCCCAGATAGTTTGTCACGGTGACAGAAATCTAAGACATCTGTTAAGAAAAAGAAAAGCAGGTTTCATGCTCAGGAGTAGGTGGCCAACACAAAAGGGACTACATGGGCTGTGTGTGTGTGTGTGTGTGTGTGCATATGCACGTGTGCAAGCATGCTTTTTTGTTTGTTTATTTTATTGACATAATCAAAATTTCTAATTTATGTTTTTATTAAAATTTGTTTTTAAACAGTATGTTCTGATCATTTTTCTCCTCTCAGACCCTTCTTACCTCCTTACCAACCCAACACCATATTGTTTCTTTCAAAAAAAAATCTCCACAAAACTCAAAGACAAAAATCAAAACAAACAAAAAATAAGATAAAAATGCAAAGACAAAACAGAAAATGCATAAAACAAAAACTATGGAATTTGTTTTGTGTTAGTCAGTTACCCCTGTGCATGAGGTCTGCCCTGGAGTGTGATTGATATACTCAGGAGCACTCCACTGGAGAAAACGGATTTTCCCTTTAAGAAAGAGAAAGAACATGAAATTAGATGGGTAGGGAAGAGGGAGGTTCTGAGAGGAATTGAGGGAAAGAAAAGAATATGATATAAATATATTGTATAAAAATGTTTTAAAATTACAAAAAAGAGAAAGAACATTCAACTGAAAGAAGAAATTTTTAAAGTGTTTCTCTGATAAAAAAAAAAATATGTCTACCATCACAGAGAATCACAGCTTAACTTAGCAATTACAGACATCAGCAGATCATGGGGATCCTAGCCCTAGTGGATGCATTCCCACCAAACCCTCTGAACCTATGGCCAGAGAACATTGAGGAAGAGGGAAAGAAAGACTGTAAGAGCTGGAATGTCAGGATGTCTGATATGAAACAGTCTCTCAAAGAAATGGCTGCATAAACAAGCCTGGAACAGCAACAGTATCCCTGGCCATGCTAATAAGGAAGGGGGAAAATTTTGAGGGATCCCACTCCTAGACAAAGAACTCTAAGTGACTTTTGACTGAAAGGAGAAGAGGAATGAGCCTCTCCCAGGGAGGAGTCTCCTTAGTGGTTGCCCAAGGCAGAGTGGTTATCCCTGAAACCATACACACACAAACAACAAAAACAGACACAGGAGTTCCATTTATACATGTGTGCATAAACATACATATACATATGTAACAAATATAATCACAGAAAAAGAGACTTTCAACTTGAGAGTGGAAGGGATGGGAGGCATTTTACAGGGAGGGTAACTGGAAAGGGCTGAAGGGAGGAAAGGGGAGGGGGAAGCGTTGTAATTCTATTTCAATTTGAAGCATTTAAAAATGTATGACCAGCATAAATAAATTTATAACTTTTAACTAAATAATATAAATAACCTAGTTGAAAACTGGACAACATATTAGATCAATAGTTTCCTGAAAGTTTGGCAATGACATGTGTTGGCATCCTGTGGAAACACTGGACCCTTCAGTTATTGCTAGTGGGAATGTAAAATGGTAGACACTTTGGAATTCAGTTTGACAACTTCTTAATAGCTTAAACATAGATTTGCCATTGGTTCCAGCAATTCCACTTTCAAGTATCTTCCCAGGAGAAACGAAGATGCATGTCCACACAGGCACATCTCTGCAAATGTCACCAGCGTTATTCTTCAGTCATAAAGTGGAAAAATCACAAATGTCTATCAACTGATGGATGAATAAGCCACTGTGACTGATTCGTGCTGTGTAGGGCTACTTGACAATGAAGGGGATGCATGTGCAAAAACATTGATGAGTCTTCTGACACTTTGCTAAGGGAAAAGGCTAGACATAAGAGATGATGTACTGTGTGATTCCCTTCAGAGACAGTAAATCTGTATACAGAGATGATAGATCAAAATTTGCCTAAGTCTGCAAAGTGGAAACACCAAAACTTTCCTAGAAGGACCTTGTTGTGATGTCTGAATGCATACCCATACTAAAAATAATTAAACTATATTTTTAGAAGTGATAGTTGTTATGTGCAGAAACTATACTGCAGCTTATTTTATAAAGATGAAAAATCCATATGCTTCCATCTTTTTGCAGGAAAGATGTTTTGATTTTCAGCAGTGTTCTAATTTTATTTAGGAGCAAAAAAGAAAATATCAAAACGTGTAATAATAATGATAGCATCAGCTAGTACATACTCATATTATGTATGTGTTGTCTGTGTAACTGGTGCTAGAGTTTGGATTACAATGTTGCCCCAAGGGCCTGTGAGCTACAGGTGTGGGTGCTAGCTGTTGCTACTGTTGGGAGGCAGTGGGTGGGGTATAGTGAAAAGAAATTAGGTCTTGTGGGGCAACCTTCTTTTTGTTTTCTCTTTTCATTTCCTTCTTTGAAGTTGGTTGTCTCAGGTGTTTTCTTACCATGGCAGAAAGCTAACACTACCTTCTTGATCCTACCCACTTGCCTGCAAAATAGGTGCTATCATCTTCACTTCTGGACAAGGGAAATGAGGTACGGGGAGCCCAGGGTCTCAGGTTGGTAGTGTCCGAATTGGAACAGCAGCAGCATAGTCTATTGAGATGACACCACCCACAGGATGATCTCTTCCTCTTCAGGGCCCTCACATGCACCATTTTCTCTTTAAAAATGTTCTTGCAATAGTCTCCTCTGTCAAAAATAACTCCTCCCTTTGGAGTGGTTGCTAAAATTCCTTCCCGGAGAAGACATCAGCAGCATTTACTCCCACCTACAACTCCAATGATAAATCAAGTTACAATTCCACCAAAACTTATTCTGAGGAACCAAAGAGTTTTTCAGGCTTACTTAAAAAATGGTAGGTGTGGGCTTATGGACAGGAAGATGGGTGACCTTAGTAAAGCAGCCACACTGAGATATATACATGCAGCATGGATGATGATTCCCCCATAGCCAGGTAGATGGAGCCCTTGCCCTTATCTTACCCCACTTATACTCTACACTCCCCACCTATACTATAGACCTCCCTGAAGTACACTGAGGCCAAGTGCACTAAAGGCAGAATTGCATACCACCAATTGGAGAAGGTTGGGCTGGATACTCACGTGAGGGTCTCATGTCTCACGACTCTCCCTCCTTCTAAGAGGAAAGATCAAGAGTCAACAAACTTAAATATGATGATCTTAGTTATGACATTTTGTGAAAAGATGGTGGCAGTGTGGCTCTGTGGATATTCCTGTGTAATACTCCCCCCAACCCCTTCTGGCTCTCACAAGAGTCCCTGAGCACTGGAGGGGTGACGTCTATGTCTAAACTTGATTCCTCCAACTCCAGTGAGGTACTGAACCCTCATGCCTTTTCATTTGCCCCTCTGTGTCTGGAACACAGTTGCTGTGAAGAGCTCGTGGGGAGTCCTCTTCCTACAAAATATGAGGAAAAGGACAACAAAATGGGAAACAGAGAAATATACAAAAGAACAATACTTCAGTAATAACGTGTGATGGTAAACACAAACATGATGACGGACTTTAGCGGTATATCATTGAACAAACAATAATAGTTGCTTCTCTACTGGAGTCTATGACTGTTCACAGGGCTTTATCTAAGATCCTCTTTGTAACTATGAATTTTCCCCAGGTTGAGCGGCCCTCAGTCCAATAGAAAAGTTGCTTCTCTGAGACTGGATAGGCCATGTGCCTGGGGGAAGGGGAATGACCAAATACTCTTGTTCTGTTAAAGGAACATACCAACGAAAAAACTCCTAATGACATTCCTCCATACCCACAGATCACTGATTCACTCAACCATCATCAGAGTAACTTCCTGTTGCAGTAGATGGAAAAACTAACACAGAGATCCACACTGGACGATACGCAGAGAGTGAGAGATTTTGATATACTCAGTCCCAAATAGGATGTCTTCATCAAACTCTTTCCCTCAGGACTTGGGAAGCTACCCTGAAGAGGAGGTAGAAAGACTGTAAGAGCCAGAGGGGATGGACAACTCCAAAGAAACAGTATCATCCAGACTCAACAGGACTGAGACTTTGGCAGCATACACAGGGCCCACACAGGTTCAATCCAGATAGGATGCCATTGCTGAGAGGGAAGGTGGACAAATGTGCCCACCCCTAACCAAGAAGCTATCTCCAATTGACACCCACTTGCAAAGGAAAAATTATTTCTCTCCAATGGAGTTTCACTGGGTATATTAGCCACACTCTGAGATAGGCCCCATGCCCAGGAGTAAATGACCTACACAAAATGAACTCAACAGTATTTTTGTAGACTTCTTTTGTCTCACATGATTTGTTTGGGTGTTTTCTGTCTTGCTGGCCTTTTTCTTGTAGATTATGGTTTCTGATTCTGTGTTTTTATGGATTTGATGTGTGTGTGTGTGTGTGTGTTTGTATTTTTTCTTGTTCATTATTTTTCTCTAAAGAAAGAGAGAAAGAAAGGATGTGGAGTTTTGAGGGAGGTGGGGAAGATCTGGGAGTAGTTGGGGAATGGAAAACCATAGTGAGACTATGCTGTATAAAGTATTTCTTTTTAATAAAAATAAGAAAAATTGATTCTATTCATAATTACTCACACAAAAGCTAGGACATCTCAGCTGGTACTTCATACTTCATCAGGAAGTGTGCAGGGCCCACACCTTAGTAGGACGTTGGGGCTTAATTCTCCTTAGCCTTCGTAGTAGCATCTCCTGGCACTACAGCCTGCAGGGAAGGAGCATTTCTGGCTCAATCCTAGCCATATTTCTCCAAGTCCTGCAACCATAGTACATGATATGGTCTTACCATCTAGATCTGGAATGTAGCCAATAGCATGGACAATAGCCTCTATCTTTTAGGAGCCTCCACAGCCTCGTTGATCAACAACTTCTAATGAGATAACCCATCCTGGCACTGGGACTCAATCAGCAACCTTATGGCTTCTGGGAACATCAGTTTCTCCTCTGACAGGATACCGCTCTTTACTCCTTAACATTTATAGACCACGATATTGCAGAATTTTCTCAATCATCTTGGGGAGGTAGCATCTGTGCCTCACCTAGCCATAAAGCTCCTCAGAACTGCAAGACTGCACCTGGCCTTGTACCCCCTTGTAAACCAATTTCCTAATCTCACTCTTTTGGGTACACTCACATCTTTCCAATGCATGTCCAAATTTGCAAAATACTCAGAGGTTCGCATTTTGCTATCTATACAGCAAAAACTTTTTTTCCAGAACACAAGCAGGACAAGGCAATATCCTGAACAACCATCCTATTATGAGTTGTGGGGTTACAAAGACAACCTTGGTGAAGTAGTCTGGAAGTACTTCAAGAGTCAGGAGATGGCAGAAGTTTGAAGCTAAGATATTAAAGTCAAGCATAAGCCAAGTCCAACACATATGGAAGTGTCTAACCGCTTGTATCAGTTGTTTTCTCAGTAGACAAATTTTGTGTACCTTAGCCTTTCTGACTTCATCCAGACCCTGCTCCACCAAAGGGCTCAACAAAGCTGTTAGAGCTCCATGCCTGTCTCAGGGCCCTAGCTGGATCCAGTTTTTCCTTGGGTCCCTGGTGAACATCCTCCTATCAGGCCTTGTCCCTCATACCTAGTTCCCTCAATAGTGTCTATCCCCATTTTTTTTTATCATCCTCCAGATGCTGATACACATGATGACTTTCTCTGGTGAGGGCCAAGCATTCTTAATGGCTCATATGAGCCAGTCCCTCAGGGATTTTACCATAATTCTAGCACTGAATATTCTGATTATCATAGTCTCTCACACTATACCAATGGTAAGAGTTCTTAACAATGATCTGGTGTGGGAGACTGTGAAAATCAGGCCATTGTTAAGGCCTCTTAACAACGTCTACATGATGCATTATGGATTTTTCCTTTCTCTTTATACCAAAAATCAGACTCAAGGGGTGCCCTGTTGCCTCTTTTTTCTTCTTTGATACCTGACTCCTCCATAGATTCTAGGTTTGGGGTTCCAGGAAGGACTCTTTAATACAGATCTTGTTTGGAATTTTTAATTTTGGCCCCCAGCTCTAAGAAACAGCAATCTTTATTCAGCTCTCTCTTATCTCCTTTTAATGCTAGATTGAAGGTTAATACAGAGGACGTCAGCCACATGGCTTTTTGTTGTTGCAGTTTCTCCCTGCACCTGCACTCTCTCTCTCTCCAGGCTGCTACCTGGTCCTCCACTAGATCTCTTATTACTCACAGCAGTAATCAGGCTGCCTCTATGGCTGCTTATTGATCCCTCTGCCTCTGATGCCCTCACTACTCCCAAGGCTCGTAATGAATGTCTTCTCTAGATTTTCAGCTGTTCTCAAAGCATCTCCATACATGCTGGGTTGACCCTACTATTGAGCAGGCATGCCATTGTATACAACTTAGTAAAAGAATGCCATCCTGAGATTTTGTTCCCACAGGTATTTTCTAGACAGGTGATCTCACCTTAGTTATATGTCTCACTAATCTCTACATTCCCCATTCCTTGCTACTAGCCCCACAAACTCCATAGCGATACACCGCCATACTAAAATTCCTTTTGCAACCTTCCTTTCCTACAACTTTGCTCCAGTTGTCTGTCTTATTCCTAGTATCATGCCAGCACCTCCAAATGTTGCTAAAATTCTTTTCCAAGGGAGACATATGCAATGTCTCTGGTCCCTATATGACAAACTGAGGCATGATTTCACCAAACTTCACTTTGGGAAACCAAAGACTTTAGTATGTTTACTTACTGAACAGTGCATAATAGGCTATGGGCAGGAGCACAGGTGACCTTAAATGACTCACACTGGAAGGTCTGTACCCAAAGTTGATGATGATTCCCCATGGCTGTATAAATGGGCCCCCCCTAGACATTTCTCACTTATATACTGCTGGGGATGTCATTCTGTATGTTGTAAATGTGTTGCTCTGATTGATTAATAAATAAAATGCTGATTGGCCAGTAGCCAGGCAGGAAGTATAGTATAGGAGGGATAAGCAGAGAAGAGAATTCTGGAAAATGGAAGACTGAGTGAGGAGACGCTGCCAGCCGCCACCATGAGAAGTAAGATGTAAAGTACTGGTAAGCCACAAGCCACGTGGCAACTTATAGATTAATAGAAATGGTCAATTTAAGATATAAGAACTAGATAGCAAGAAGACTGCCACAGCCATACAGTTTATAAGTAATATAAGTCTCTGTGTGTTTACTTGGGTCTGAATGGCTGCGGGCCCTGGCATGACTGGAGAAATCTCCAGCTACAATATACTCTAGTTATTCCCTGTAACCCTGATCCCACATGCAAGTAGGGCAGGATTGCATACAAAAGATTAAGAGGAATGGCTGTATACTCAGGATCCCATGTCCCCCCATACCCTCTCCTTCTGTCAGGGAACATCAACAGTCAACAAATCCAGCTATGATCATTTTTAGAGGCCCAGCTGAACTCCTAAAGATAGCAGCACCATGGCTTAGAAGATAGTCTTGCACAACAGAGGAGCCTCATGTCTGTTCCCTGTAAACATCTTCCTTGCTTCCATGCTGCCCCAGTGCCTGGGATGTTCTCTTCCCAATCATTCATCCCTGGTATCTATATCTTCATTCCACCATTGCTGCTCAGCTCCTCCCTGTCTCCCTGCCAGCACTCAGCTCATGCTTCTTGAAAGCAGCCATCATGTAAAACAATCTGGCCTCATCTTCCTATGGATTAGAACTCTAGAAGAACATAAACAACTTCTTTCTCATAGAACATCTCTAGAAAAACCAGTAGTCCAAGAATTTTCTTGGAATTCCAATAGAGTTATGGATTCTGTGATTTCCCAGGATATTATTTTCTCCTCTCTTTCCTATTCTTCCATGCAGGGCAACTAACTCACTATTAAGTTGGAACTTTTTCTGTTCAAATTGCTCCCAAACTACCTAGTTGCAAATCTAAGGGGGCAGATTTCACACTGTATAAAATGGGAATTCTTTGTAGCAGTTGACTCCTTTGTTCATGGCAACAAGCTCATACTTCATCTGTAGACATTCCATGTGGCTATGCCTCCAAATCTCAGCAGCACCACTTCCCATCTTTATGTTCTCTCTGGAGCCATCACATCAGATGGAAGCTCAGTTCTTGCTCTGTCTCTTGCTGTCTCTCCTGTCAAGGTACAATTAGACAGACTGACTCTATCTTAGATACTTCTGAAGTCTTTAGTCTGTGTCTGTCCTAGCTGTCACTTCTTTTCTGTTTAAATGTGGAGTGAAGTCAGGGCACTGTGCATGCATATTAAGCAATTATTCTAAACCTGAGATTTCACTCTGAGAAATCCGACTGATGTCACCCAGTGTCTTCCATTTCCTATCTGGACTTTGTGATAATTTCCAATTGTTTTTCCTCTCTCTAATTTTGCTGCACACCACCCATGCTGAAAATACCTTTTCCGCTAGTCTTACCTTGTGGCTTCTGGTTGTGGTATGGCTGTGTCCTTTGGAATCACATACAAAGGAAACAAAGTCTCCAAAGTCAAATGTTAATGGACTTGAAAGTAGGGCTACTGATGTAATTAGGTAAGATGAGGTCATGAGTGTAGGGCCCACATAGTAGCTTGTGTGACTTTATAGGAAGAGGTTGAGAAGACGGCTCAATAAGTAAGAACATTTATAGTGAAGGTAAGACGACCTGAGTTCAAATCTTTTGCATCAATGTAAAAGTAGGGCATGGCCACCTGTGCTATCCATGTTTGCTTTGTCTTGACATCTGATGCCCTCTATCAAGTTATGATGCAGAAAACACAAACAACAAAAACATACCCTTGTCACCAGATGGCAATATCTCTGAACTAAACAAACTACTACTGTTTTTTAAGCACTCAGTCTTGGGTATTTTATTATAGTAATAGAAAAAGGACTAAGGCACAGACATACAGAAAGTAGTAAGGTCACATCTGTCTCTAACTAGGAACCTCACCTATGAATTTTAATGCTCTGTTCTCTGGGGAGCCTGTCTGAGAGAGAAACTTTCTCCTCTATAATACTATAGCATCTGACACACACTCGTTAAATTATCATCTGTATATAATTGTGCATTTTTTCTTCTTCCTTTTGGAACTGTTGTGGGTGTCTCTAAGGTAGAAACTGCATTTGCATCTTTCTTTGTATTTCTAACATTTGGCATATTCATCATCTCAGAGTTGTAGCTAGAGCACTGCTTCTCAAATATGCATCTTCATTCCCTTCTAAACTTCCACTCCAACCTCCACTTGCCATGACTCATTTAGTGTAAAGGAGGATGGGTAGGAGGCTGCTGTAGTTTGGGCATAAAATTACCATTAAAGGTACTGGCATTGGGCTTGGTCTCCAGCCAGACACTAACAGGAGGCGGTGATTGACAGTAGGGCCTGCCTGATGGTAACTCTTCAGGTTACCAAACCATGTCAAGAATTGTGGGACCTTCTCCTCTTCCTTGCGTCTACTGCTCACTGGCATACAGTGAGTAGCTTTGCCCCACTGTGTGCATGTTTCAGTCAGGATGTGTCCTGCCTTCCCACAGGCACAAAAGCAGTGAAGACAATTTTTTATAGACTGTAACCTCTAAAATGTGAGCCACAACAAACCTATTCCCTTATAAGTTATTTGAAGTATTTCTAGTACAGAAAAGTTGATGAATGTACCATCCAAATTTGCACCTCTATCTCCCTATCTCCTGAACTCACTGAAGGATGATGGTGGCAGTCTGTGAATCCCTTTTTGTTTTCATGCAGATGTCTCTTTCTCTCTCTCTCTCTCTCTCTCTCTCTCTCTCTCTCTCTATATATATATATATATATATATATATATATATATATATATATATATAAAATATGCACTGGCTGAACAAAACTTTGTTGATCTGGGAAGAAATACATGTCTTTTGATGCAATAGAGGCATGAAAATTAGTGGGGTAACCAATTGTTTTCTGATTAGGTTTCAGGCCTGCTCCACAAGCAGGAGGGAGTTTATCCAGTAATTGTACCTGTGGTCAGAAGCCCATAACAGGGGAGTTTGGGAGGCCATAGGCTCTAGGTTGGAATATACTACTGTGGTTTTACTAAGTAGATATGATCAAACTGCCTTGTGTTTTTTTATCCTTTATTATTTTTTATCTTAATGTTTAATTATTTAATACCTTTACATAATAGAATAAAAGCCCAACAGAAAATTTACTATGCTTACTTATATATGATATATGATAGATAGCCCAAGTGTCACTAAGACCTTCCTCTTTTATGATATTCTGATTATTTCACCTCATGTTCCAATTGATATCATATGAAAGGTTACTAAGTGTTAAATTTTTCTGTGAATTTTGATGTATGACCTTGAAACTTCATTTTCTTTTCTTTTATCTTTATTTTTCTCTCATACATTATATGCCAACCACAGATTCCCCTCCTTACACTCCTCCCAGTCATTTCTCTCACTTTCCCTCTCCCCTAGCCAGATCCACTTCTATTTCATTTCCCTTCTAAAAAGAGCAGGCACCCCAAGCATAGCCACTGAACACAAAGATACAATAAGATTGGGCACAAACTTTTATAACAAGGCTGGTTGAAGCAAGGAGGAAAAGGATCCAAAATTCAGGCAAAAGAGTCAGAGACACCAACCAGTCCCATTTTTGGGAGTCCCACAAGAACACCAAGATACTCAACTATAAGGTGTATGCAGAGGACCTAGCTTAGACCCATTCAGGTCCATATGTCCCTTTGGTCTCTGTGAGCCCTTATGAGCCTTGCTTAGTTGATTCTGTTGGCATGTTCGCTTGATGTCCTTGACCCCTCTGGTGCCTACAATCCTTCCCCCACTCTCCTGAGAGGTTCTACTGGCTTCTCCTAGTGTTTGACTGTGGGTCTCTGTATCTGCTCCTATCAGTTTCTGGATGATTCACCACTGATGACAACTGGGCTAGGTACTGATCTATGAGTATAGCATAATATCATTAGGAATCATTTCAATGCCCCCCTTTTTTGCCAGACCAGGCATGTTTGATTCTATCCTGGGTCCCTGGACTGTTCTGCCTCTGGTTCCTGGACATCCAGGAAGTGTCAAGCCTGGGCCTCAAGTTGTACCAGTTATTGGTTGACCACTCCCTCAAGTTCTGCCTCACCCTTACCCCAGCACATCTTGCAGGCAGGACAGATTGTAGGTAGAAGGTTTTGTGGCTGGGTTGATGTCCCAGTACTACTGATAGGAGCCTTGTTGGTTATAGAAGATGGCCAGTTTGGGTTCCACATCCCCCATTATTAGGAGACTTAGCTAGGGTCACTTTTGTAGATTCCAGGGAGATTCCACTGCACTAGGTCTCTACATTGTCCACTCAAATAACTCCTGATTCTAGTCATATTTCCCAGTACTCTTTCCTGATTTTTATTAAGAATCCAGAAATATTCAAGGAAAAAAGAAAGCATCTTCAACAAATGATGCTGGTCTAACTAGATGTCTACATGTAGAAGAATGCAAATTGATCCATATCTATCACCCTGCACAACACTCGTGTCCAAGTGGATCAATGAATTCAACATAAAACCAGACACACTGAACCTAATATAAGAGAAATTGGGAAATAGCCTTGAACTCACTGACATAGGAAACTATTCCTGAACAGAACAGTAATAGTGCAGGCACTAACATAAGCAACCAATAAATGGGACCCCATGAAACTGAGGTTCTGTAAGGCAAAGGACACCATCAATAAGATAAAACAGCATCCTACAGAATGGGGAAAGATTTTCACCAACTCCATGTCTGACAGAAGGATATATCAAAAATATATAAATAACTAAAAAAAACTAGACATCAAAAAACAAAATAATTTAATTAAAAATGGGGTATAGATCTAAACAAAGAATTCTCAGTGGAAGAATCACAAACAATTAAGAAATGTCCAACATTCTTAGCCATCAGGGAAGTGCAAATCAAAACTACTTTAAGATTCAATCTTACACCTGTCAGAATGGCTAAGATCAAAAACACAAATTCAAAAACAGCTCATGCTGCTGAGGATGTGGAGTAAGGGGAACATTCCTCTACTGCTGATGGGAGTGCAAACTTGTACAGCCACTATCAAAATCAATATGGAGGTTCCTCAGAAAATTGGGAATCAATCTGTCTTAAGACCAGTCTATACCACTCCTAGGCATCTGTCCAAAGAACACTCCATCTTACCACAAGGACACTTGCTCAACCATGTTCATTGCAGCTTTATTCATTATAGGTAGAAACTGGAAACAACCTAAATACCCCTCAACAGAAGAACAGATATAGAAAACGTGGTACATTTACACAATGGAGTATTAATCAGCTGCTAAAAACAATGACATTATGAAATTTGCAGGCAAATAGATGGAACTAGAAAAAAAAAATCCTGAATGAGATAACCCAGACCTAGAAAGACAAAAATGGTATGTACTCACTTATAGGTGGACATTAGCTATTAAGTAAAAGATAATAATCATGCTATGGTTCACAGACCCAGAAAAGCCAAGTAACAAGGAGGGCTCAAGGTAGGACACATGAATCTCCCTGGGAAAGAGAATTAGAATATATTTTATGGGTGGATTTGGGGCGGGTGAAGGTGGGAATAGGAGGGATCAAACTGCTTTTTAAAGATATGTATTTATACTAGGAGACAAGTGAGGCTTTTAGCCTTGGTCAGATAATCTTCTGTTTTTGGTGGGCAGTAGTAGATTAGTGACTGTTGAGTGCTCAGGCCTAAATGGGACATCTATATCACCCCTAGCTCAAGGTTTAGGGAACATCATGAAAAAGGAGTTAGAAATAATTTAAGAGCTGGAGGATGATGTGGAATGCTGTGAAAAATTATTTTCCGGACATGATGTAACTGCTGTACCTATGAACTCAGCAGTTCATAGGACTGCATAGGACCTGTAGAAGACTGAGCCCATGATCTTGCAACATGCACCTGGGAGGGACAGGATATAACCCTATCCTTCCCTCTGGAGCTATAGGCAGCAGCTAATGGTTGCTACAGGAGGAAGAATCACATCCCTTTGTGGTATAGCAACTGGTAACTTGCTCAAGTAAATAACTCCCCACACTCATGTCACGTGAGTAACCCTAGTTAGATGTGTACACACACATACACACACACACACAGACACACGCAGACACTATGAAAGTAAAGAGGACATCTCTCAGGAAGGAGAAATAATTCAGTGGGTGATTGAGGGGGACAAGAGAAGATGAAGGGGGGATTTAGCATTATATATATATATATATATATATATATATATATATATATATATATATATATATGAAATTGAGAATAATAATAAATTGACAATATTCTGGACCTAGTCTGTGCCTGGTAAGGCCAGTTGTGTCCTGTGTACCTAGGCTGAGAAATTGTTACTGAGGAAGGTAGCTTTGAGAATATCATGAAAATGGCCTTGGATATAATGATGGGGAGGGCGTCTTTACATGAGAATTCCAAAGGTATTACCATCTATGACCAAGCAGAGAGAGAAAAACTCGTGAATAGGATGGCACATCCAGGGAGAAAATCAGATGCTCCCAGAGGAGTGTGCAGCAGGGTGGAGCAGAGTGGGCATTCCCAGGGTCTAAATGGGAAGTCAGGGGAGAGGGAGATGAGGTTGCTAATTTATGGTGTGTATGATTTATAGATAGTTTATATACTAGCATATAGTATATACAGTTATTCTTCAGAATAATAAAGATTGTAGATGGGGGAAAACAGATCTTTGTTGAATGAATGAATGTACATTTGAATAAATAAATACATGGCTTAGCATTAACATAACATTCTCTCTTTCATAGAGAATGCTGGGGAGGACCCACCTCATTCATTTTTCTTTTGCATTGGAGTCTTTTGTGGGTGATATTTATTTTTGTTTATCTATGCACTTTTTCTTGTTTTCTAGTTATTTTAAGTTACACTGCTTCAAAAACATTAGTGCAGATGTTACCAGAAAAAGGAGCTAACTTTTGTTTTCCTAACTGTGTCAGTACATTTCTCTGTACACATTCAGTGGTAATTGAACATTGGTTAAGACGAACACATTAACAAGGCATGCCATGCCATAAAATAAAAAGGGGCAAGAAAAACAAACTTAGACTCAAACCCAAACCAACAAATACTTTCTTTATATTCTAGTCTAAATGAATATTTCTTGACACTTGTAAGACAACTAAGTGTGAAATTCCAAAGAAAACTTTCTACACTCTATTACATTTTATATGAAGATTTCATGAATGTGGCTAATCCTCATGTCGTGTACCTGTTTCTCTGTGATGCTTCCAGACATACAGAGATTGCACCTATTTGCTTTTTTGTAAGAATATTTTCTTTTCTTTTCTTCTTCCTCCTCCTCCCCGTCCTCTTCCCCCTCCTCTTCTTTTTCCATGCAGTGATCCATAGATACAGAACATATGGGGAAGAAAATGGCATCATTTTTGTTCTTTGTGAAACCTCAAGTCTAGAGCTTGAGCTCTTGAAATCCTATGCTGCAGGAGGACTTTGTTCATGGAAAAAGCCTCATTGGGTTGAAGTTCACTAGTATTGAGTGGAGTGAGACATTTTCTTCTTTATTTTGGTTAGCATCTTCCTTGTGTGAAATCTTTGTACTTTCTACTTTGTTTTGAAAAATTTGTTGGCAACATCATTGCTGAAGACACCATACACTTTAGAAACAGGGCTAAGAGGCTCCTGAGCTGGAATTGACAGGCATGTCTCCTTTTGAGGACTAGTTTCCATAGCAGCAGAAAGTGCTATGCAAGCTTCAAAAGGAAAGAAGCAACCAACAGTTCTATCCAGCTATGACCCCTGTGAACCACAACAATGACAACATTGTACAATAACCCAGTAGTGACAATCATACCTTGGCAGTAACTGACCACTCTCTAATTGGACTTAAGGCTCACTCAACAAGAGAGAAATTATGCTGGTAATGGAAACCTAACCAACTACCCAGGGCAACTAAAGTCAGAATATCTACAGCTATTACTTTAATAAACCAGCATAATCTCTAACTACATTCTAAATATTTTCCCTGATTCCCACAGATAAGTGTCATCCTTACTCTTCAGCAAAGAAACTTCTCTTTGCAATAAATGGACACCACTATAGAAAAACACAATCAAAATCCATAGTTTTGGAGTCCAATCCCAGTGAATATATTGACATATAGCTCCTACAACAACACCACCCAAATTAATAATATAAGAGACTAAAAGGGAGACATTACTACAGATACTAAAGAAGTTGATAATAGCAAGACTATACTATAAAAATATATATTTCACTAAACTGGAAAAGCTAAAAGAAAATAATAGTTTTTGAAGTGTGAAAGACCCAACAAAACTAAATCAAGATGAAGTAAATACTTTAATCAGACTTAAAGCAAGCAATGAGATAGAACAGTTGTTAAAAATCTCCCAACTTAAAATAAAAAGAGCAGAGCTAAGTGGATTTAGCCTAGAGATTTACCACACCTTCAAGGAAGAACCAACACCAAAACTCCTGAAATTATTCAGTACAGTAGGAAGGAATGCCTCCAAATTCAGTTTATGAAGCCAGTATCACTGACACCCAAAACAGATAATGACCAACAATAAAAGAAAATTACAGGCCAATCTTCTGATGAACACAGATGAACATTTTCTCAATAAAATATTTGCAACCCAAATTCAAGACCACACAACAAATATCATCCACCTCGACCAAGTCAGCTTCATCCCTGATATATAGGGAGGTTCAACTTATATTAATCAACAACTGTACTCTACCACATACATAGAGTCAAGAACAGAACCATATGGTCATCTCATTAGATTCAGGAAAAAAAGCCTTTGATAAAATCCAATATCTGTTTATTGCAAAAGTCATGGAGAATCTAGGGGTATAGGGGACATAGTAAACATAATAAAGGTAAATACAACAAGCCCTCTGTCAGTGCCATACAAAATTGAGAAATGCTTCAAGCATTTCTGCTGATATCAGGAACAAGAGGAGGATGTCCACTTCTGTTCAATATAGTTCTTGAAGTCTTAGTTGAAAGAATGAGACAAGAGAAGGAGATAATGGGAATATAGATAGGGAAGGAAGATGTTAAAAAATCCTTATTTGCATATGATTCTACACATAAGAGACCCTAAAGTCTCCATTAGAAAACTCCTATGTCTGAAGCCTGCAGTGGTGGCACATGCCTTTAATCCCAGCACTTGGGAAGAAGAGGCAGGTAGATCTCTGAGTTTGAGGCAAGCCTGGTATACAGAATGAGTTCCAGGACTGCTAGGGCTACACAGAGAAACCCTGCCTCAAAAAACTAAAAAAAAAAAAGCAAAAACAAAAACCTGCTACATCTGATAAACACATTCAGCAAAGCATTAGGGTATAAAATTAAAACACAAAATCAGTAGTCTTCCCATATACAAATGACAAATAAAAAGAGAAAGAAATCTGAGAAACAATAGCATTCACAATAACCTTAAAAATGTGTTTGAATAAATTATACCAAGGAAGTGAAAGACATGTATGATGAAATTTTCTAGTCATGGAGGAAAGAAATTGAGGAAGACATCAGAAGATGGAAAGATCTCCCATGCACATGGATTGGTAGCATTAATTTTGTGAACCATCCTCCCAATATAATTCTACAGATTCAACCCAACTGTCATAAAAATTCCAGCACAATTCTTCATAGAATTTTAAAAAAAAATTAACTTCATATGGAAATACAAAACACCTAAGATAACCAAACAATCCTCAATAATTAAAGCTCTGCTGGGGTACTTGAAATTTTGGATTTCAAGTTGTACTACAGATATATAATAATAAAAAGCCCAGCATGGACTAGCATAAAATAGACAAATTGATCAATGAAATAAAATCTAAAAAGCACATATAAACCCCACTCCTAATAACTTATCTTTATACCCTCAGATTGTTTATGTCAACACTTGTCTGAGAAACTTTTTGTATATTAGATGATGCTTAACACAGACCCACAACCAATCAGTGTACAGAATATAAGATGCTGCATGGTACTCAGCCCTTAGTGGTATGTCTGTGTTACACCCCTCTTCCCAGGGCTTAGGGATTATCTAGAAAGAAAGAATGGGAAGATTACAAGAGCCAGAGGTGGCCAATAACCACAATGGAACAGTATTTTCTGGTCACAATATGGCAACTGCACAGTCATAGTGACTGTGACTACATGCCCAAGAGCATACCAGCCCAAATCCCAGGATGGAAAGGGGAAGTAGGCATGAATTCTTACCCTTAGCTGAGGAGCTATTACCAATTGACTGTTGCTGTGAGTGGGAGGGTCAGTCTCCAATAATTCAATTCCTGACTGGCTACTCACATTCAGTGGATGGCTCTACACCCCTGAACATATGGGCAGCGCTAAGTATATTTATTCAGCAGGCTAAAATGAAGGACCCGTGAAATTGAGAGGGTGTAGTGTTGAGAACAGAGAAGTTGGAGGGAGTTAGTGGAGTATGAACTTAAACCACAGGTATAAAATTCTCTAGCAACAAAAAAGCCTATTTGCTCTTAGTTTTACATTTCTATGCCTATTTTTATTTTAGTTTGTGTGATTTCTTTTGCCATGTCCTCAAATGTATTATCATCTTCACAGCTGTCTGTAGCAATTCTACTTTTCCCTCCCTCCCTTCACCTCTTCTTTCTCTCTTTCACACCCAGGTTCTTGTGTGTATTTGGCAAACACCTTGCTGTTTAGTCACTCACTAATCCATTTTTTTACTTCTAAAGATTCAGTATTGGGCATGTGTGTGTGTGTGTGTGTGTGTGTGTGTGTGTGTGTGTGTGTGTGTATGTGCTTCATATTACTCCTTAACTTTCTGATTATATAGGTGAAAGTTATTGTAACATTATAGATGCCTGTATTGGCCTAGTACTTTTAAATTGCCAGCTTTGACACAGAAGCTTTTCGTCATCATGGGCTGCATTTTCAGGTCTCTTCATATGCCTGGTAATGAGTCTGCAGTCCATATATGGGGGATTTTATCTCCTTGAGTGCTGGATGTACCTGCCTTATAAATTCCTGTGTCTTCCACAGCAGTGCGATTCTGTTAGGTCTTGCACTTCGGCTCAGGGCACTGTTCTGTCATACTTAACCCTTCCCATCATTGGGACAGACCTTCTGTGAACTCTCCTCATGCCTGTGAGCTCTGCTCTGATGGAAACAGCCTCCCATCCCCACCCAGAAAGTTTCTTTGACAATGACTTTTCTAATAATGGTAGATTTGTGACTTGAAGTTGGCTTTTGTGTCCGTTTTTCTCGTTTCTTTCCATTTTAGTATATGAGCTGAATAAAAACTCCAAAATTCATTTATACTATATGGAGATAGTATTTTAGTCTTCTTGAGTTCTGATTATTTATTGCAAATTTGGTAGTGATATAACTATTATCAGTGTTTTCACAGAGCTCACCAAAGTATTTGTTATGCTTTTGTTGTGGTGACTTTGAAATCAGCCTTTCCTCATCAGCTTTCTCTTTCCCAGTGCTCAAAACCAGCTTTTTATTAATGAAGTTTCTGGCAGCTGAGTGTGGGGAATGAACATACATGCATTCATTAACATAAGCTAGGTGATGCTCAAAGATGTGATGGCAGGGACTGGCCCCATGAATACTTTTCTATCTCCCTAGATCCTGTCCTAACATCACTCTTCTTCTTTATATTTGATCTTTTTCTTTCTTGGATGTTTTTTTTCTTCTGTTTATTTCTGGTTTGTCCTTGTGAACATTTTAGACTCTCTTCCTTTCTCTGTGTGGGTCTTGTGCCACTGAGGTGTTTATATTCAGAGAGCAGTACTCCATCAATGCATTGTAATTGTGATTCCCTGAGTGTGGGCACACAGCAATCAATTGAATCCTAATACAGTCCACCAGGAGTCACAGCGAGTCCACAATAGAAATGGAAGAATATGTAATAAAGAACAAACACATCTTCTAACAAGAAACAAAACACAGTATTATCCAGCCCTTACCTCAGTGAAATCTATAGGTCAACACATTTTATTTCTGGAGGAGCATAAAGTAATGGCATTAGTCATGTCAATCCATCTGTTCCCTTTTCTTCCCAAGGCATAATTAGTTGACATTTCTTTGGCAGCTTCTTCTGCATGCTTTCTGCTGCATGTACAGGGCTGTTGGGCTCTGGTGGGCATGGCTTATGGAGGCCAGCTTAGCCAAGGAGCCTGGGAACTTTTATCCACTCTGAGTTGCTAAGGGAGGTGGGCTGAATCACCCTGCTAGGTGATTTCTAAATTCCTTCTTAGACTGTAGTTTAACAGAAAAATACAAACACGTGAGGACAGTTTGGAAAAGGATGCAAGCCATTCCTGGAGAAGCTGAGTTATGATTTGAGCACAACTGCCTGTTAACAATTGATCTGGAGTATCAATCGATGAGGATTGGTAATCAACAAGGAAGCACATCTCTAAGTGTGCTTATCTGCTTGGTTCTGGAAGGGTTTAACTGAAGAGGAAAGGCACTTAATGTGAGCAGCACCATTCAATAGGCTGGGGTTTGGACTGAATAAGAAGGATGCAGCAGTTTCCATCGCTCGCTGCTTCCTGACTGGAGACACAATGTGAGCAGCTGCCTCATACTCCTACCTGCCTGCCCCACTATGATGGTACTCTCAAACTGTAAACCCAAATAAACTCCTTTTTCCCTCCAATTGCTTTTGTCAGGTGTTGTCAGCACGACAAGAACCAGAACTAATACAGTCACCAAGGAACATGTATTCAAGGCTGACAAGGGCTCTTGCCATAGTCACACATGCCTATAATCAAAACACTCAGGAAGTAGAGGCAGGAAGAGCATAAGTTCTGGCCAATGATGATAATGTGCTAATGCAACAAAACAAAACAAATAAACAAACAAAAAACCAGAAAAACCCAACCCTGAAACCAAACCAAACAAAAACAACCAAAACAAAATAAAACAAACAAACAAACAAAAACCCTAAGGCTGAGGGTGTGACTCAGCTATATAGTGCTTGTCCTGTATGTTCAAGACCTTAGGTTAGATTCTCATCACTGAGTTTTTCTCCAGCCAAAGCTTGTTTTATTCATAGGTCAGGAACTTAGAATAGTGTATTGGTGATGAGGAGAGATATTCCCATATCTTTTTGTAACAAAGGAAACAGACTGTATACTCCCTCTAGGTCTGGGCTGGGGAAGGAAGGTCAAATGAGGTGGAAGATGATCTGGTTAGCCAACAAAGGACCTTTTTTCTTAAATATATTCTTCTCTCATATAATACATCCTGACTACTCTTTCCCCTCCATCCACTCTTCCTAGACCCCCTTCCTCCCCCATTCCCCAAATCTACCCCTCCTTCATTTCCCTTCAGAAAAACAGCAGGCCACCCAGGGTTATCAACTGAACAGGGCATAAATACAATAAGACTAAGCACAAACCCTCACATCAAGGCTGGATGAGACAACCTAGTAGGAGGTAAAAGGTCCCAAGAGCATGCAAACAATTGGAGACATTCCAATTCCCACTGTTAGGAGTCCCACAAGAATAGCAAGTGACACACCCTTAACATATATGCAGAGAACCTAGTGCAGAACCATGCAGGCCCCACAACTGTCACTTCAATCTCTGTGAGCCCCTAAAGGACTTCCTTGTCTGAGCACTTTCAAAGAGCATTTGGAGTTCACCAGTAGAGGGAGAGAGACAGTGCACTCAACAGGCAAGAGGCTTCTGGCCTTTGAACAGACTGTGTGGTGTGGGCTGTGCTGTTCTGCAGAAGTGTTTATCCTGAAGTAGGAACCCAGTTGTGCCTCTTGAAAAACAAGTCATGTTCATTTCCAAGGCATTCAAAGGAAAATCACATTATTTCCATAGTAAGGAAAAGTGCACATGTCTGGAAATAGGTCGTTACTTAATCAGGATAATGTATTCTCCAGCACTCTCTTCCTAATCTTTGTGCTTAAAAATAAACTGAAATGTTAGCACTATACTTTATTTGCATTGGGCTTGCTGAAAATCTGTGGGGATCTGACCATCAGTAGGTAGAAGCTTTCAGGAGAGCCTTTTATGCTACCAGGATTCTTAACAACACATGTGGATATGTATACACATGCGTTTTAAGCACAGTTTCTTTTACCATCTCTCCCTCCCCTCCCCTCCTCCCCCTATTTTCTTTCTCTTCAAACCCAGTCTCACTAAGCTGGCTGAAAGTTCAAGATTCTCTTCACTTGACATCCCAAATCCCAGGCTTATATGTGTACACTGCCATTCCTGATTCTCTTTCTTTTCTCCAGTCCTCAACTTTGATTTTATTGCTTAAGTCAACGTTTCTGAAAGTTCTTGTATGTTCTCTATTTTCTGGGATACAGTTCTACAATATTCCCACGAGCTCTGGCTAAGACATATCCTGTGCAATGCTTTCGTGGGGCCACTTGGACATGGAAGTCTCCCTGCCTCCATCAAGTATTAGTACTTTTGAGAAGCTGTGAGCTCTCCAAGACCTTCTATAGGACTCACATTCAGTGTGGAGAATGGGCTAACTCTGCCAATTCCCCAAAATGAGAGTCAGAGTACCTGGAGTGGTACCAAGGTTAGCACCCTTGTGGATTCAAGGAATTGCTGAGCAGGGTTAAAGGCCAGAGTGTGGGGGTGTTCATCATCGCATGGCCATTCTGTGTATGTGAGGTTATACCAGGCATGGAGCATTGCCCCTGCTAGGAGGAGACACACTTCAATGCCAGGGCATAGGATCACAGAGACTATCAGAAACTCTGTAACTTTTTGCCACCACATTCTAAGCCTCAATTTATTTATTCATTGGGTAAGCAACAATACATTGTCTAAACAACAATGATTATAGAAGCTTGTGAAGTTTACGTGGGAAAATGGATAAGAAATGCCTCACACAGTGCCTAGTACACATGACACGTGAAATAGAATAGAAAAGAAAAATGCAAATTGACATGAGGGAATCAAGGATACAGGGTGAGCAAGAGAAGGCAGGATTTATTCTATTGGCTGTATATACAGGAAGAACTGAATGAGGAAGAGAAATGGCTGGAAGGGTTGTCTCTAACTTCAGAGTCCTAGAAGTTCAGTACTCAGTGAGACCTCAACTGCTGTAACATTTCCACCTCACGTGGAAATAATTTCAGCTCCATGATGCCATTGCCTTTTCTTTCTGGTTTTGCTTAGTTTGTGGTCTCTCAAGTAGAATTCACTGGCTATTTTCTTAGTTTTCGTATACACTGAAAAGATACTGAACTGAGCCTGAGAAAGGTCCCTTGCTTTACTGTCTCATGATCCAGAGAAAAAGCCTCTTCTGTACCTGAGGCTCTGGTCTTCAGAGAGGATGCTTGGGAGGTTTTGTGCATTTCTCCTCTTAATATAGATAACTATGCTTATTGTTTTGAACTTTCAGGTCAACTAATGGTATGAAGAACACAAGCTTTCATGTTACCACTGCTGCTTCTCTTTCACTAACACTCTCCTTTCCCAAAAGCCCTGTCCCCAAACTCCCCCCATTCCTGTTCACGAATCTCCAGGTCTACCCATACCACGTCCCCTGACTTGTCTTTCTGTCAGTATGTTCTTTTTTGTGTTTGAGGGGTAATATTGCTGGGTAGAGAATTCTACTCAGAAATTGTCTTCTTTTGATAATTCAGGCATTTTATTCACCCTTTCTTCTTCTTATGACTTCTGAAGAGAAGTTTGATGTACCTCTTATCCCGTTCCTTCTTTTTCTTCTTGAAGGTTGTCTCTTGGTCTGTGCTGTCTCTGGTTTAAATACGGCAAGCCTAACTATAGATTTGCCATTTGTGCTGCTTGCCATCTCTGTACTCCCTGCGTCTGATGGATTTTCTTATCATTATTGGGACAGGATTTCTAAGCTCCGTTCCTTCTCCAACTGGTGTTGCGTGCATGGTTAGTGCACCTTTTGTAGATTCCCCTCCTCCTCTTCCATCACTTGCCAGTGTGGTCGTGAGCCTCTGCTTATCTGCAAGCTTGTGGTTTCTCGCTTTAGCCGTGTCTCCTCTACCCACTAATTCCTTCTTCACTTCATTTTTAATCTTATTTTGTTTTACTTTTTTATAATGAAAGAAATCTATTTAATTTTTTTCCCCACACTATGTTTTTACCATATTTTCTCCTCCCCAATTCTCCCACCTACTTACCTATTCAACTGTATGTTCTTTATCTCCCCTTTTCAAAAAAATGTCCACAAACCCAACAAGGTCAAAAATGCCAACGCAAAACAAAATGAAACAAAAAAGCATGGAGTTTGTTTTGTGTTGGCTAACTACTTCTGGACACTAGACTTGCCCTTGAGTGCTGTTGACATACCCAGTGACACTCCATTGAAGAAAACTGATTTTTCCTTTGCCAGGAAATATCTTCTCATTTAGGGGTGGTAACCTATGTCCATTTCTTCTCATTGCTGAGACCGTGTTCGGCTTGAACCTGTGTAGGTCTTGTGCATACTGTCACAGACTTCGTCAATTCATATGTGCATTCCTGTTGTATCAGGAAGACACTATTGCCTTGAAGTCATCCATCATCTTTGGCTCATATGATCTTTCTGCCTCCTCTTTCCCCACAGATCTCTGAGCCTTGAAGCAAAGGGAATGATGAAGACATCCCACTTAGGGCTGAGTGCTGAAAAGTCTGTCACTCTCTGTACAATGTACAGTTGTGGGTCTCTGTGTTAAATCCATAACTCCTGCAGGAAGAAGCTTTTATGATGAGGGTTTAGCAAGGTACTGATCTTGCATCCTTTTACCTCAAGCTGATGCCTATCCTTGATGGTGAGGTGTGTTTTTCGGATGTGGCCAAAAGATAAGTTTTCTAATCAATATGTTAGTCTGTGTCTTTTTATCAGGGAATTAAGAACATTAATATTGAGAGTTATCATTGAGCAGTGTTTATTGATTCCTGCTATTTTGCTGTTGTCATGTAGGTCCACCCCCTTTTGATTTACTATTCTGGGATTATTAATTTTGTGTATCTTTTCATGTTTAGTTGACCTCTTCACACTGCAATTTCCCTTCTAGTACTTTTTTTTGGATAAAAAATTGCTTAAATTTGGTCTTATTGTAGAATTATTTTTTCTCCATTGATTGTAATTGGCAAATTTTGCAGGGTATCATAATCTGGGTTGGGATATGTGGCCTCTAAGAGCTTGTAAATCATATATCCAGGCCCTTCTGGCTTCTAGAGTCTCCATAGAAAAGTTTGGTGTTAATGGGCCTGCCCTTATATGTCTTTTTCCCTTGCAGGTATTATTATCCTTTCCTTGTTCTATAAACTTAATGTTTTGATTATTATGTGTCATGGGGAGTTTCTTTTCTAATTCTGTCTCTTTGGTGTTCCATATGCCTTTTCTACCTTGATAAACATTTCTTTCTTAATGTGGGGAAATTTTCTTCTATAATTTTTTAAAAAATATTTTCTGTGCCTTTGACCTGGGTTTCCTCTCCTTTCTTTATCCCTAGTATTCATAGGTTTGGTCTTTTCATAGTGTTCCAGATTTCCTGGATGTTTTGTGTTTGGATTGTTTTAGGTTTAACATTTTCTTTGGCTGAGCTATCCCTTTCTTCTACCTTGTCTTTGAGACCTGAAATCTGTCTTCATACTTTCATTCATTCAATCTGTTGGTTGAGGCTTTTCTATAAGCTTTTTGTATGATTTCTTGAGTTTTTCATTTTGAGTTTTATTTCAGTTTGGATTTACTTTAGTGATTCTATTTTACTGTTAAATTCTATTTTCATGTCTTGAATTGTTTTCATTATTTCATTTAACTGTTTTGTTTGTATGTCCTGGCCTTCACTGAGGCATTTATTCATGTTCTGTTTAAGGTCCATGAACATATTCATAACTGCTAGTTTGACTTCCTTGCTTTGTGTTTCAGCTAAATTGCTTTTCTCAGGGCCTATTATAATAGGGTTTCTGGGTTCTGGAGGAGTTATATTGTCTTGGTTGCTCATGTTTGTGTTTTGCACTGGGATCAGGCATTCTGGAGTTATGTGTGAGGTTATGAGTTATTTGAAGTTTGAGCTATGATGTTTCTTGGGAGATATCTGATCTTGTCTTTATGGAGCAGGTGTTCTATTCTGTGATTGCTGTTGCCTACTCTAGATTCTGAGCAAGTGTGGTGGTTGGCGTGTCCCTGGTAGAGAATTTTCTGTTGGTTGGCACTTGTAGGAAATGGAGATGAGCTAAAAGGGAAGGACTTGGGGGACCCTGGGTGCACAGGAAGGACTCACTTTTCTTTAAGTGGTTGGCCACCAGGAGTTTGACCATGCTTCAGTGACAACACAAATTGGACTTTTTTTTAATCTTTTTGGGAGAGGGCACAAAGGTTGGTGGGTGGGCCTGGGAGGATCAGGAAGTGAAAGTGATCAAGGTTCAATACTTGAAATTTCCCAATAATCAATAAAAATATTATCTTTAAAAAATAAGCAAAAAAAGGAGCAGAATCCCCCAGGAATTGAAGTGGGTTATGCGGAGAAGCTCCAAGCAGGCTGCAGCATGACTAAGAGTCAATCTGGAGAAACAGGAATGGAGGACAAGACAGATAATAAGGGCACTCTTTCTAAAGAGCCTAGTGTGGTGACAGTGGATCCCTGGTAAGAGTGGTATTGATGGTATCAGTGGGCAACACAAAGAAATGGAGATAGGCTAGAATGAAAGGTTGTAAGAAGTGGCAGGAAAAAGCTAGGGGCCCCCAAGTTTGTACTAAGAGGCAGAGTTCCTGGAAATGGAGCATATTTTTCATTTCTTCCATGATGATTTTGGGTTTCTAGAATTTACACTATGTCTGTAAATATTAGCAACACAGATTTCAGCTAGGGTCATTGGACCTCCAAAACTCCCCCTGCCCAACACCAATCAGACAGATGTTGCCCTGGAGTGTCCCAAATTTCTGAGTGAGACTACTTCTCCAGTCCCCCTGCTCCTGAGTGTCTGGAACCCCAGGCTTTTGTCAAGGTGATGCCTAGCTCATCAGTTCTTCAGAAGCAGAGCCTGCAAGTGTCCTGTTCTCACAGGGGAATCCTGCTGGAACCATGGCAGAGTGTCACAGCAAAGGATTCCACAGTCCTCTGATAACGTCTGAGTTTCAGGGTTTCAGTGAGCCTGTTTTGTCAGGCTGTGACTTTCACTGGTGCTTCTCCTGGGAAGATGAGATTGGATGGTGAGTGGAGAACCTGGAGTTATATCTCTGCACTCTTTGCTTAGGCTCTGATACAGTGATTATTATTATATCATATCTGATACAGGATTATATTATTGCCTTTGTTAAAAGGACAAAGATCACCTGGGGTCAATTTCAAAATGATGTTTTTACTCTCCCTGCTGGAAGCACATGGGATTTTTCTATATTCTTCTCCATGGGAACTTGATGGCCTTTAAGACTGGGACCTAGTTCTTTTTAACTCTCAAGGTAGACCATGCCCAATCTTCAATAGTCAGCACTGTCTAATTGCCCCAGCACCTGCCGTCCCTAAGGTCAGCTTTTGTTCCCAGTGAGTTGTGATTTTCTGTATCCATCTGTTCCTCTCTGCAGCTTTCAGGGTAGTGGTTTGCTTATGCCCTTAGTTTTTGCCTGAATCTAATGAGAGTTTGTTTTGTAGTTCATCTACTTCTCTGGAGAAAGGGAGCATGGCTGTATAGCTCTTTGCATGTTGGTATGGAAACAGATTTGAACTCTTCCTCTGAGAGTGAAAAGTAAAGCTTTTAGATAGCAGAACCTTGTTCCTAGAGAACTCATCTCAGGACAAAGCTGCCCCTGAAATTAGCATAGTCTCACAGGACAGAGTCACTTTTGTCTGTTTTGTTTCTTGTTCCTATTTTGGGTTTTTGGAAACATTTGGAGCCTGTGCTACAAGTATGAGGCCACTTTGGTTCTGCGGGGATGCAGCTAAAAGGATACAGTAATGGACATGCTTTGTCCATACTTGGGAGCATAGGTACCAGTGCTTAAGATCTGACTGTGGTGGGAGAGAAATCATGCAAAGATGCTATCTGTCACGAGAAAACAGGGACTTCTCCATATGGACTCATTTTGGCTAGGAGAACCACGGTGATATTAACTGCTCAACATTTGAAAATTCTAAGGCATTAGGCATGATGCCTTCTTGTATAGCCCTGGTCTTAATGTCCACTCCTTTCTGCATGTTCAAGTTGTCTGTAAGGATTTAGTCCTCCTAAAGATGCCCAATTCCATTAGCATATATATATGTGTATATATATATATGTATATATAATATTCAACTATTTTCATACATCCTAAGTTATCATATGGTATTATTTAGACTTTAGGGAATAATGTCAAGAATAAAATGGTGTGTACATGTTCAGCACAGTGGTAAAGGCTCACAGACATTTGTGTCTGTGTTAAGCACATTGGCAAGGGTTCTCAGAAGCCCATTTTTCTTAAATATTTTCAATCTGAAATTGATTTAATCTGAGATTTATTCCACAGGTGCATAGTGCTAATTTGATTCTCTCTCACTTCATTGAGTGACTTATGGTTGGTTGGTTTGTTTATGTTTGTTTTTGCGTGTGTGTGGTGGTAGGACTGAAATCCAGGTTGTGTCATGTGCTAGGCAGGTGTTCTACCATGGAGTTAGGACCTGCTCTTACAGATGGCTCATAAAATTAGTATTTAAATGTTTTGATCCATAGAGAATTTTTTCCAATAAAAAATATCGAATTTTAGTGAATAAAAATAAATGGATGACTCAGTGGTTAAGGGTACACACTGCTCTTGGATAGGACCCCAGTTTGAATGCCAGCATCCACATTACCCTGAGCAGCTCACAACTCCCTGTTACACTAGCTCCAGGAGATTCTAAACCCTTTAACCTACTTAGGCAGTAGCACCCACACATGCACACACTTGGACGAATGTACACACACATACACAGTCACTAGATACACAGGCATATAATGGAAAGGTGAACTTTACAAAGAATTAGAATTGTTTGGCACAGGTTAACTGGAGTGAGATTTCTTACCTGAAGACACATACTTGTGACTTACAAAGCACCTTAATATAGCTGCCTTTATACACAGCATCATTACAGTAACACAAATAGTATAAAAAGGCCTTTAAGATCCTTTTTTGCTCACTACCTTGATTGAGGATACTATTGTCCTTATTACAAGAAAAGCTCACGAAGGAAGTAGGTATCCCAGTATCTGCACCAGAGACCCGCCCCCCCAAAAAGGAGTTAGCCATGTAGGAAAAAAAATATAGCCCTTCCACTTCCGTAGTCGAAAAAAGGTGACTTGGCTGACAGTTGTGAAGAGATCAGAAGTTAATGTCATTTCTTGCTGCCAAGGTAGAGCCAAATCCTGTTCTGAGTGGACTTCAGTCTTGGAGAGATAGGAAATGAGTCTGTAGTATGAGGAATTGCAGTTGGATGTAGATGAAATTCTATACAGTCTTAGTAAATAAGAAACACAGAGCCAAATACAGAGTTAAAGCCAAAGAGATCAGAGCAAGAGCCACGACTACCTTATTTGACCACCTCGCCACGGTCGTTTCCCCCAGAGAGAGCCCTTCTTCCTGTGTGACTTGTCTTTTTATTCCTTTTCTATTCTGTCTTCTCATTGGCTCTAAACCCAACCACATGACTTCCTAGTCACTGCCTGTCTATACACACTTCCAGGTCTCTATGTTTGGTACCGGGATTAAAGGTTCAGGTCACCACACTTGCCTGTATTCTTGACCACACAGAAACTCTGCCTGCCATGTGATCGGATTAAGGGCATGTGACACCACTGCTAGACTTCTGTTTAATGGCTTCCTTTTACTTCTGTTCTCCAGGCAACTTTATTTATTAACATACAAATAAAATCACATTTCAGCACAAATAAAATATCACCGTGGTTGGATCTATAATTTCACAGAAACCTATAGGAGAATAAAATATATATATAATGTATATTGGTGTTTTGGCCATGGACATTGGGTCCCCTAGAACTGGACGTACAGACAGTTGTGAACTGCCATGTGGGTGCTGGGAATTGCACCTGGGTTCTCTGGAAGAGCAGTTAGTGCTCTTAATTGCTGAGCCATTTCTCCAGCACCTGAACCTTGTCATTCTTAAACACTGGTGCTTGTGTGCCTGGAAAGGTTTTGCTGCACCAAGAGAAGGTAACTTAGCAGTCATGAACACCATCCTGTTGGCTTCTCATGTCTGTTTATTGTTGAAATAAATTTCAGGTGGGTACTGTCTCATCCAGACTAAAGTAAGGTGGAGCAAGGTGTCTGTGACAGGAGAAATATTGACTCCAGAGATCTTTCCAGTTCAGATGGCAAAGAAGATACTTGGGACATAGATAGGGTGCTCAGTGCACCAGTGTGGATTGTGGTAGTTAATCTTGATTGCTGGTTTGACAGGATTTATAACAGCCGTGAAAATACACCTGAGTGTGTCTATGAGAGTGTTTCTGGGCAGCTCTAACTAGAAGGGGAAAGCCATCCCAAATGTGGGCATTGCCATTCCACAGGTTTGGGTTCTAGGACTGAATAAGCATCAAAACTTACCTCTTTTTGTTTCCCCATTGTGGACACAGTATGACCAGCTGCCACACAACTGTGAGCCAAAATAAACACTCCCTTCCTTAAGTTATTTTTTGTTAGTTATTTTTATCACAGCAGTAAGAAAAGAAACCAATACAGTGTTCTAATCATGCCCACTTAAAGCATTGCCTTGGATGTATGACCCCAATGAACAGACAAGATGCTAACACTGATGATGTGCCCATGCATCTGCAGGATCCCTGAGACTTTACTGGTGGATCACAATATACAAGTAAGAATGAGGGTTATGAAGGCAGACTCTTCTCATTCAGAAAGCCTTTGTTTGTTTCTTTTGTTAACTGGTTGAGAACTTTGGAATGACTTACTCTGAAAAATTAATTGAGTGTGGGACTAGAAGCTTCAGGGAAGAACAAATAGTAACTTTACTCCTTCTCTTTCCCTCTTCAGAGCGATTGGGTCATTATACGAGCAGTGATTAGATTCCTTTTTTTTCATGGCCGTCCCTGAACACGCACTTGCAAATTTCCTTAGGCATGGGTCAGGTTCATTTACTTCTGCTCTCTGTTCTAGCTGGTGAGACTGCTACCTGGGTGTTCACCTCCCTTCTGTGGGAAGGGCAATGATGCTCGATAGGACCACAGGCTCCTTGGAGGGCTTATTTTAGACTCAGCCAGGGAGTTCCCTTTGGATTCCACTGTGCAGTCCTGTCTTTCTTCCCCTTCTTTGCCTTCTCCTTTGCTCTTTGTTTCTCTCAGAGGAACACGGATAACTATGTACAGTTGCTGGTTATTGTTACAACACTTACATAAAGCAAACCATCTCTAAAGGTAGAGAGTTGAACAAAGGTCATTATGGGCTAGGATAGGCAGAGGGTGGGGATAGACAGATGCTGGAGGAAAGAAGCAGCTCACAAAGGGATTAGTTGTAACATCCTTGTCGTCTTTTAGATCATAACTATGCCCTAAAGCCTGCATATTAAAGCTTTACTTCCTGGCTTGGTGCTAATAGGAGCTGGTGGAAGCATCAAGGGTGAGGTCTAGTGAATCTTTAAGTAATTTGGTACGTCCTTGATGGGGATTGTGGGACTCTTGTCTCTTCCTATTCTTTTTTGTTCCGTCATGTACTTCCCCAATGGTGGGCTGCCTCAACACAAGCCACAGCAGACAGGTCTCTCAGTTATGGACGAAAATAGCCACAATTGTGAGCTACAGTGGTTTCTCTTTAATAGTGATTTTTTTCCCCCTTGGATGATTGTTGCAATGACAAAAAAAGGTAGTTACAGTCTGTGCTGGCTAGATTTTGTGTCAACTTGACACAAGCAAGGATCATCTAGGAAGGGTCAATTGAGAGAATTCCTCCATCAGGTTGGCCTGTGGGCAAGCTGTGGGATATTTTCTTGATTACTGATTGGTGTTGGAGGGTCCAGCTCACTGTAGGTGGTGCCACCCCTGAGCTATTGATTCTGGATGGTATAGAAAAGCAGGTGGAGTAAGCCCAGGGAGTAACACTATGCTCATGTGATCCTGCATCTTTTGAAAATGGGTTCTTATAATTTTTATGCTAATATTCAAAATTCTAATTCCTTTCATCTGTCCCTTTCCATGTTTTTTTTTTTTTTTTGTTTTGTTTTATGGAAGTTTGTTTCCAGGCCAACATTTATACCAATGTTCATGCTGATGTTTGCATGCCAGGGCTGGAGGTTGATTTACAAACCTGACTCAGGACAAACCTTCCCAGTATGTAAGAACTCACTAGTGGGCTGTCCAGATAGCTTCGTGGGTAAAGAAGCTTGCCACCCAAACTGAAGACCTGAGTTCCATTCTTAGGATCTATAAAGTAGAAGGAGGTTACTAATTGCCACGAGTTGTCCTCCTACCTCCATACATGCCACATCCAAAATAAGTAAGTAAATATAATATATAAGTAAAAATTAACTTCTGAGCATCTGAAAGTCTTACGCAGGAGGATCAGGTATTTAAGCTCAGCCTGGACTTTATAGAAAGAACCTGTCTCAAAAAATCAACAAAACAGGTGGGTGGCAAGACTCAGGTTATGTGCCATGGTGCATGTGCCCATTCTCCCCCAAATAAATGAATAAAATGTAAATAAAATAAAATAAAATAAAATCACAGATGTTTTAACTATATAGATAGACACTGCTGAAAAATCAACCAATTCAGTTGTTCTCTTAAAAGAAAATTTCTTCATATTTGCCTGGAGTGAAACATTTAGTCTTTTTTCCAGTTTATTTTTCCCCAAGTCTTTGTAACTATTTTTTTTTTTTGCACAAGGCTTTCAGTTTACTCTCCTTCCCTGGATTGGTAAAAATGGGAGCAACAAGTAATGGAGTGAGGCTAATGTTCCATTTCATGCGTCATCAGAGCTGCTAGTTAGGGTAATGGTGCAGAGTGGCGACTTTTGGAGGGAGAGGTGTGGAGAGGCACTCGAAGCATCATGGAGAGCCTGGAGTGGATATCATAGGAAGCCAGGGAGGAGGAGACCCAGGCCTTTCTGTGCTGGATGGGGAAGGTTGATTTCTATCACAAACCCAAGCCTAGAAGCCTTGGCTCCACTTGCTCCTCACTCAGTGGGGTTCTTGAGAGATGTAGATGGAGGTGCCTGTGACTTGTGGAGAGTCACTCATGCTTCTGAATGCATGCAAGAAAATGAGCCTTTACTCTGTACTTTCCATGATGGATTCTGCATTTAGGAATGATGGTGTTTAAAACAAATCTGGTAATAAAAAACCTGAGGTTTCATGCCAGGTTTGTGATTTTAAACTCTCATCCAGAGCTTGGCCATATTCTAGGGTAAGTGGGTAGTAGTGCAGCATAAATGGTCTGTTGAAACCTTTTTAGGACCCTGAGTGTGAAGATGTTCCATACGAGCAGCCTTCATCAGTGGCATGGCATCCAGTTTCTCATCTGTTCTTTGTGAACAGAGGCTAGGATTCAAACTCTTCGAATGAATGAAGTGGATGCGGGTTACTACCATCCACTGAAATCTGCACCCTCATAAACATAAACGACGTTGGTAGCAAACATTATGGCCTTCCCAACTTATTTCCTTAAGGGAATGCTTCCAGTCTCCCACTTCTCCTCATAACCTTCAACCAGTAATATAGAAATGAAGACTGCCAACCAGCATGGGCAAAAGACTCAGTCCACCAGAGATTCCACACTGAAGGATCCTACACCACACCAGTGCACACCTGAGGTTTCCAGCAGGGAGAGCTTGGCTTCCCAGAGCCAAGCTAGTGGGGCAGGAGTGCAAACAGCTCTCATCATCCTGTGAGCATGCTGGCTTCCACTCTACCTCATTACTGTTTCTGAAGCTCCAGCTGCCCACAGCGCAGTCTTGCTAATATTCAGGTTTTACAGTACTCAAAGGTATACTAGACGCCTGTGTCTTTAAATGATGTCATGTTTTGTTTCAGTTTGCAATAATTACTGATTTTGGGTTTTCCATCAAAACCACCAGTCCTGGGATCGTTATACAATATAGAAAAACAATTCATTTCCAATTTTAGTTTCTTGTAGCTTTTAGCTAATGGTAATAAATATCTCATCAAGTCAGGGTGTATCCTCAGCAATGGATCATCTACTGGATAGAAATAACATTCCAAAAATATGAGAATTCTTATTGGGATTCAGTGACTTGGACTGGGGAAGTGGCTCAGTAGGTAAATTCTTGCCACGGTAGCATGAGGCCCTGAGCTCAGGATCCCAGAACTCATGTAAAATCAGACATGGTAGCATGAAGCTGTAATCCCAGCACTCCTATATTGACATGAGAGATAGATAAGAGAATCTGCGTAAACTCAAGGACCAGTTCACCTGGTGCATGCAGTGATGAACAAGACATCATGTCTCAAGTGAGGTGGAAGTTGAGGACAGGCACCTGAGGTTGTCCTGTTACCACATACACATCATGATAAGTCCACACTTTCTGCCCATGTGTGCATGTGTGCATATGCACATACACTCATACACACACACACACACACACACACACACGATAAAAAGTGATTCAGTGACTTGTAGTTTATGAGACATTAAAATAATGTGTTTATTCTATATGTTTATTTGATTTGCAATAGGAGTTCTTCTTAAACACACATTTTATAATGATGTAAAAAAAAAAAAACAGCCATCACAGAAATGCTTATTTAAATTCTCAGCCAGCAGGTGTAATTAAACAGGACCAGACACCCTCAGGGCAGCAGAACAAATCTGGTTGGAAAATGCAAGGCCAGTGACAATCTGCTCTTCTCAGTTAGATTGTTATCAATTAACTAAAAACAAAACAAAAAATAGGATGTGACAGTTGTAAATATTTTATGTGGTGTTATTCTTCATTGTTCTGAGGAAGACTTGGGAAAGATGGAAAAGAGAAAGAAGAGAGAATGGGAGGGGTGCAGGAGTAGCCAGTGAGATTGGGAGAACACTGGAAAACTTCTGAAAGAAGGACGTCTGGGTGTGTTGGCTGGCTCCGGTTTGGGGAATTGCTATCAACTTTACTGTGTGACTTTTCCTGCTTCTGTAAGTCGGGTTTGCTTGTGTAAGCAGCTAGCTTGGAGGGACTCATGACTTCAAAAGCCATCTGCTAACTTTTCATTGGATTCCAAGCCGCACATACAGGTATGTAAAATCTCATTCAAAAAGTGGCACAGGTCTCTTTCATGTGCAATGCCCACAACATACATTATGGAATCAAATTTGAGGGATAAAGCTATGTGTAAGTGCTGGTGGGAGACCCTCCGAGCAGAGGGTGGGCACTGTCTGGCAAGAGCAAGGAGACAGGCACAGCGATGAGACAAAGGAAGGAGACAGATGTAGTTACCCAGGCAGATTATAGCCCTGTACACCTGGACGGTCTTATGTTCCCACACCCAGCTGCTGGTGTAATGCAGGGCAATTCCCTCAAGCCTGGGAGTCAAGCCATGGGGCTCTTGGGAGCCAAGTCATGGTGCTCCTGCATTCAGAATTGTGTAGTGCTTGGGGCTGCAGGATAGTTTTGCGGCCATCGGCTTTGTCCCTCTCTGTGGAGATGGTTGATCCATCTCAGCACTTCACCAGATTTGGCTGCTGTTAATAAAAGAGCCCCTCCACTCATAGAGGGAATGGACTATTCCAGGCTAAACTGGATCAAACATCTTTTCCCAACTGACTTGCATCAGTTCCTCAGTGGGTCGAGGGCACAGTCATCCTATATTTGCACTTCTGCTTTTCCTGAAGCGTGGCTCATGTGTTCCGAAGCACCCCCACTGATATGCTATCATCCCTCTGTGAAAACACTTTTCCTTATATACACTTTCAATCGGGCTGCTGAGCTGTTAGCTGATCAGTTGTTGGGGTATGGGGTAATTCAGTGGTAGAGGGCATCCCAGGGCTTTAGGCTCTCCAGTGCTCACATATGTTATTTAAGTTCAAGTCTGACTTTCTCAATGCCTTTGAGCTGACAGCATCCATTCTTCCTTTCTGAAAGAAGTTGTATGGCTTTTGAGAGCTTCTGTCCAGTAATGGATTTTATTCTCTGCTATTTATCGATTTGAAGTTTGCTAAGGTTTTAGAATATTCTTAATAGCAGCTGAGAAAGAGAATGTCCTGAGAACTCCTATGACATCCCAGGCTTGGGTGTGGAAAGCTCATGCTCTGGCCTTTTTTTCTGGTGACGGCTGTTCTCTTTTTTGTACAGATCATTCCCACTACTTTAGGGCACAATGCTGCAGAGAACATTCCAGATACAGTCTAGCATCCTGACCAGAAGTAGTAAGGAGTACATTTGTGGCTCATTCATATCAAAAGCCCAAAAGATAGGTCTTTTTGTCAAGTCTAACCACTGGGTGAGTCCAACAGAAAAGGGCAGTTTCTCTTTCCACATGGATCAGACTTACTTGCATCTTCTCCTACAGCAATGGGTCTGCTCCTAGAAGTGAAAGTTGGCAAACAATCCTATGCATTCATGCTCTGACAATAGTTTTACAGAAGTTAGGCTAGGTTCTGGCAATGCACAAAAGACAGATTGACCTCAAATATACTCAGCAGGATCATTGTTTTCAACCCAGCAATGTACATCTTCCTACTAGGAAACCAAATTATATGGAGAACTTTAAACCTACCTGAGTGGGAACTTCCTGAATTAAAGCTGTTGTGAACACAGATTTGAGACATCCTCCTTTGCAGTGGAACTTACATTGTTTGCTCTTTTGATTGTCTAACCTTACTCACAAGGAGACCCCACTTCAGCTGTAGATCTTGGAGTTTTTGGCCCTTTACACATGTGAGTTGGTTCTTCAGGTCAGTCCCTTTTTGTGCCTGTGTCTCCCTCCTGACAGCATTGTTTTTATGGAGAACATGGAGTAATGCCTAACACACCTTCTTCTGTGTCTGTGTCTTTTGTAGGGAATGTCACCATGTAGGCTTTTCTTCATAGAATGGTGACATATGCCCTAGTTAGAAACCTAGAGCATCTGGGGGACAGATCAACCCTGGAGGCAGTGCTCCTTTCTGAGGAAGGGTTGATGAGAACCAATACCTAAGCCCCCTGGTGGTAGAGGACAGGAAGGGACCAGGTGACCTTACACATGCACAGGAAGACAGTTAAGTGGGCTGGGAAAGGGGGAACTGAAGTACTGACTCAAGATTCCTTTGCTGCTTTCATTCCCATTCTTATCTCATCGGGACTGCTGTGCGTGTCTTCTGTGTGGGGTCTTTATCAGACATTCTGAGATTTAGGAATGGGTGTGCTAGCTAGGGAATGAACACAAACATTGGGCCACCCACTCTACCTCGCACACACTCTACCTCTCAGCTGCATCTTCAGCTTCATGTAATTATGTCTCGATTTGCTGGGTTTCAAAATGAGACCTTGAAGCCACTCATTTAGTAAATGACTGTATTAACTGAAAAATGCATACCCTGAAGCGTTTCCAACTTACCATGTCTTTTTCCCAAATCTCACTCTGGGGTTTCCCACTCCACAGTTCATTTTCAAAGTTACTCAAAAGCATGTGGAAACCTGGAGAGGGGCTGGGGCCTTGCTGTCTAGTGTCACACCTGTGCCACACTCACCACCCCTCCCTACAGGACTTTTCTCTTCATGGCTCTCCATCATACATATATTTTTTTTCTGCCAGTTTCTTTTCCTCTGTGGAAAATGGACCCAGGACTCATGTTTGTAATTGTCATGATTTTATTATGGCTTACATCTTGTTTTAAACGCAGGATGTTTGATGATGAAAGCTGTAAGTAATCTTTCTGTCTAGTCTAACCATTGGATGAGTTATGTACTCTCCCCCACTCCAAGAGTCCAACAGAAAAGGGCAGTTTCTCTTTCCACATGGGTCAGACTTACTTGCATCTTTTCCTGCAGCAATGGGTCTGCTCCTAGAAGTGAAAGTTGGCAAACAATGCCGTGCATTCATGTCCTGACACTAGTTTTACAGAAGTTGGGCTAGGGTCTGGCAATGCATGAGAGACAGACTGCCCTCAAATATACTCAGCAGGATCATTGTTTTCAACCCAGCAATGGACATCTTCCTATTAGGAAATTAGATGATATGGAGAACTTTGAACCTACCTGAGTGGGAAGTTTCTGAATTAAAGACAGCTTTGGTATCTTGACAGTGTTCAAGCTCACATGTCATCAATGCTGTGAGTATTTTGCAACAGAGGGCATCTCCTCCCCACAGATGGTTAGAAGTCTTGTCATGGAAGTACTTGGCTCCAGCTCTGGCTGCAGTGGCATTTTCAGTAGCACTCATTGTACTGTCATGGGAATCTGATTGGTACCAGAGGCAAAAGAACCTCAGGTTTGCTGCCTGGAACCCTCGAGTCTGAGGACTAAGGTGAAGGCAGAGCATCCCATTGCTGCTTGTTGGCTTTGTCTGTGTTCCACCAAGGATCCCATGCCAGGCTCCCAGGTCTTTCTGCAAGGTGTGATGGGCCTAACTGGAGAACTGTCACCTTGCTCACAGAAGGATGGGACAGGAGCTGTAGGAGCTTCATGACCCCCCCCCCCCCCACCTATGGAGTGTCAATACTGCCCCACCAGACAGGGAATGTAATCTATAACTTGGTAAAAATTGCCAGGCGGTAGTGGTGCATGCCTTTAATCCCAGCACTCGGGAGGCAGAGGCAGGAGGATCTCTGTGAGTTTGAGGCCAGCCTGGTCTCCAAAGCAGTTCCAGGAAAGGCGCAAAGCTACACAGAGAAACCCAGTCTCGAAAAAAACAAACAAACAAACAAATCTATCTGAGTAGTCTGAACATTAAGGAGTAAGAGAGGTGACCTGCTCCAAATTAGGCTACTACCTAAGGATAAGGGGGAGGGGACAGAATTCACCACTTTCTGCCAGCCTCAAGTGCATAAGTTTGTGTTTCTGCTCCTCAGTCCAAAGAAGAGGGACTCAGGTCCTGTACCTGGAAGGTGCTTGCACTGGCGGTGCCTGTGTATCATACTGCTTCATAGTTAGCCTGGTGTATTCTGTCATTAACTAACAGGGATGTGTAGGGATACAGCTGTGGAAAGGACCAATCACACTATGCTGGAAAGGGTGGGAGGTTCTGACATGGCCCAGGACTGACATGAACTTTCTTGATTCTTTGTGAAGGTGAAGGTGAGGGTGGAGGTGAAAGTCAGTTTTCACACACTGCAGATGAATCACTGCTGCCCTGGGGATAGGAGAGAAATGAAGAAATGGAAGCCCAGGTAGTAACATTTGGACTTTGCAAGGACAAAGGCAAGGGGTTTCAATTAACAGTTCACCTAAGAAAAATGCCACTCTTGGAGAGCTTTCAGGAAACGCAAGAACCAAGGTAGGAGCCCTTTTGAGTTATTTCTCCAAATGCCAGGAAAAATTTTTTTAAGAGATTGCTTACGTCATCATAAATAATGTTTCCAAGTCCTGGGGGTGTTTGACACTAATTAGAACCAACATAAGCTTACAATGTCTGTTTCATAATGTGGAACGTTACATAACCCAGACTCTGGAAACAAATAAGGACAGTAATCGACTTCGTGAGAGTTGGGATTTTCAGATGTACTGACTTCGCAGAAGCTCAGCATGGACAGGACACTATGGGAGTCACCCTTACAGTCACTTGGCAGCCTGTATCTGATGGTGCACTGTCTTCCCCGCGTGGGAAGCAGACTATCAGTTTAGAGATTAGTTATGATCATAACAATCTGATTTTGACATGAATAACAGGAATTGGGAAACTCGCATTGATTTTTCTCCTCCAGTAAGGGAACGGAAGGCAAGTATGTCATCCTTTCCTCTGAATTCATTGAGTCTTTGTTCTGAGCCAAATGGACAGACAGTAAATCCACCACAAACCGCATAGCTTAGACTCACTGGTGGTTACTTTGTTTATTTTTCATCACATCCTAAAGATTTAAGGTGACTTAAAAACAGGAAATGAGCAAACAGGATTCTTTTTGTTTTTTAAGAAAAGAGTTTGAAATCAAGCTAAAAGAAAAGCAGGGGTAAAAAAGCAATGTAAAGGTTAATCTAAGAGAAGGTTAATCTAAGCAGGTGTGGCCTGTGGGCTGCTACCACCCCAGGAAGATGGACATACACTTAGCTCTGATCTTTCTAGTGCTCAGTGCAGAGGCTACCAGGTCAGGTAGGGATGTGGGGCTCCAGGTACAGGTGTAGGAAACCTCCTGCTGGTTCCCGGAAAGATGACTGCATTCTGTATACTGAGTCCTCACTGTTGTCATCAGGCCCAAAGATGGGGTGTCTTTATATAAACATCATGAATCTTTTGTGTCAGAAGACACAGCACTCAGCAAAGTGAAGTGAACTAGCTAGAGTCTTAGGTCTACAATAGAGTCCCACTATGTCAGTGTGTAAGGCAAATGGAGCATGTGCAGGGAGGATTTGGTCCCATTAAAGTTACAAAGGGAAGAGTAATGATGAAGTTTCACGGCACCATATGCCAGCATTCTCCTCAAAAAGCAGATCTAAGAGGCCATACACACACTTGCACACACATGGACATTCATTTCAAGAAACTAGCTGGAGCACTGAGGAGGCTGGTAGGTCTGATGCCTGAAGGGAAGGCCATCGGGCTGGAGACCCAAGGAAGAATTGATGCTTCAGTTCAAGTCCCAGCTCAGCCTGTAGGCAGAGTCCTCCTTTGTAAGATTTCCTTCAGGAGCAGAGTGGGAGAATGGAGAGAGAGAGATACCATGATGAATGAAGACCCCAGGGGAATAGGAAGAAGCAGAGTGCTAGAGAGGTCCCCAGAAATCCACAAAAATACCTCCACTCTAGACTACTGACAATGGTCAAGAGAGTGCCTGAGCTGACCTGCTCTGGTGATCAGATGACCGAACACCCTGGCTGTCATGATAGAACTCTCATCCAGTGTCTGATGGAAGCAGATGCAGAGATCCATGGCCGAGCCCCAGGTGGAGCTCCAGGAGCCTAATCGGCACGCGCGCCTGAGAGAGGAGGGATTCTGTGAGCAAGAGATATTGAGACCATGACTGGAAAAATCACAGAGACAAATAGCCAAACTAGTGGAAACGCATGAACTGTGAACCAATGGCTGAGGAGCCCCTACGGAACTGGACCAGGCCCTCTGGATAAGTGAGACAGTTGATTAGCTTGAACTGTTTGGGAGGCCCCCAGGCAGTGGAGCTGGGACCTGTCCTTGGTGCATGGGCTGGCTTTTTGGAGCGTGGGGCCTATGCAGGGACACTTTGCTCAGCCTTGGTGTAGGGAGGAGGGGACCGGACCTATCAAGCTTGACTGACTACCCAGGGGAGACCTTGCCTTGTAGAAGGTGGGAATGGGGGGCGAACTGGGGGGGGGAGGTCTGGGGGGTGGAAGGGGGGAGGATGGGGGAATCCATGGCTGATATGTGAAATTAAGTTAATTATAAAATAAAAATATTTTTTTAAAAAGATTTCCCTCTTTTGATCTATTCCTGCACCTGCTGGAAAGAGGCCCACCACATTATAGAACGTGAGTTTGTTTCTGCCAAAGTGCTTTGGACTGGCTGCTAGGCCTATCTGAAAGCTGTCTTCACAGAATCTCTAGACCAGAGTCATGACCTACTGACAGATGAGATGAACTCTGGTGCAGAAGGGATGGAGGGAAGAGACTAAGAAGGATAACCTGCAGAGTAACATCAGCCTGACCTTAGATTGGGCTAGTTTTTTTCCCCAGTATGTCTGAAGGATGTCTTAAGGACTGAGGACTGAAGTTGTGGGTCAGGAAGGAAGCAGGCCTGATAGTGCCAGCTTCAGGGCTATGGCATATCTGCTGTGGGGAAGAGCAAACTGGTTCAGCCATGGAGTGGGATGCTTTCCCCGCTCTCCTAGTCTCCTCTTCCCTGAGGCAGGAAAGCCCTTGTGGACTGGGAAGAGCATGCCTGCTGACTCTGATATTCCAAGTCTGGCCCTACTTCACATTTGCCTTAAGAGTTTGTGATCATCAACAACTCCACTGTCTCTCTCTGAAACAAGCCCAACTAAAGTGTTCCCGGAATGCAATAACATAAATGGGTCAGATCTGAATTCAAAGGTTGGAAGGCGTGAGAAGGAGAGAGACAGGCCTGAGATATCACAGACACCCATCACAGGGCAGTGCCCTTCAGCAGATCCCAGTGAAATTCTAATGAGCATGTGTGACTCTCAAGAGCAGGTGGGTATGATTCTCACTGTTTTATTCTGAGAGCTTAACAGGGTATTTTAGAAGCACAGATGTCAGCCAGTACTACTCTTAATGAGGTTAGAAATCAGCTCTTCTTTAGACGGTATGGCCATGGTGCCCAAAGAGTGATAGTCTTAGAAGAAATTTAGAGGGGAACTTTTACCTGAAAACGTTTGTGCTTTCGTTCTTCTTAGCTAAAACACCTGACAAATCCAATAGTCTACATGGTCACCTCCTGTCTTATGATCTTGAAGTGTTAGTTTACTCACAGTGTTGGTTCTGGTCCTAGATGAGGCCTGAGGTCTGGAGCTGGGCTGGCTCTTGACTTTCCCTTCCCTACAGGTGGGCAGCAGCTCTGCCTGGGATGACCCTGCCCTGCTTTCACTGGCTGTCTAAACATGCTTCAAGTCCTAATCAAACTGCTGAGATGCTCACCCTGCCCAGTTTTGCATTATGCTCCTACCTGGCAGGAAAATCACTTCTTCACCTGGTCATCTAGTCATTTGAAAATGACCCTTTGGACTGCTAGATAGACTCTTTCATGAATGCCCTCATCACTCTTGTGTATTTTGTTATCAGGGTGAAATTAGAACATTTCCCCCCTATGATTTACAAATTCTTATGGGAACTTAATTTTAGCCCTCAAAGACTGACAAAAAATGGAACACAGCTATGAATTATTAAAGCAGCTTTATGAGTCAACTTCAAAGTAAATAAGAGTCTGGAGCAAAAACATAGCTCAAAACCATGGAACTCATGTTCATATTCTGTGGGGATTTGGCTCCGTTTACTTTAAAATGCCTTCTACTTCCTTGGAAGGTAGGAGGCACGCGGTTTCCTCTCCTCTTCTACATCTCTAGAAATGTAGAGATTTTAGTTAAATTCAGGTTAGGAGCTCACTGGTTTTTCCAGCGTTAAGGAGAGTCCTGGGTCCTTAATGTCTTGTTTTTGGATGCTTTTTTTTTTTTTTTGTCTCCAGAAAACTGCCTTTTAGAAAAGGCCCTAATAAACCCATTCTATGAGAAATCAGTGAGCATGAACACTTCCAGCTTGTCAGCTGGAGGTAAATGAATGGTGTTTGTATTAACCTTTTATGCATATTTGCATTTAGATCATTTACATTTTAAATGGGCTGAGGGAGGGATGCTCTAACTAAATGACTGGGACATAGTCAGACAGGGGTCAGAAGAGTCTTTATTTTATGTGCTCACTACTGCTTCTAGTCCTATCCTTTTGGAAGAAAGGATTTAATTTTTAGGTATTTAAGCTGAGGCTGAGGATGAAAGTAATATACTTTAGGATGCAGTGTAGGGTAGGCTGCAGGTCCTGGATTCCACCCTGGGACATGGGACGAAAGTACCATAGAAATAAAAGGAAGCAGCCATGAGAAGTGAATGGCTGTGATGTTCTTCATGGCCATCCCTTTGACGGGCTTGCCTTCCCAGCTCACTGCCTGTGATACCCTGTGCACCCAGAGAGGTACACTCTTCTTAGGACTTGTTGAATCTAATTAGTCAAAGTCATTGTATACATTTACATGGGAAAAACAGTGAAAGTGGCATTCACTGAAAAACTATTTAAACTCATTCTCTGGCATTATATGGCGATCATAACCATTTATTTTTTCTTGACAGTATTACTTGCTTAACATAATTCATGCTTAGAGTTATATGGAGCAGGGCATGAAGGGGTCATGAAATGATGGCATTAACAAGTTTCAATCATTTTAAACCTGTTTACTAGCCTAAATTTCTCCATGTTCCAGCACTGGTCATTTAGGCAAGTTTGCCTAGGAAGTCGAACCTTGCATCACTGAGACAGAAGATTCTCCTATTTTGATTAATATGTGCATTGATTGATTCATTGTGGATATTGCTATGTAGCCCTGACTAGACTGGAAATTATGATCCTTGTTCAGGTTGGCTTGTCCGTCACTGTGATAAAACACTGTGCAAAAACAGCTAGAAGAAGAAAGGATCTATTTCATGGATTACAGTCTATTATCAAAGGGAGCCAAGGCAAGAATTCAAGGCAGCAGCTTGAAGCAGATATCAAGGAGGAAAGCTGACAAGGAGCTTGCTTGGTTTTGTTTTGCTCTTTGTATTGCTTGCCTTTCTATTGCTGTGATAAAACACCATGACCCAGACAACTTATACAAGAAAGTGTTAAGTTGGGCTTATGTAGAATCCATGATGATGGGGCAAAGGCTCCGTGCCAGGAACAACTAACTTAACCCTTACATCCCCAAACAAAGCAGGAGGCAGAGGGCATACAGGGAATGGTATGAGTCCTTTGAAACCTCAACATATGTCCCCAGTGACATATATCCTCCAATAAGGCCATACCTCCTAATCTTTCTCAAACAATTCTACCTACTAGGGACCAATTATTCGAACTTATGAGTCTATACGGGCCATTCTTATTCAAATCATCACATTTTGTATGTAGCCTGGGTCAGGTCCACCTGTCTAGGGATGCTCTGCTCACAGTGGCCTGGACCCTCCTATATCAATTAGCAATCAAGAAGATGCCCCACAGACATGCCCATAGGCCTGTGTATAGAGCCAATCCTTCAATTGAGGTTTCCTCTTCCTAGATGACTTTAGATTTTGTTAAGTTGACAATAAAAACTAATGAGTATAGTTCTCTTGTCTCAACCTCCTAAGTTCTTGTATTATAGGCATACTCCAATATGATGGACTTTTTTATTCTTGTTTAAGCTGTTTAAGTTTAAGCTCTATTACTAGTAAGGAATTTACCACTCACAGAGAAATGGCAGTCATGTTTTCATGTGCACATACAAACACATGCGATATTTGCTTATAAACGATCACATCACCTAGAATATGGTAGCTCTTGCTGCTTGTCATTATAGACAGAGAGTTCTGGGAAGAAAGAACAGGTTGACACCCTGAAAGATCCACCCTCTTCAAGTCATTTCATATTTTATAGGAAACCAAAACAAAAGTGTTAATTAATCATCCCCAAATTTAGTTCTGACTCTTTGGTCAGGCAGTCAACCTCATCTCTGAGGTCCATAGCACTGTTTTATTCCTTATTCTTCCACATTTTATTCTCATGGTCATCTCTTTCTGTTAGAATGGGATGTTTGCATACACAAGGCTGCTGAGTTTTACATTCCTCTCAAGTCTATGACTGGGTAACAACCACGTTAAAGGTTAATTCAGAGCAGAGTATTAGCCCTGCGTATTTGTTGGGCTATTTATAATGTGTGCATGCAGACTTCTTTCTACAGCATGAGGTATGGATGTGCTTTTATTATTCAGGATATAAAGTGCCCTTATTTGTTCCTCCTGTCCCCTGTCAAATCTCACTGTGTCAAAGAGCAGCTTATTTCATATCTTCTGGTTGGCGGTAGGGTGTTCTCTGCCACATCTAGGCAGAAACCATGCATTCTCTGTGTGTTTGCACAGAGTACGCAATAGCTGCCTATCTATGCTGGCTAGCTAGGTCCTGAATCATAAAGGAACAGAGAACTGTAAAAGCTGAGGATGTCTTCAGAAACCAGTCCATATAAAAGATGAAACAAAAGCCAGGAACTATGATAACTTGGTAGAACTGTTTGAAACCTTCCCATGGTAGACAAGTTTCTCTTTTACCTAGCACCAAGTTTTGCCTTTCCTTGCTCCAGAATGAAGTCCCTAAAGGACTTTTCGTTTTTTGGGGTCCATTGCTTTAGGTTCTTTGTTTCAAGTCTAGTGCTTTGAGAGATGTATTCTGCATTTACTTAAACCAAAGTAGAGGGTTTCATAGAGACTTGATTGTTTTTTGAGACAAGATTTCATTATGCACCTCAAGCTCAGGTCACTAGCTTGGTGGCAGGCATTTCTACCCCTGTGTGACTTTTCCTTAAGGATGTCTATTATATTATCACTGTTGAAGATGCCCTTCTTGTTTGAGCTGTTACTAAGCTTCTCCTAACTCTCCTCTACATGTCCTGGAGTTGGGACATCAATGTCCATCTCTGTGTTTCCTAGTTGTAAAACTGGAGTTTTTAAGGCAAAAGCCTGGGCTGGTGTTGCAGCTTCAAACAGTTATGCTTGGGTATGTGTCCGCAATACGCCAGTTGAGATATTAGTAATAGTAAAGTACAGAAGGCAATGTGTTCGCTGTGGCCATACCAGGGAGAAGAGATAAAAGGTTCCAGTGACACTAATTCTATCTTTGGGATACTGATGTGAGCTTTAAGTGGAGAAGGAATTGGAGCAGTGGCCACAAGCCCTAGGCCTCGTCAAATAATCCTGGTCAAGGTGCGATCTGGTTGATCTTTGTTGCAGTTCCAACTCTGCAAGGTGACCAAAGCCCTTCTCTCCTGAGGGTGTCCTTCTGATTTCCATAAGATCACTTCTACTCCAAAGTGTAAGATGATTGTTCTCATGAGGGAGTGGGAGGCTGACCTGGCCTGGGAAGTGCTGTTCTTTCTGAAATCCAAGGTGAATGCAGGTCTTGGACAATAATTTATTTCTATGCCTTCAGCTAAACTAAAAGGAGACAGGCACATATAAAGCCAAACAGAGATGTTGGCCCAAGTGAAGTCATTTTTTTTTTCAGAAAGAGCTGTAAAAACCTGATTTACAAGACCTCTGTTAAATCATATTGATTCTAGCTTCCCACTCTGAACATGGATCACCCCAGATAACCCATCAGGCTCTCCCTTCTGCCCCCTGTCTTCTCTTGGGTATTGACTGATGGCTCTGGCCTGCTCAGCTAATCCCCCTCCTCATTTCCTCCTTCATGGTTTTTCTAGCCACCAGCCCTCTGGTCTGCTCTTTTGCAATACCACCCCCCTCTCCATTTCTTGCTGTTTTGAGGTGCCATGTCTAGTTTAGTTGTTCTTAAAAAGAATGCTGGGGCTGCATCTCAGTCTTCTGAAAAGCACTCCACTGGAGCAGAGCAGGTGCTGAACTGAAGCCTTGTTTTATATGCTGCAAAAGACCTACAACTTGATGTTGTGGTTCAGAAAATTGGGGAAAAGAAATAGCTGTACCATGAGAAATCAACTCCACGATCTCAACCTGAGCCAGTGCTCTCGAGTGTAATTTAATATTCGGAGCCTCATTAAGAGACCCAGGGACTCCTGAGACTTGAAACAAGTAATTATTTCACAGGAAGGCCCGCCAGCTCCTTCAGTTTGATGTTACCATCTCAGAGAGTAGGAAGGCAGATACTTGGGTCAACCAGATTAACCTTTTGTGGCAACTTAGTTCTGTTATACATTCTGTAAACTCAGAGTGAGTTTGATGTCGTCTGCAGCCAAGTTATTCACCCAATTATGTCCCTTTGTCCTGTGGAGAGCACTCTGCAGAAATGAAGTTTTGGTCCTTTAAGCCTTGCCTGTATCCAAGCTGGTGCTTCTGTTGAAGTTCTTGCTCATCGTATTGTAGAGTTTATAGGTTCCGTTTTCCTCATTTTAGCTCTGTGCTGGAGCACTTGAGTCCAGATCTCTGCTCCAAAAAAACCAACCTAGGGATGCCTTTCTACCTCACTCTTATTCCTACCAGGATTGTAACTGGAATTTTGTCCAGAAGTCTGGGCTTTAGAACATCAGCAAGCTAGAGTCTACCATCCATCACCAGGAAGAAGATGGGTAATAGTGAAAATCAGAGGGATTTCTGCAATGTTACCACTTGAAGAAAAATAGTGGGGTTCAGGAACCTCAAGTACGTACATCATCAGAGTAATGACATGAGCCCTAGCCAGACAGAGGAAGAACTGGGGCAAATGTTTAGTACACATAATTAGTACGGTTGGTGTAGGTATGGTCAACTTGGTCATTGTCTCAGCTCAGGTCCTCCAAGGTGGTTCTCGGTAATTCTCAGACCTTTATCATATCAGTGCAGCTCACAGTCTCTAGGATGCAGCTCTACCACAGGTAGAAGTGCCTTCATCTGGGCGGGGTGTGGGTGGGTGAGGCTGTTTTCAAGGTTTTGCTATTTTTGAAGTAGAAGGCAAGTGTGTGCAGGGTTAGTACCATGACGGACCTCAGCTTCTTCAGCCACATAAAAGAGACCAGCAGATGCAGCACAAAGACAGATGCCAGGGTTTCGTCTTGCACTTAGTTACCTTGTGGACCCAAATAAGCTACTTAGAAAAGCAGCTTCTAAGTACCAGTCTCAACAGCTATTTTTCTTGTGTTCCTCATGCTCTTTATCATTACAGAATATGCATATGTATGTTTGTGTCCCCCCCCTCCCCCCCCCGCGCGCGCGCGTGCGTGAGTCTGCGCGCATGGCGCGCCCCAGAATCCAGTTCCACGGAAGAGTCATGTTTTCCTCAAAATGTCCAGTGTCTGATGTTAGAAAATATCAACCAATAAAAGGAGGAATGAATGGTTAAATTCATTAATAAACAAATGACTCCTCTTCTAGAATTGATTTGATTTTTGATGCCAGGTAGCACATTTTATAGATTAGCAAGTTTTTAGTGTATCTATGCCTTTTAAGAGAGGACTTACTATAAAACTACTATTAAGGTGAAACACAGTAATAAAGAAATCTGCTTTAGTGTGTCAGTTTCCCTTTGATAGTCATTTACATCCCGTGATTTTGGTCAGAGTTTTGTATACTATGATGCGTTTCTGGGCACATTGCTGTGCACTGGACATGTGTCATGGGCAAACCTGAGGTCTGCCCTCTCCTGCCTGCAAGACTTAGTAGTCTTGTTAGATAACTAAACAGTATTTTTCTCTTCCATTCAACTCACATTTATTATTCTTCCCCCCGACTGTGTCAAGAGAGGAAGACAGAGGAAATGATGGGACATTTGGAGGGAAAGGAGCTCCTTCCCCTGGAGTCTACGTGAAGTCCCTCATCAGCTGAGAACCAAGAGTCCCACAATGAAGGAATACTTGCTGCAATGGTAGCTGACATGGAGATGATGCCTCTTTTATGTAGAGATATTTTAGGTAAAAATGTGAAAATGGCGTCAAAACATGCTTAAGGCTTGAGCATATATGACCTTGAATATGAAGGTCTTGCTCCTTTTCCAGGTATTTTCTGGGAGTTTCACAACTGAGATTATTAACTTTCCTTCACAGTGAATACATCTTCACTTGCCTTGCTACCCTGTAATGCAGGGCCTCTCATTGTCCCATGTAATCATACACTTTGTCTCAGCCACCACCCCATGCAAGAAAACGCTCCTCAGCAACCCCCTCTCACCCCCCCACCCCCCACCCCCCCCACCCCCCCACCCCCCCACCCCCCGCCGATCTTGAGCTGACAGTCATGTTCAAGCATGTTTTCTCCTTTTCTGGAACAGCTCTCTTCTTATTGCTTTCCATGTTTGCATGGATCTTATACATTCTCTTAATAAACTACAGCACTGCTTACTGACTTATCCTGAAATTCTTCTCTGTGCCCAAGTCTAGAGTCTTGGCCTCCCCCAAGACCCCGGAGAAGTCCCTGCCTCAGCTGGCAGTGCAGAGCTGTCTGCAGCTCCTACCCCACTGCTGCTGACACCATGATGTAGTTTTCATGCATCTTCATAAACACTTTCATAAACAAGTCCCACCTTGTTTCAGTTTGAAACCCAGAAATGCTTTCCATTATGAAGATGTCACCAGTGTGTGGAAAGTGGAGAGGGGTGCTAAGAAAACACTTGACTGCTGGGTGTAGGGGTTACAAGCTTTTCCTGGACTTTTGGTTTTAGACCTAGGGCTTGAGGGACTTTGAACTAAAACCCAGAAGAAAAGGTGTAACAATTTATTGATTTTTTTTTTTTTTTTTTGGTTTTTCCGAGACAGGGTTTCTCTGTGTAGCTTTGCGCCTTTCCTGGAACTCACTTTGTAGACCACGCTGGCCTTGAACTCACAGAGATCCGCCTGCCTCTGCCTCCCGAGTGCTGGAATTAAAGGCGTGCGCCACCACCGCCTGGCTTAATTTATTGATTTTTTAAACAGTTTTATGTACACAGAAGCTTTTGTGTGCAGAAGTTTTATGTGCACCCCTAACATATAGAAGCATTAAAATTTGAGATCTTCTATCATACCTGAATAGAGGAAGAGAAGGAGAATGTCTTAATTAGAGTTTCTATCGCTGTGATAAAACTCCATGACCAAAAGCAACTTGAGGAGGAAAGGGTTTATTTCACATTATAACTGTAGTCCACCATCCAGGGAAGGAAAGGGTTTATTTCAGATTATAACCTATAGTCTACCATGCAGGGAAGGAAAGGGTTTATTTCACATTATACCCTATAGTCCACCATCCAGGGGAGGAAAGGGTTTATTTCACATTATAGCCTATAGTCTACCATGCAGGGAAGGAAAGGGTTTATTTTCACATTATAACCTGTAGTCTACCATCCAGAGAAGGAAAGGGTTTATTTCACCTTATATCCTATAGTCCACCATGCAGGGAAGGAAAGGATTTATTTTCACATTATAGCCTATAGTCCACCTTCCAGGGAAGTGGGGATAGAAATTCAAGTTATTACCCTGGAAGTAGGAACTGATACCGAAACCATGGGAATTGCCACTTGCTGCTTGTTCCTCATAGCTTTCATAGGCTGCTTTCTCATAGCATCCAGGACCATTAGCCCATGTGGGCATCACCCACAGTGAGCTGAGCCCTCTCCCACATCAACCTTCAGTCAAGAAAATGCCCCAAAGGCTTGCCCAAAGGCCATTTTTGTGGGGGCATTTTCTCAATTGAGGTTCCCCTTTTCTAAATGACTCTAGTTTGTACAGAAGGGACACCTGTGGGAGAGCAAATGACTATTAGGAGAGAATGCTAATGAGGAATTTGTGGTTCTCTTTTGGGGTTTTATCTTCATTAATAAAGTTATTTAGAAATGGACTTGGAAGGAAGCTTGAGGACAATTTTATTGGAGTCTGAGAGACAAGGAGCAGGGCCTACAAACTGCAAATCTCAGTAGCTGTCTGGGGGAGAGAACAGAGAAGAAGAGAGAACACTGGGCTTTTTTGGGGGGTCTGAGGAAACTGGAATGTTCAGCAATGGAGGTCTGCAAAGAGCTGCATGCTGAAAGGGAACGATCTTCAGAGAGAGAATGGGGAAAGCCTACAGAGTCTTAGGGAATGCATGCTTAGGCTTTGGTCAGTATTAGAAAATTAGAATGAAGAGAGAGAGGTGGTCTGTTTTGTGTTAGAACTCAAAGGAGTGGGCAGGCTTAGTGGACTTGCCGTGAGAGAAGTTCTGTGACTGTCATCCTGAGAGACGGTCTTCTAGGAATAGCAAGTGTATTATTTCCTTAAGCAGTAATTATTCTTCCCATCTCACTAGCATGTCTTCAGGTGAATCAGATTTCCTATAGGGTAGACTCCTAGCTGGGTGATTGACAGGCTCATATGGGTCAACTCTTGAGGGAAGAAATAGTTGTATGTAAAGTTGAATCTTTGGAACAGATCAGAATAGCAAGTCTTCACCCAGAGTCAGAGGTATAATTTAGATTTTTTTTTTTGACCAAGAGGAAATAGCTTTCCCCTAATGGTATTTTAATAAAACTAGGAAACTGACCTTTTCACATGGTAATTTAACTCTTAAGGGGGGCAATTGTGGTGCTTCAAATTCTAGAATTACCAGAAAGAAGGAGGCAAGGACTAAAGCTGATTTCAAAGGAAAGGTCCATCCTCAGTGACTCCCAGGGCCAACAATATTCTGGCTCCCTCTGCAGAGGAGACTGGTGGCATCTGCTGAACTCTTATTTTCTTTTCCGAAGTCATAGCCCATCTTTCAGGGTTGATAGAACAGAGCTGAGCTTTACTTTGGGGAGATCTTTAGGAAGAAAAGGTTAGAAAAAGTTCCCCTGCATTGTGGACTCTCCAGTGTCTCCAGCCCTAAGCATCTCTATGCCAGTGCTGCACATTCTGTGTATGTCAAGAAAAGGAGGGGGGCAGGGCATGAGAAAGGAAAATACTGCAAACTGACAAAGAGCAGGTGGAACACAGGCTCATTTTTCCTGGTTGATAAGGCTCCTTTTCAGACAATGAAACCATATTGATACTGATGTGTGTCATCAATTGTTGTGTATCAGAAAATTCGCAAATCACAGATGTGAAGTTGAAAACTCCTCCTACTCCATCGGGATTGGTTGAGATCAAACTGTTGAAGACCTGGCAGGGAATGAACACAGACATATTCTGCTTATAATCTGTTTGAGGTGCTTATGCTCTGAACTGCGTTGAGCTGTGACTTTGGGAGGGGAGAGGAGAGAGTGACTACATCGAAATACTCACCTAACGTTTTAATAGTGAAACAAACATGCCAACTATAAAATGGACGAAGCACACTAAAGTCATCCTGAGATTCCAGCAGTAAAAACCAATTCAGATGCATCAACTAAGGCATGAGCAGGTCTTTGTATGACTTATCCTAGAGCCCCTCCTCACCCATGGAATATAATGCACACACACAAGGCTATGTTGCTGTGTCCATTAGTGCCCCATTTCTCTGTATGGTGGTGAAAGGTGTATAGAAGTCTTCACCAGCAGCTTTGGTTTCTCCTAGGGAGATGGAGCAGGATGTCCATGACACAATTAAAGGGTCTTCCTGCCTTTCCTGGTTACAGATGCAGATAGCTGCTCTCTGAAGCATCTCCACTCAGTACTTTTTCTTAGATGGATTTGAAAAATGGGTTTAGATTCTGTGATGAGAAACCCCAACAGCAAAATGAGCTCTGTTTATTTCCATCCACTTAGTGATGGAAATTTATTCTACAAAAATTATTCTTATGGGAAGAAAATGTAATAGACACCATAAACCAAAAAGGGCTCAGACAGTTGTGTGGATTTAGATCTGGGCATGTTCTGGAACTGGAGCCCTTATTTCTCTTGTGAAGAGATAAAGCATTTTTCTTGTACTTTCTTTGTATGTCACAGGGATCTTTGTCATGTGACCTTAGCTTTATCCCACATCATGCCTATATCTCCCTTGTAACTGTCTGGTAAAGATTCTTAGATTAATGTGGGATAGAAGGTAGTTAGGCTAACCATGAGGGGCAGGTGGTCACCCATATTATGAGCAATTGGCACAAGAAAGGCATGAAAATTTTATTAATAAAAGTTGCTTGTGATATTATAGCCCTGAGAGTAATCCCTGCTTCCCTAGGAACTTATCTGATTTCATGGTCAGGTTCAAGGGACCAAAGCCACATGTATAGAAGTGAACGAAAAGACTGTATGAACCAATGGAAAAGGAGAGAGGAGACCCAGCAACCTCAAGTGTGCTGGCATGGGCACGCTCTCACTCTTTCTCCTTCTCTGTCCCCCTTTCCCCTCCCTCCTCCACCCTCTTTCGCTCCTTTTCTTAATTCTTGGCCTCTCAGGTGTATTTCTGTCTGGTCAATATGAGGCAGAGGTCACCCCTCTGGAATTAATGAAGGCCTTAACTTCTTCATGACTCATTACACAAAAGGATGAAAGAGAATTTGAATGATATTCCTACATTATACAGCTGGGTTCAGTGGGAAGGGTGCTGGTTTCTATCTTAATGGAAAAAAGACTCTAATGGGGGAGGGGGCAATGAGAGTAGGTGAGAAGAAGCTATTTCTGAGCCCCACATGGCCAGTAGTCCTCCCACCATTCATGAAAAGGCTTGGGGAGAATAGCCAAGGGCTTAAAGGAGAGAAAGCAAGGTGACATAGGAACTCCAAAGGCAGAACTCATTTTCTAAGGCCATGGCTTGTGTCTTCAGTGTATCATATGCCTGTTTTTTTTCATGTCCTCAAAAATATGCTTATCAGTTTCTACGTGATGTATGTCTCAGTCATATCATGCTGTTAAGCCCCGGCGTTTTAATATGACAATATTAGTTTGACTAGCTGGGGCTGGGTGTGCACTTCAAGCTTCCAGAGTCAGTGCCTGTAGTGTGGGGAGCTGGTCTATCTTGAAGCTCCCACGCTACTACACGTACTCTACCAACTTCCCTTCTCACTTTACATGCTGCCCCTTGACGTCTGTCCATGGTCCAGACACTCATGGACATCACACCTACTCTCTGCACAGCATTTTTGCCAGAGGTCAAGGGGTGGCTACTCATCTGGGAGCAAAGATGACTCAGCTGGACATTCAGCTGGACCCATCCTCAAACACAGCCACCTGTGGCACCCCAGGCTCTCCCAGGGATGCTTGTCTTCTCCTGCCAGCCCTGCTTCTGCATTTCCACTTGAAGTTTTGGCCCCATCTCTGCCTACCTTCTTATTATGTGTCCTCTGTGGAAACCCTTCCTGACCTGCTGTCCAAGTGTCATCCCATAATGATCTCATGCTTTTCCAGGACACAGCACCTCTCCTGTGGCCAGGTACATTGAACAAAATTCTGGACTCTCACTCTCCTTCATTGGTGAACAGTAATTATGCAGACTTTGGGGTACAGTGTGATGCACTCAATTAACATCAATCTAAGAATCTTTGCAAGGCAGTTACATGTAATATACAAGTCTGATGTGGAATAAGGCTAAGGTCATATGACAGAGTAAGACCACCATGATATACAAAGAAAAGCCAAAAAAAATGCTGCATCCCTCAACAAGAGAAATAATGGCCCGAGTTCCAGAAGGTGCCCAGATCCAATTCTATGGATCCTCTCCCTCTGTGAAAGAGAAAATAGAAGAGAGAAGGGGAGTGGGGATGCAGGGAGAGGGAGGATTCTGAAACATGCCTGAATACCTTGGGTGGTTAATATTGTCAAGTTACCAGAGACAAACCTGTACATGTCTGTGAGGGAGTCTCTAAATTAAAGTTAGCTGAGGTGAGGAGACATGCCATCAATATGGGAAGTATCACTCTGTGAGCTGGAGTTCCAGGCTGAAGAAAAAAAAGAAAGCAAGCAGAGCACCAGCATCCATCTCTCTCTGCTTCCGGACTGCAGATGTCATGTGACAAGCTCCTGCTGCCATCCCTTCCCTGACTGCACAGATCATATTCAACCTGGGAGCCAAAGGAAACTCTTTCTTCTCTCAGCTGCTTTTCTCAAGTGTTTTGTCAACAGAACAAGAAAAACAACTAATGCACGACCTCCATCCTCCAGCTTACAGGCCATCTTGCCAGGAGTTACCCTCATGTAATTCAGAAGCTCTCTAGGCAATCCTTCATCAGTCTAGTGGATGCCTAAACTATCCATCAGGACAGCTCTTTGGATAAACGATCCACATTTTTTTCTTTTCCTTGATGTTGTCTGATAGTTGTGTGATCCTGGCTTGTCCATTCTTTGTCCTAGGTGTATGTTCCTATATAGGTGAAGGAGGAGGCAGAGTAGCACAGTGGATGCAGAGACACACCTGAGTGACATCATGCATACACATAAAGACACACACACACACACACACACACACACTTGAGTGAAATATCATGGGTTAAAACACAAACAAAACCATGCATTCACTTACCTGAGGGACACCATGGATTCATATAACACAACTGAGAGACACAATATATTCAGATACATACATCTGAGTGACACCATGGACTCTGACACACATGTCACACAATGGATTCAGGTACCTATGTGAGTTTCTGATTCACACACATATCTGAAGATTCCAACACACACTAGAGTGACATACACTCTCTATCTCTCTCCCTGCTTGCCCCCAAGTGTTGGAGGTCACAGAAGAAGTAATTACTCACAGAGAAAAGGGATAGAGTTAAGGAGTAAGAATCTTGAGACAATTTGGAAGGTTTCTGGAACTACCTGATGGGCGGCTTAGGAAAGATGGAAAGGATGACATAGAATAAGAGGGAATCAGAGCCCAGGTTTGAAGAGGAAAATGTCCAAGACAAGAGTTTTGTTCTCTTTGAGGAATGAAACATCAGAGCTGTATCTTGCAATGTGAAGGGCACACTTGTCCTTCCTCTACCTTTAAAATTTGTCACTCTGGGGACCCCAGCAGTTTGCTCCATGGTATTTCCACAAGGAACACTTATGACAGGGAAATTCTATACTGTTCCTTCTATGGACTTGCAGAACTCACTGCTCCATTGATGGGAGGGATTAGACTAGTTCCTCAACAGATTAATCAATGAACTGTCTTGGCAAGAAGATTAGTACAAAGCTCAAGTACTTAGCAACTGTATGCTCTTAGCAACAGTTGATGTTCCAATTGATAGATGAGGCCCCTAGAGATGACTCCATCCTGGAGGGAAAGTCTGTGTATGAGGGTGCTCAATCTAAGTGCCAACAGAAGCTGATGCACAAGCCTTGACATGTCAAGGCAACTCTCTGTCTTGCAGATAGCAAAGGGGGCCTGCCTTCCCAGGTCACTGATGTGTTTTTGAAGGTTTATGTGGATATGAATTTTGTGATGCCCAGATACTCTTTTTTTTTTTTTTTTTTTTTTGGTTTTTCGAGACAGGGTTTCTCTGTGTAGCTTTGCGCCTTTCCTGGAACTCACTTGGTAGCCCAGGCTGGCCTCGAACTCACAGAGATCCGCCTGGCTCTGCCTCCCGAGTGCTGGGATTAAAGGCGTGCGCCACCACCGCCCGGCACCCAGATACTCTTTTCTCACCTGCATCTGTTTATGTTTTAATCAGGACTGCTTTCCTTCAAAGATTAGACTTCAGATACATCTTTAGTTCCTGTGGTTTGGAAAGGATTTCTTACTAAAACCCTCTAGCACCAGCATAGCTGAACGCTTCCATGAAACAGAATTCAGTTTCCTTTACTTCAACAAATTGGTGGCAACAAGAAACATCTTATCATAGCTCTCAGTATTGCTAGATTACTATGACAACCATCATTTGGTTTCAGAAAACAAAGCAAAAAAAAACAAACCAAACCAAAACAAAAGCCAAAGAGACTTATCATGTAGAACTAAAAAACCAAACCAAAAGCAGCGAGCAGGTTATGATTTATATGCATTGCAGCCACAAATTGCAAGTTGTAACAATCACACTATCGAGTGATATTTTCATATTTTCTATAGGGCATTAAGCCCTGTCTGGTACATAGTAACCCCAATTGACTGTGGTAAATTAAGTAGACTGAATTTATTCTGAGATGTAATTTTCCTTTTCTGGATGACCTGTGAAGTTCAGGTAAAGCATCTGTGTATCTGGGTGATTCTGAGTGTCTGCACTCTGTGAATTTTTAGCAGTATTACTAACAAAGGGTCTGGTGAAAATATCCTGGAGTATTTTCTGTCCAGATCCTATTAGAGACAGGAGAAGTTGAAGGGCAAGTCCCTGGTTTGGGATGTCCTAGAATGTTGTACTGATTCACAGACCACCACTCAAGTTTTACTTTGGAGACACTGGCTGAAGTTGCTGCTCTCACACAGCTGTGAAACTTACATTTGTTTTCCTCATAAAATGAGGACCTTACTAGCTGCTACTTCAGGGGAATAAAGAGAAGGAGCACTCCCAAATCACAGCTCAGTGTGCCTCCAGTCCATGACTCAGTCACTCTTTCACAGAGTATCTCTGTCTATGAATTATGCACTAGGGAGGGTATGGGCTAGTACTCTGTGATTATTTTTAAATTAGATGGATGCTCCTCCTGCATCCCTGGGAGGCCTGAGATGTGCAGTCTGTAGAACAAGTTGTAATGGGAATGGTGAACCTTGGTCGTCCTATTTTGAGGGCAACTTTGGCTGTTGAAAGTGTAGTTCTGGGGATGGAACCCAGGGCCTAATATATGCCAGGAAAGCATTCTCCGCCTAGCTACATCTTCAGCCCAGAGAAACATTTTCTAAGGCTATGGCTTCCTCTTGTACACAAACCCTCCCATCTCCATAGGCTTTGGGTCTACAACTTTTCTGAGTTCCTTTAGCAACCCTATCTTGTTGGTATCTTAATAATCTCAAGGAGATGACAAAGAACCTCCCTGCATCCTGCTTTCTGGCTCCACCTTTTACCTGCACAAATTAATGCTTGAAGTACCACCCGTGAAGCTTGCTCACTGATGGATCCACATGGTTTCCTCTGCTTCTTGTTCTGCACCAGCTCAGGTGAAACAGCAAGTTGTCGGCAGCTATGAGCAGAGTTACTATAGCATGCGCCTTCTGCCTATGTCAAAGCCCTAAGTAACTCTTGCCAGGGTGTGCCAGTGTGTTGCTGGTATATGAAAATGTACGACCTCCAAGGAACTTCTCCAGAGAGAGTAGCTTGCTCTCCTCGTTTCCTGTCTGCCGTGTAATAGAAATGCACCTCTCAGTTGGGGCCATGGAAATTGGTTGGCCATGAGTAATATGGTACTTGGGTAGAATGGAGGAGCAGAGCTTTCATCTGAGCAATTCATTTTCCCTGAAACCTAAAAATAGTGTGACACGTGGGAAGCTTGTGAGTGCTTCAGAGAGGCCACTTTTCAATGCTATTGTACTTATGTAAGCGCGCTTCTTCTGAACAGTGGCTTCAGCTGAAAGGAGCTCTGTGCACTTGTGTGTATGTGCTTCTAAGGCAGGAGGCTTAACTTTGAATTAGCTGAGCTGCAGGATCATACCCGAAGCTGTTTTGTCCCAGCATTGACCATGTGTGACATTTTAAAAGCATACTTTTAATTAAAATACAATTACATCACTTTCCCCTTTCATTTCCTTCCTCCAGCCCCTCTCAGGTCTCCTCCAGCCAACTCCCCCTCAAATTAATACCCTGACTTTTATTATTGTTACACACACACACACACACACACACACACACACACACACACGCACAACACATTGCTGCACAAGTATATAGATACAACCATACAACCTGTGAGTCGGTTTTTGTTATTTTCATGCATATGGTTTTGGAGCTGACCACTTAACAGTGGTTAACCAATTAGGGAGCTCCTGTCTGGGAGAGGTACTTCACCTTCTCTCAGCAGTCATCAATTGACTATAGTTCTTTGTCTAAGGTTTGGACAATGTGATGTTTTCCCGCTTTCTTGTTAGTTAGCACGTCTATTGATACTGTCATTGTTCGGGTGTTTTTTATGCAGCTGTTTCTAGGAGACTCAGTCTCACAGCAGACTTCCTGGTATTCTGGCTTTACTTCTTTCTGCTCTTTCTTCTGCAGTGTTCCCTGAGTCATGGAAGCCCTTGTGCTGCATATGTATCCATTGGAACTAGACCCTCCATGATCCTTGATCTCTGCACTGTATTCAGTTGTGGTTTTTTGTGATGGTCTCCATTTGCTCTAAAGAGAAACTTCTTTGACTCATGACAGGTGTAGATTTACTTAGCTGTAGCTATAAGAATAACAGTTGAGTGCAGTTCGGAATTAAGCTTGTCTAGCAAAGTAACTGCAGTAGATCCAGGACCTCATTGGCCAGTGGATGTTGGTTAGGTTTCTAGTACCAAGTATGATTTCCCTCCTGTTGATTGGCTATTAAGTCCAATCAAACAGCTGTTGGTTACCACCAATGTGTGATTGCCACTTTTACTGATGTCTTGCCTTGCTGGCCATTCTGGTTCATAAGTGTCATAGGTCGGTAAGAGTAATACTGGTTTTCTCACTTGGGAGCTTAAACCATATTTTCTGATAGTACAGAAGCTAGACCACAGGAAAGAGGGTTTAAGGTTCGATCCAGCTCTAATCATCTGAATCATCTAAGCCCAGTAGTGTGCAGTGCCTTCAACAACAAGGACTCAGTTTCAACCCCCGAGAGGGAACTAAGGGCACAAGCAATGGCCTGCGTTGTTCTGAGAGTCTGGGAGTCACTTGGTCTTCCATGATCAAGTACTCAAAAGAGATTTTTTATACCTGGTCCTGGGGTTTTTGTTAGTGTATGGTTCTTGTGGGGAGCATTATCATCCCAAGTGACATTACATCATTTAAGGTCTCTCTCTCTCTCTCTCTCTCTCTCTCTCTCTCTCTCTCTCTCTCCCTCCCTCCCTCCCTCCCTCCCTCCCCCTCTCTCTGTGTGTGTGTGTGTGTGTGTGTGTACACATATGTATGCATTGTATTTAACTTTAGGTAACTATGAAATACTACGATTTCTTGAAGCCTTGGTGTTATTTGTCCATCTTCTCTCCTTTCCTTCTGTACTGGCCTCCATCTCCCCTCCCCAGCTGTAACTTTTCCCCCATTTCCCCCTTTCTCCTTCCTATCAATTGTATCCTACCATTTCCCTTTAAAGCCTCCTCTCCACTTTCTTATTGTACTCTCCTGGTTTCAGGGTTTGCTCCTTGTTATATATTCTCACCTCAAGACTTGGAGCTAGGAACTGCAGTTGAGAGAGAACATGTGGGTTTGTCTTTCTGGGTCTAGGTTTCCTCATTCACTATAATCTTTTCTAGGTCCATCTCTTTACCAGAACATTTTATAATTTCACTTTTCATTCTGGCTGGATCATGTTCCATAATGTACACGTACCACATTTTCCTATTCTTTCATCAGTTTAAGGACACTTAGGTTGTCTCCATTTCCTAGCTATTGTTGATAGAGCGGCAGTGAATATGGCTGAGCAGATATCTGTGTAGTGGGATGTGGAGTTCTTTGGGCATATGCCAAGGAGTGGTATAATGGGGTCATATGCTAGATTTATTTTTTTTTTTTTTGTTTTCTGAGAATTCCCCATGAGGAATTCCAGAATGAGGGTGCCGGTTTGCATTCTTACCAACAGTGAACGAAGGGTCCTCTTTCCTTACAACCTCTCTAGCACTTGTCAGTTGTTCTGTTGGTCTCAGGGTGAGGTGCAAACTTTTCTTAACTACCATCCCTTGACAACAGTCTAATCTTCTGTAATGCACGTCACAGTGTTTCCTGGTGCTGTCATATGAAGCAGCTCATCAGCATTTCGAGAAATAAAAACTCCCTTCCCTGTCCTGTGTGGCAGAATGACAGCTTTATCATCTCCACTGTAAGAACTAAGAGACGATGGACCAGAATGATGAAAGGACTTTTCAAAGCTTCCACGTGGATGTCATTTAGGTCCTCACCTGACTGTGCTCTCTTCTTCCTCTGTCACTTTACGCAACATAGAAGTTATATATGAAGATGAGAGCATTCACTTGCTATTACCATGGCTATGAGTACTATTAACTTCTATTAGGACTGTTTCTATTAATAGTTCCAAGATTTCTTTTCATGTTTTCATCTGGGCGCTTACTTACTGTTTACATTCAAGCTTCTCTTGTACTTTGACAACCCATTCTCCCTTTGAAGATTTTCACTATGACTCCATTTTACTTTTAATAGGATGAGAGGTTTCAATTCTATGGCCTTTAACAACTCCTCTTGAAAGAGATGCTGCTCTTGAGGCCAGTGAATTTACAAGTGCAGCAAGCGGCCTTGAGCTCTTGCCAGAAGGAGTAGCCTGTTCCTCCCATGCCTTGCTTTTAATAACTAAAACACCTTGGACATCACATCAGAAAGCACAGGAGCCCTTGATCTTGTGGGCATAGAAGGCAGTTTGTTATGAGCCTGATGCTCTAGGAGCAGCAGCTATGACTTCCCTGGTCCTTGTCTCTTCTACATCCCAGATGTGTGCTGCTGCAAAGACTGCAGCCCAGAAGTAAAGAGCTCCAGGCTAGCAGCACTGGATCCCAAGCACAGGTCAGGCAAAGGATGACCTAATGGATGTTCTTGATGACGCAGGCTCCAGTGTAACCGACCTCCAGCTTCCACTCCTGTGCTCACACTAGAGTGAACAGGAGCCAGTTGTGTACCTGCAGCAGTGCAAGCATGCCCACTAGCAGCTTCAGACCTTCAATGTGTGTCTGGAAGCTCATCTGGAAAGTGGCCTCCCACCTGAGTCCCTGGCCACGGACCATAGCAGTTTCAGGACCCTGGCAGGTTGATGTGCAGGCTCATCAGAGGTGCGATCTTCCTCCAAAGCCCCTAAGTAGGATAGCGTCAGTAAAGGAAAGTAGGATCTGAGCTTTACCTTGACCCAACAGCAACAGAAGAGATCTCAAAGTATCTAACATCTTAATTCCAGATGCCAGTGAAAGAACAGAGCAGAAAACAATCAGGTGTAGGTACTTCTACAGAGTAAATTCCAAATAGGATGAGCAAAAAGAAATCTGTGCAGTCAAACTTCTAAAAAGAAAAGAAATAACAAGACATAAAGCCTCATCCAAGCAGACAGACAGAAATGCAACTTCACAGTAGGGAATAATTTGAAAGCCAGTGGGTTTGTCATTACAATATGTAAAAGTGGCAAAAAAGAAAAGAAAAACTGGAGCTCGAGAAACATTGTTTAAAAGCTAAAGAAAAGTAAAGTAGTCTGTGCATTCTATACCAAGCAAATATATCATTGGGAAGGAAGTAAAAGTAAGAGAATCCTAAGATGAAGCTAAGAGAAAATAATTGATCTCCAGCAGAACTACCTATATAATATAGAACTCTCAAGGTAAGTTTTCTACACTGAATGAAGTTATGATGAACTGAGTATTAAGGGCTAAGTGCACAGTTGGTCCCCTTTTATCATGAAATTTAACCAAATATATTGGATCAAAACTACATTGTATAGTCTGATGTAGTGCTCAGTGAATTTAGAAGAAATTCTGAAGACAAAAAGATGGAAGAGAAAAGGAAAAATGCTATAGCATACAGTTGATATGGTGCTCACATGTGTGTTACAAGCTAAGTAAGCACTAAATGTCATGTAGAAAGATTAATCGAAACACTATTGAGAGTGGGCCTGATGGGTAAGGCCAAGAACCCTAGTTACATGAGATCTGAGGCAAGAGAACTGCCCATTCAAAGTCAGCCTGAGCTAGTGAATGAGTTTATGGCCAGTGTGTGCAACTTAGGAATTCTCTGTCTTAAAAATTAAACATTGAGAAATGACTGGTGATGGAGAGTACTTATCTAGTATGTGGGAAGCCCTGGGTTCAATTTTCAGTACCACAAAATAGAACAAAGCAAGTATTGATAAATCAAAATAGAATTCCTTTTTTTTTTTTTTTTTTTGAGACAGAGTTTCAATGTATAGCCTGGAACTCGTTCTGTAGACCAGGCTGGTCTTGAACTCACAGAGATCTGCCTGCCTCTGCCTCCTGAGTGCTGGGACAAAATAGAATTCTTAAAGGTATTTATATGTACTCATAAAAAGCAAGAATAATGAAAGGGTGATGAAAAACATAAACATAGAAAGAAAGAAAGATGACCCGTCCAGCAGGTCAGGTTATTCGAGGGTCTCGAGGAGGGAACCACCTGAAAGCCAATGGGGGCGAGAGAAGAAGGAGACCAAGCGCATAAAGAAAGACAGAGTCAGTCTAAGTTGTGTCAAGGTCTCATTTATTGGCAGGATGTTGCAGCTTATAAGCAGGATTTCAGGCAGGGAGGGGGAGCAGGGAGAGTGGAAAAATTTTCTTGAGAAGAAGTCAGGGTGGTCAGGGTAGGGTGTTTCTTTGGTCCCAGGCTTCTGCAGCTGGCCGATTACAGTTTATGCCAAGTGGTTTATCTAAACGTAAATTTGGTGGTTAGGCCAAGGACGCCCTGTTTTTGCAAGACTTCACGAAGCAGAAAACTCAAGACATAACAGTCCTGGGTCAAACAGTCCTGGGTCAGTCTCCAACAGAAAGAAAGAAAGAAAGAAAGAAAGAAAGAAAGAAAGAAAGAAAGAAAGAAAGAAAGAAAGAAAGAAAGAAAGGAAAGGAAGGAAGGAAGGAAGGAAGGAAGGAAGGAAGGAAGGAAGGAAGGAAGGAAGAAAAAAGAAAAGAAAGAAATGAAGGAAAGACAGGGAGAGTGAGAGAGGAGGAGGTAAATAAATAAACAAATGAATTTTCAGGCTTTATCCCAAACATTAATAGTTCCTTTAAGTTCAAGTGTCTAAACAGGAGATAAAAGGCAAGGATTGTCAGAACAGATGCAAAAATAAGAGGCAAATACCTAAGTGATCCCTGAGAGACTTCACTTTAAATACAAATTATATGCAGGTTAGATGTAAGATGGTGGCCACATGTGTTGCTCATGCCTATAATCTAGTAGGCAGGAGGACTGCCATAATTTGCATGCCAGCCTAGGCAGTAATAATATTGAGTTCTAGGCCAGCTTGAACTATAGAGGGAACTTTGCTCCCCAAAGAACAAACAAACAAAAAACAAAAACAAATAAATTTTTTAAAAAAGGGAACAGATACAGAATGGAAGTGTTATCTCTCAAAATGCATGCAGGCTGTGGGTTTATCAGACCAAGGGATTAGAACTGCAGAGCAGGACATTGCATGGCAGTACAGGGTCAGTCTATCAAGCAGGCTGAGGACTAGCATGTACATTGACCAGAAAACATAGTTTCTGGAGCTAAAGCCTTTAGAGATGAAAGGAAAAATATTCAGATCCACTTTACAGTTGGAGATGTCAGTATCTTCCTCTTGACTTGACAATTTGTAGAACTTCAGAAAGGAAGCCACATGATGTTTCTGAAAGTCAGGAAATTTAAAAGTTGCAGAACTCATCAATCATTGCTAGACATTAGGAATAAGGAGAAGGCAGGCTGGGTGCTCTATCTGTGAAGGAGGCCTGTGGCCACAGAACAGTCCTGTGTTCTGACTGCAGTGATATCTACACAGACAAGTGAGATTGTGTAGAAATACACACACACACACATGCACATGCCTGTAAAGTTGGTGAAATCTCATTGAGATCTGCAACTGGATCAGTGTCAGTGCCCTGGCTTTAATATTGTACTTTAGTCCCTCAGGATTGCAGTTTCAGGAAAATGGGTATATAGGACCTCCCTCCCTCCCTCTTTCTTTTTTTCCTTCCTTTTTTGTTCTTTATTTTTTGCAAGCCTTGTAATGATTTCATAATAACCTTAAAACAAACAAGGAATGCTTGCACTGTGGAGCTCAACAGGATACTAGATTCACACCTGGGCTTGACAGTGCCTTCCCATCATCACACAAATGCATCCTTCTTTCTGGATACAATTTGGGATGAGATCGTTATGACAGCAATCTGCAATACACCAGTCTAGTGTGACTTAGAAATGAAGCTTCCTTGTCTCCTGTGACCACAGAAGCAAAGGTGTTGATGTGGAATTCAGCAAAGGTGTTGATGTAGATTGCAGGCCTGAGGGTCTCCTGGCATTCCAAGTCTAGGCTATGTGAGTTTGTCTGCAGAGAGACACTCTATGACAGTAAGCGGCACAGTAATTATGCCTAATTGTTCTGAGATTTTACTCAAGGCATATGAAGCTAAAAATAGGGCCATTTGTGTTCTGGTGCAGGTGTAACAGCTGGGAAACCCAGCAACAGGGACTCGAGGCTTTTATTGGTGGATGGGGCTGTGACTAAATATTCTTATTCGGATCCACTTTATTCTGTTACCCATACATAGAACATTAACCATTTGTATCAGCTAGGTCTCCTTCAGAACTGTCTTTGAAAGCAAAGAATTTACATTGTTGCTTTTTATGGTAACGGAATGCCCATTTTTTTTTTTTTTTTTTGTGGCACTGTCAATAACGATCAAAAAGCAAAAGAAAATAAACTGGAGAGAAATATTTATGGAAAATATAGTCTGCTTTTTATGTTCTTCAGAAGTTTTTGCTCATTCAGATAGTGCATGCATGTGTGTGTGTGTGTGTGTGTGTGTGTGTGTGTGTGTGTGTGTGTGTATACATATGCAGGAAAACTCATCTATTCTCCTGGGTGAGTGTGTGCATTTATATGTGTATTTGCTTTGTGTGTGAATATGTGGATACATGAGTATACATGTGTGTTTGATGTGTATTGGTGTGTGCATAGGTGAGCACATCATCCTATGGCTCCTGCTGGAGACTTCGAACATGAGTCTCACTGTGGTCATCTCAAATTGTCCCACTTTATTGTTTAACCTGCTCTGGTATCTGTGAGGATACATCCTTGTAAGTGGTTTTGTCACCTTTAGCATTTACATACTATACCTGAAGTCATGACCCTCCTTCCTTGTTTTCCTGTGTGTTCGGATTACAAATGTGTTCTATCACACATGGCTGTATTTGGTTTGTACACCACTACTACAGATGTGTGCAGTGGGTCCAGTGATTCCTGTCTCACTTTGTACCCGAAGAAACTGAGGCTTTCAAAAGGCATTGAACTCCAGCCACCTGCACCCTGTTGGCCCACAGATGTTGACTGATGTGCAGTGGCGGTTCTTTGCATGATAAGCAGGCTTGGACTTTGGCCAGATTTGGGGAATAAGTTTTGCTGTGAATGCGTTTTAGGCAATTGGCAGCTCATTCTCGTTCTAAATTTGGCAACTCTTACTCAGATATGTTTACTCAATGTAGAAGTTCATGGAAATGGAGGAAATTGACTTGGGAGTTTACTACTCTCTGACCAGCTGATATTGGGTGGCTTAAGCTGCAGTACAGCAACCCTTTTTATTACACACATTCAGTTGCTATGGAAACAGTCACTGCTCTCATCATCAGCTCCATATTTGGAGGGTCTTAATGCCACTTGCTTATTCAATGCACACTCTCCCCTCAGAGGCCTAAGCACCCTGGAGTGCACATTTAAAAAAGGCTCTTCCACCTTTCCTGCCTCAGCAGGCAACCCTGCACCTAAATGACAGTGTGCTCTCAGGGCTTGCTGTATGCACCAGCGCCCTGGACTGCTCCTGTGGAAGCTTGTGCCCACTGTAGATGGCGCCTTCTTTCAGGGAGTGCTTGGTTACGCTCATGGACTCTTCCTGACGGAGTAAATGCTTTTCCTCATGCTCAACTCTTTTTATGCTCTCTATTCAAACTAAAAATGGAACGGTTGAAGATGTGACACCTGAATCACCTTGGCTGAAAATACAATGTAGCTGAATTTTACTTTCCCATTACCTTGCTCACATTGTTTTAAAATCAGATGCTGGCTTTGCTTTCAAACCCAAAGAGAACCACGTGAAAGCCGTTCTGTGGACTGTTCACTTTTTCTGACAGGTTCCCAGTTCCCAGTCTGTCCATCTGTCCACACAGGAGTCTTTGTGCACTGTGTGTGTGTGTCCCTGTGCTTGTGGGTCTCATGCAAGTAGGGTTACAGACTCTGTATCCCTGTGGTTAAGTGGAAAGATGTACATAAACTCCTGGCATGGGAATTCACTTGCTTCTAGGAACAGTTTATTCAATTGACTTCCTGGAGTCCCTCTCACCCATGACTGTGTTCCAAACAGGTACCGCATGGCTGCCTGTGCTTTTAAATTTTAGTTCTGAATGCTTCACTTCGGTTGATGGTAGCAGCTCTAGGATGTTTAGGATGAAAATGTTAATTTTCCATTCAGAGGCCAGCTTGTCACTAAGTTACTCTGTGACAACACCCATGCAAAGCCTATCTGTGCCATACAGAGCATGAATTGTTTAATCACACATCTGTAAACCAATTCAAGCATAAAGGTACTAGTTACATGGTTTAAGAAAACTTGAAAATTCAGACATTTACAAACTTTTTGTGTGCTGTCAGAAATCAATGTGCTTATTCATTTAAATCACCTTACAGTGTTGGAAAATGCATCCTTAGCCACACCCCCTTTCTGATCTTCAGCTCCCTGTGGTTATTTTCTGAGACTTCATTTACACTTCGATGAACTGGTTAGCTAACTTATCATCCCTAGTCTGTCTATTCATAAGGACTAGTTATTAAAGTGCTAACATTTCATTGTTAAATTCTCTTAGGGTTTCAGTCTCTTAGGTTGAGATTCCAGTCCAAGAATACTATATCGTGGATGGCCATTTCTTCCTCTCATCTTCTGAATCTGAATGAGATGGAGCTGGACCCTCTTTAGATGCTAACAACCCAAGGGGAAGAGGCTTTGGTCACACAAAGCGCTAAGTAAGGTAGACATTGCCAGAAACTGAAAGCCATCCACAAACGATATCCCTACCCTACCCACAGCAAACTCCACACTTCAAATTGCCTATGCCATGCAAAATGGCACAAGAAACGCCAGGGATACAGCTGGCAAAAGAAGTTTCTGGGACATAAGAGACCAAGAGAGGATGTATGGATTAGACTAGAGGAGGACAGTGGCTCGGCCCAGAGAGCAGGTCATACGGCAGAGCCAGGGGTGAGAGGAAGTAATTGAAGAGGCGATTACATAGCTTGAGCTGTTCATGTGGCATCTGACACTGTACAGGTAGGCGGGCTTCCCCTAGCCTGTTAACCAGTATATCTATGGTGTAGATTGCTTAGGTGGCATAGGTCAGGAGGAAGGCTCCTGCCTATTTAAGACACCATCAGCCATGAATGATTAAGCTGCTTGTACCCAGGCTGCTAAAGTGGAGGAATTTTGTTTTTATCGTTGAACTTTTGTCCCTACATGCACATGTAGTGTGCCTTAAGATAAAACAAGAGCTAAATGCTGAGCCCTCAGTGAAAAGCTGAAGAGCATCTCAAAGACCACCAATGAATCCCATGTGATGACTATGGTGACCGATTCCTGAACTCAGGGCATGGTGCTGCTCTCTCCTCAGAGACAGGTCACAGCTACTGGGTAAGTGCATTTTTGTTTGCTGTGAGTATCTCTATTTACAAAGGCGTTTGCTGGGACTTAGATCAACAGGGATGACCCAAGCAAGAATTCTTTCTAAACACATCATAATCTACAATGTTCAGAGGAAAATTAACCACAGGTAACTATACTTAAGATAGTTAATATAGAATTTTAACTTTGAGGCAAGGAAAGTGGTTCAGAAAATTAAGATACCTACTGTGAAGGTTGACACCCTAAGTCTGACCCCTGGGACCTATAGTTGAAGGAAAGAGCTAACTCTTGCAAGTTGTTCCCTGACCTCCACATGCACCCCATGATGAGGATGCAGGCACAGACACACAGTAAACAAAAAGCAAATAAATACATAAAGTAAATACATAAAGTCAGAGCATCAGGGTGGTAGTGTGTGTGGTAGAGAAATCTGCTTAATCCACCAAGGCCAGGAAGCAGAGGTGGAGGGGAAAAGGAAGGGTCAGGGATAGAATAGACACAGACACATGAGCCAGTACTTCTAATTAGCCTGGACCACCTCCTTGTTAATAATATCAGATTAGGAATCTACCACTGGATTGATCTGTTCACTAGATCAGAGCCCCCATGATCCAAATACCCTTTTATAATTAGATCTTTCATCTGACGCCTCCAAATGCAAATGAAGACAAGGTTGAGCTTGCTGGCTTCATGAACAGGCTGGAAGTTCTGCTTTCTCAGTGGTGAAGCCAGATAGAGGTGGGGATCAACTATCTGTTCCCTGCTGCCAGATTCATGTCTGCTTCCCTAGCTCCTTCCACAAAGCCAGCCAGCGTTTTCTCTATATCTGCCACAGCATCACCACTCTGTGATTTCTGCTCACAAGGGAGTGGTTTAAATGAGTTATAGCATACCTACGTAATAGACTATCCATAAAATAGGATCTTTAAATTATTTTGAGTGTGGAAAATATTCAAAATTCAATTTTACATGAAACAAAGCACACGGGACAAAAACAATAAACCTTAATATTAAATATATACAAAAATATGGAACAACTCACTAGAGTATTGTATTCACAAGAAGTTATCTCAAGACACTACAAATTTTGTTGGCTTTCTATAGAAAACAGCAGGTCTTTTTTAATGACAAAAGGGAATCCAATCATTTAAATGTATTTTTCAAAGTCAAATAATGAATAAGTCCATTTTTAGGGTACTCTTTGCTATAGAGTTAGTGATTTTGACATGATCTCACACTGTGTATTAATCGTGTAACTTTTACAGGTAGTAGGAATGTAGCTGGCTTGAGCACATTGGTAAAATTTCCTTGTATTGTTGCATTTGATATTTATTTGAATTTGCTCAGACTTAATAATATTACAGTTCATAATCTAATTAAGCACCTTTCTAACATGCTTTCTAACATTTCCAAAAGCTTTGAGAAGAGGACCCTAGCTAAACCTCCAAACACTGCAATTTATTACTTCTCAGCTTCTTGCTTTTCAACAAAGGCTAATAACCAGTGCGATGACTGTTCCTGGTTGTCAATTTGGCACATCTGGAATTAACTAAAACCCAAGCTGCTGAGTACAGCTGTGAGGGATTTTTCTTGATTGAATCATTTGAGGTGGGAAGACCCACCCTATATCTGGATCTTTTAAGTTAAGAAAATTCACCTCTAATCTGGGCTATACCTTCTGGGGTCAGCCTATGTAAAGGACACAGAAGAAGGATGCTCATGCTCTTTGCCTACTTGCCTTCACTCTCGATGGTAAGTTCATGCCCTCACTGGTATTAGAGCCTACTTTCTTGGGATTCTGGTATATACTGAAGATCAGTGGAGACATCAAGTTTCATGGGCTGAATAACTATTGGATTCTTGAATTTTCATCTGTAGACAGTCATTGTTGGGAATAGTTGGACCATAACCTGTAGGCAAACCATCCCATTAAATCCCATATACAATCAATATAATATAGTGCCAAACATTTTGAATGCCAGATTAATTCACTTCTTTTACTATAGCAACATGAGTGAGGCAGGATACTTTATATAGGAAAGATGTTTATTTGGGCTTGTGTTTCTGGAGGTCCACTGTTGAGGACCATAATCTGTTGATGGCCTTCTTGCTGGTAGAATCCTGACTTAGTACATAGAGTCACCTAGTGACAAACAGGAATTGTCTAATTTTCTAGTGCTCCTCTGCTTCTGGGAAGGCTGCCAGGATTCAGTAGTGGAGCCCATACCTTTATAACAGCCCATCAAACCCCTAAAAGCTGGAGTTAAATCTGTAGTGTGATTATTTTTCTACTTTTTCAGTATCTGAAAATAGGGATTAAATTTCAGCTGAGGTAGCTTGAGGGGGCACAACCAACCACTTTCCCAGCTATAGCACATGCATAGTTTTATTTAGTATCAGCCCATTAGTGACAATGTTTTAGGGAATACCAAAGCTTCAGGTCTTGGCTTCCAAACTTGAAATAAGTATTTATGTAGGCTCATGCCCAGCTCTCTATTGGCTGTTTCCAGGAGGTGTTTGTGATAACTGTCTGTGTTTCTATTATATTTGTATTAAACATAAACTAATGTTTTGGAGGGATTATAGATCCATCCACTTGCACCACACCAAAAAGGACAGTTCTGGAGGCTTCCTAGGTATTTTTCCATTCTGTCATGGATGAAGCAGAGAAACCACATGGAAGACTGGGTTCCCCTTGTGAGCCTGTTGCTCTCCACCTGAAGACGTTCCTTCAGTGGAAAACCAACTATAAGACAGTTCAAGAGGCTTTTCACAGTTTTGCTTGTACTGGAATTTTCCTACAGGTCATTGTGCATGCTGAGTTCCATGAGTAAATAATTGTATGTAAAGGATGATACAGAAACGGATTTAAAAGGAACTATTTTCATTTGCTTCTGAAGATTGGCATTCTCTGAAAAAAAATTCTTTTCATAACATCTAGGCTGGCAATAGGACTATATAAATAAATGTTGACCAAATTATGTGGCCTGCAGAGTTGTACTTGCCATGTACACATCTTTTTTAGACAAGGTTTTATATGGCAGCCAACAGCTGGCCTAGAACTGACTACCTAGTCTAAGTTGGCCTGAAACTTGTGTCAGTTCTCACCTCAGGCAATGCAAGTGTGAGCCACAGGTCTATACTTTCTTCTCCTCTCCTCTCCTCTCCTCTCCTCTCCTCTCCTCTCCTCTCCTCTCCTCTCCTCTCCTCTCCTCTCCTCTCCTCCCTCTCCTCTTCTCTTCTCCTCTCTCCTTCCTTCCCTTCTTCCTTCCTTCCTTCCTTCCTTCCTTCCTTCCTTCCTTCCTTCCTTCCTTCCTTCCTTCCTTTGTGACTGAAGCATAGTAACATGAACTTGCCTTACTTTTGTTCAGATACAGAAATTTGCATGTTTGGAAAATATCTCTTCATCACCACATCTCCATTCATAGAGCTTTTTGCCTGATAGAGGGTGAACACAGATTTGTATCCTCAGTGCAATGCTGGCTCAGCCAGGACCCTCCTTACATACACTCAATGCTTAAGCAAACTAAGGGATCAAACCAGAATGTTTTTTTCTCTAGGAAATTATTTTATTGGTAGATCATTTTTCATAACTGACAAACCCTAGGTAATGTACACATTTCTAAATATTCATTTTAAATTAAATTCATGGACTTGAGTCAGTGACTCTTCTGACTTGGAGAGTGATGGGGGAACAGATCTCTGTGGAATAGTCCCAAACCCTAAATATAAAGGTCCTTTCTGTGCTGGAGCTTACTATAAAAGCCCTAAAACTTGACATTCACCTCCACATAGGACTGATTATTCCATTTGAATTGAAGGTTAATTCCTAATGTTGCTCTACTTTGAAATCCATTCTTTAGATAAGAGATGTTCCCTGCTAAGTCTTTTAAAATAAAAGTTAGTAAGGAGAGCCCAGAAAACAGAGGGGATAATGATGTTTAGGCCCCAGACAGTACTTGGGGAGACCTTCAAAAGTTGGAAGCTGGGAAAGGAATGCATTAGGGGAGAAGAAAGGCCAGCGGCTCCTTAGACAAGGAACCTTACTTGATGCCAGAATGGCTTGTATACACCTGGCCTGCTTCCAGTGAGCACTGGAAGAGAAAGAGGGAGGAAGTGTGGAGAGGAGTGGGTAGGATGAAGCCGTGCTCCTCTGAGAGAGAGAGCTCAAACCCAAGCCTGCAGCTTTGGAAAGGGTATCAGTAGAGTGGGTGCTAGGGCTATGCTGGAAATAGATCCTGCAGGATGGGGACGAGCTTGTGTGAGGAACGAGATGCAGTTCACCTCAGATCTGATTACCATGTGTGGATTTAGTATGGCTCAAGCCCTCCAGCTCTCCACTGGGACTTTGAAGCGTTTTAGCTGGATATAAAGTTATAAACAGATTTACAAGGCTTTCCTAACAGATTCATGTGAGCTGCTACTGATTGCTGTGGAGGCTCCTTCAGCCATTGTGGGGCCTCAGTAAATGCAGCATGGCTTTGAGAAGGATTGGAGCTGGAGTAGAACCCAGGACCCACACTGAAGATGGTCCTTTGGTCTCAGTTTTCCAGACCTGCAAAATGAGAATATGGAACAAGAGGTCAATAAACTTAATTTTCATGGACATAAGGGTTGTTCCTGAGAATTAAAATCATTTCAGATACCCTGGTTCTTAACTCATGAAGAGTCACTTGGAAAATACCTGTGTTCATCATGATGAGCAGTGGGAAATATATCTTGTGCTCCAGGATTTTCTTCTGCAGTCTTCTGTTACAGGAGCTAGTGTTGGGGAAAGTCATGTACATATGTTTAGGTGCAGTTCTGAGCTGGATCAGGTGGTATATGGCTGTGATGATACACTTGGGAGGCCGAGGCAGGAGGATCATCTCAGGTTGAGGCCAGCCAGGGATATACAGTGCGACCTTGTCTTAGAAGCAAACAACTTTGTTTGGTGTGCCTGAAGATTGCTTTTGAACTAGAATTAGAGACTCCTACGTTCTGCCCAGTATTCTAACAGGTCATACAAAGTAGTCTCCTAACTCCCAGTGCCAAGGCCTTCAGAGCCACCCAGTCATTCTCTAAATTGCTGATCAAGGCTTCATTTTGTTCTGAAGGTCTTATTTTTGTTAAATGTAAGATGCCTAATAATTAAATGGTTGATCTGTTGAATAATACTTTGAGAAGGTAGAGTGCTGCCTCCCATTGTTGAAGTTAATAAAATTATTATCCCTAGGGGATAATAACAAAGGGACATAATTAAACTGTTCACTAGTATCTGTTATAAGAGTACATTATAAAATAGTATCAGCATGACAATAGCACCAGATTCTGGATCGGTGGATCTCAAAATATTTGATCCCTTCTGTGTGGACTTTTTCATCTGGCAGCGAAAATGATGTGGTCATGTGGTGGTCCAGCCAGAGTGAAGCTGTTTGCAGTTGGGCTGCTAGGGGACTACTACATGAGGCAATCTGGGGGCTAGCCGTGAGATGCTTTTAGATCAGGAGCGTCTGTCTTTCATCTGATTCTCCAGGGATTCAGAACAAAGTAGGTACTTCACACATTCTAATCATGAGCTGGACTGGGCTGGACTAGACTCCAGAACTGCCCATATATCAGGCCAGGATGCAGCAGAGCAGGTGTGAATGAAGAGATAAAAGAAACTAAGCTTAGACTTCAGCCAGTGGTCTCTTCATGATGCTTGGTTTCCTATCAGAAGTGCAGAAGTCCATTCTGCACTGCATCAGGACATCAGGGAGAGAGGATCCTAGGAGGCGTAGAAATTTATTAGTTCAATGGGCCTCAAAGTTCAAGACTGAGGGTCTAGCACCAGGCAAAGGTCCTCTCTATTCCTTATGTCATAGCCATAGCAAGCAGGGCTTGGGGAGCTAAAGGCAGAGAAAGGACTTTCATCTTTATAATATATGTATTTCTATACTAGTATAACTGCATTATGAGAGTGGGTCCTCCCAGCCCAGTCATTTCTTCTAGTGTCACAATGGCATTAAGTTTCAACATGAGCTTTTGAGGGAAACACTGAAATTAAAGCCAGAGAATGCCCCTGAATACTGATGATGCCCACAGATGTCCTGGGGACAATCACATCTGCTTCCCCCATATCAGAAGAGATGGGAAAATCTCTGTGTTAAATGCACCAGCCCAAGGAACTGGCTGCACTGAAGGCAAAGCCACTACTGGTCCCACATCCCTGGGCATGCTTTCAGCTTCCTTCTGTATTTTCTGAGCAGCTGCACAGCTGTTCTCCTAGAAACTCTACATTGAGGCTATGCTTACTCCTCAGAGCCACACCTGGAGACCAGCCGCCCTCCACTCCTGGGATTTATCCTCCATACCCCTCTCCTGGCTCTCAGTTACTTTGCACTCTTCTTTTTCTCAGCAGGAAGTCTGATCTCTCTTCCTTGAGCTGACTGCTCTGTGGAATTTCTTCTTTTCTGGATGTACTGAGTATACCTGTGTTCTCCTCCTCACTTTGCCCATCTTCTTCCCCAGCACCAGTCAGAGGGCCCATTCTCACCTTGTTCCAGGCTATGCTTGGCTTGTCCTTTTAAGGCGTCTTTCTCTGCCCACTGCATCAAAAATAGCATTCTTCTGCACCATTACTCTCCATTCTCTCAATCTACTTCATTTTTTCTTTAAAGCAACTGACTTCTATATATAGCTTTTTGCTTTCCATTTGTTTGACATCCTGGAAGAGGGTCCTGATTGTGCCGGTCTGTTTGAGTGGCTCTTGCAGCAGTGCCTGCCCAATGGGGCATCTCAGAAAGCCGCCACCAGTTAAATGAAGCATGTGAGGTCTCTCTAGATTATGTATCATCACTTTACTCCTTTCCACCCCCTTCCCTGTGTTGGCCAGCTTTTCCGAGGCGTTTTGACTGTTTCCCTGTCTGTAGTTTTAGTCTCTTTTCTTCCATATGCAGGCTTTATACAGAACTGCCCAAGTGGCTTATGAACATCTGTCTGATTGACTGGCCTCTATGTCACTGACATCCACTCTGTCCTGCTGCCGTGACTCTATCTATGCCTCTGATCCCCCACGCTTCAGAACACCTTGCTGTGTTTCCTTCCCTTCTTCCAGACTGGCTCTTTGTTATTCACTTTCTTCTATAGCACTGGCTCCTCTCTGGAGAGCATAGCTGTGTCTGCAAATGCCTTTCCCTAGATTCTCGCTGTACTACAGAATTGTACTGTGGCTCTGTGGTAACGCCTTGCTGGTACTGATTCTGATACTCACTGCTCAAGAAGCAGAGGACTGTTCTGGACTGGAAGCTAAGGAATCATGAGCATTTTGGTTGACAGTCACTGTCCCTCAAAGGACTCATAGCCCAACAAGAGGAGATCCCAGGAGGAGGGGATCATGACTGGTGATGCTCTGAGCTGGATGTGATCTGAGCTGATGGAGGAACTAGTTGCCCCTGGCAGCTGGGGAACCCAGAAAGTCCTCGAGACAGTAGATACAGACGGTTTGATTTTGAAACAGGTCCTGATGTGGTGTGGAGACTCCATACATCAGGACACAAAGCATTGCATTTGGATAGGACTGGACATGTAGTACAGTGAAAGAGCTCTTGCTAGCACATGTGAGGCTTTGAATTTAATTACAGCACTGGCTGTTTGGTGGGGTTGGGGGTGTTGGCAGCTGATAAAAGATATCTAGGACACTACCTGGACATGTATCCTACCAGGACCCAGGTGACAATCCATGATATTTAGCATCTCTTTGTTTATTCAAGGGTGAGAGGAGATTTTATGGATGTTTGTGGGTAGCTCACCTGCAAGTGCCTGGGCTGGATTTTTTAGATTGATTGTGATGAACATTGCGGGCTTGAAGTGAGAAACTGTAGATGTGATATGTACTTTCTGTGTCCACCTGTAGACAGATACAGACCACTGCACAGCTCATTCCAACAACCATATATTTATTGGTTATTCACAGTACAAATTTTATCACCAAAAGAAGAATAATGTTCTAGCAAAATGTTGTGGTTAACTTTATCTTAAGGACAGATGAAGTAAGCTTCAGGAATTATTTGCTTTTCTGGGTAGTTCCAGACAAGTAATTATATATATTTCCCAACATTAAATAATCTTCAAAAAGTTTCTAAGATGGATGAATTTCTTATTCACTTTCCAAAATAAATGTTTTCTAAAGACTGAATGAGTTTATATTCCTAGACCTCTAAAGCAAATAATTGAGATTATCTCTCAGTTTCTAAATAGCTCATGTAATTACCTAAAGTATTTTCTTTCAGCCGTCTTGTCAAATTCAAGTGACATTTACCTCCCAAGAACACGATAGTCTTTATCTGATACCATTCATTTTATTTCCATGGAAACATTGTGGGATTCTTGGACCACCATAAGTCATATTAATCAACTGTGGAATTTCTCAGTCTTTGCGTCTTGAGAGTGGTCTGTTGGATAGAATAAACAAACTAAGTCATCTGTTACTTTAATGTAAGAATTCCTACTGGCATACCTATTCTTGATAATTGCACATGCCTTTAAGGCCTATAGTAGGTAGTGTCTGGTCTGCACAGCTGACCTATTCCTGGATTTGACAGTGAGACATCATGAGTTGGAGGAGTGGAGGCCACTGAACCAGAAACATGTGACCCAACTGACCATTCCTGTCACGTCTACAAGGCGGGGCCAAGGGAGGCGCCTGGGGACCCGAGATCCGATTCGGGGAACGCTCTCTTGGTTCCAGGACGCTGGATGGTGGAGGTAGACAGAGGAGAGCTCCAGAGAACACCGCTGGACTGTGATACACCTTCCCCAGACCCCGCGACCTACCTATCCCTTAATTTGTAAGTTACGCCATAAAATAAATCTCCTTTTAACTACGTGGAGTGGCCTAAATAATTTCACCAATAGTGTCCCCTTCCTCCTCTCCTCCCACTCCCTCCCTAACTACTCCCATCTACCCTCCCTCCCCATCCACTCCTCTTCCATCTACATTCATAAAGGTGCAGGCCTCCCATGGGCTTGAACAAAGCATGGCACATCAAAGTTGAGCTAGGATCTAGCTCTTCCCCCTGCATAAAGGCTGAGTGAGGTAACTCAGCATGTGGAACAGGTTCTCAAAAGCCAGTTAAGAGTCAGAGACAGGTCCTGATCTCACTGCTAGGAACCTTATCAACAGACAAGGCTACACAACTGTCACACACATACAGAGATCCTAGGTTGGCCCCATTCAGGCTCCCTAACTGTTGGTCCAGAGTCTATGTGCTCCTAGGAGCTCAAGTCTGCTGTCTCTGTGGGTTCCTCCATCATAACCTTAACCCCCCTGGTTCATACAATCTCTCCTCTTTTTCTTCAAGAGAACTTCCAGAGCTGGCCCAGTGCTTGGCTGTGGATCTCTGCATCTGCTTCCATCAGTTACTGGGTAAAGGCTGTGTGTTTGCAATTAGGGTAGTCACCAATCTGATTACAGTAGTTGGCTAGTTCAGGCACTCTCTCCACTATTGCTAGGAATCTTAGCTGGGGTCATCATCCTTGTGGATTCCTGGGAGTTTCCCTCACATCAGGTTTCTCCCTAACCCTGAAATGCCCACCCCTCATTAAGATGTCTCTTTTGTTACTCTCCCCTTCAGTCCTTCCCCGAATCTGCCTCCCACACCCAGCCTGCCCAACCCACCACCTCAAGTTCCCATACACACATACTCCCCACCCCCATCCCCAGTTTCTCTAGGAGATCTCTTATATTTCCCCTTCCTAGGGAAATATATGCATCCCTCTTTGGGCCCTCTTTGTTTTCTAGCGTCTCTGGGGCTATGGATTGTAGGTTGGTTATTCTATATTTACTCCTAATATCCACTTATGAATGAGTACATACCATGTTTGTCTTTCTGGGTCTGGGTTATGTCATGCAGAATGATTTTTTTCTAGTTCCATCCATTTGCCTGCAAATTTCATGAGGTCACTGTTTTAAACAGCTGAGTAATACTCCATTGTGTAAATGTACTACATTTTCCATATTCATTCTTCAGTTGAGGGGAATCTAGGTTGTTTCCACATTCTGGCTATTATGAATAATGCTGCTCTGAACATAGTTGAGTGAGTGTCCACGTGTAAGATTGAGTATCTTTTGGGTGTATGCCCAAGATTAGCATAGCTGTATCTTGAGGTAGGTTGATTCCCATTTTTCTGAGAAACCACCATATTGATTTTCAAAGTAACTGTCCCAATTTGCATTCCCAACAGCAGTGGAGGAGTGTTCCCCTTACTCGACATCCTCCAGGAGACCTTTCTTAAGGAATGGTCCTATCTACAATTAAAACAATCTTCCCATGTCAATTAAAGCATTCAAGATAATCCTCCAGAGGCATGTTCAGAGCCTCATTTCTTAAGTGATTCTAGATCCTGTCAAGTTGACACTTAAAATTATTACACTGCTTACATTAAAGCTGCTTCTAATGGTTTCTTATCTAAACACTCATACATGTTTTTACCACATATACTATATAATATATAAAATTCATGAAAATAGATTCCTCCCACAAATATGGGAATAATGTTCTTCTGCACATTGACATTTTGGCATGTTGACCAAACAAGAGAGCTTTATAAGTTACACACCCCTTCCTGATGTTTATGGAGGAAGGACATGAATGCCTTCCCAGACCAGCTGAATGGCCAAAGCAAGTCACAGGCGTCCTACAATCTATCTAATGGCCTGAAGGACATTCAGGAGAGTTAATGGCTGCACTAGTGACACATGTACAGACAAGAATGATGGAAGAATTTAAGCATGACAGTAAGAGACCTAAGAAGTAAGCCAAGAAGAGACTTACAGCTACAGAGAGATGGCATCAAGAAAGAGAAGCAAGAACAGAGAAGGAGGTGGATGAAAGAGGCAAAGTGTGTGGAGAGAGAAGGCATGAGAGAAGACTGCTGGGACAGAGGGGTGTGGCCCAGCTACCTCTCCTTCCTTCTACTCATTTTCAGTTCCCTTCGCATTAAACTCATTGTGGACCACAACATATTTCCTGTATTATCTGTCCCTGTATTTTGTGCTTTTCTTTCTACTCAGGTTTTCATATGTCTGTCAAACAGCTCACTGGTCTTCGCAGCTTACACAAAACACCACTGTTGAAAGGGCTCCCCATGCCTTTCCACAACAGCATCCCTTATTGGCATAAGTCACCCTTTAGCATGTGCCCCTTCCTTCCTGAGGAGTTCTCCCAATCTGCCTCTTAAAGAATTTTGTATGTCCTTCAACAAAAACCTCTTGGTGATGGAGCCACTATTGTGGCAACTTCTTCCTCTAGCTGGGAGTGATCTACATTCACTTCTGCGTTCTCTCATCTTTTCTGGACTTTGAAAATACACTGCTCTAAAATAATGAATCGTTCCTATTTTCAGGGAGGAATCACAGTCTGTGTTGAAAATTTCAGTTATTTAAGACTGTCCCTCTCCCGAAAAACTTCAGAGCTCATGATGGAATGCAGTAACAGGTCCCAGCAGATTCGTTTAAAGACTATCTTCAAAGATCATTCTAGTCACAAGCTGTCTGATATTTCAAAAGGAATAGTAAGGAACAAAAACTTCTTCCTCTCCCCCTCTTCCTCCTTGTCCTCCTCCTTTCTTTCCTCCTCCTCTTCCTTTCCCCTTTTTGAGATAGACTCTCACCATGTAGCCCCAGAACTTACCATGTAGCTCTGGTACTCACTATGTGGATCAGTCTAGACTTGAATTCATAGAGATCTACTGATTTCTCTCCTGAATTCTGGGATTAAAAGTATGTGCTGCCATGTCCAATTAGCAAGAAACTTTTTGAATTTGTTATTTTCATTGTTAAATATCCTTTTAATAGTCTACAGCATGCTGGGTTATGTGGTTACATTTAATTGCCTAGCTTGATGTATTTGTGAAATGATAGTGATACTTACGATGGAAATTGTCTGGTCAATAAAATTATTTTATATGAAGTGCTTTTGTTTCAGAGAGAGGTAGGGAGGTGCATGAGGGGACAGGAGTGTCTCTACATTTCCATACGAGTAAGAAGTAAGAAGCCGAGTTACTCTATGAATTTTACACAGCCTTAAAAATTCCCAGAGCACCCAAGTATTGATTTAAGGTTCTCTTTGGGACTGACTATGCAGGTCATGCTGTGAAACAGCCCTGGCCTTGTTAAGTGGGCACGGCCCTCTTCCTGTTCTGAAGGACTTGGTTAAACCATGTTTGTATCACAGACACTTGCTTTGTCTCCTCACTTGTGTTTTAAGTGGCTGAACACTTGATTTAATTTTGATTGAACTCATACAGAGAGTGTTACCAGGGCTAAACGGGTGATGTTAGTGTTGGTTAAAAGATGCAGACTTTTGGTTATAAGATGAATAAATTTTGTAGTTCAAATGAAAACAAGAAATAATACGTTATATATAAATTTGATAACAATGGAAAGTAAGCAGTCATATCATACATGTACAAGGATACCCACGTGTGGTGATATATTAATTGGCTAGATAGGTGCAATAATTTTATAGCACACATGTATACCACAACTTTCTCTACAATAGCAGTCCCCCTCAAAATTTCCTTTCAGTGACACCACTCATCCATCCATTTCTGACAGAAACTGCAAGCTTGTGGCTTTGACATTGTGGTGCTTCATAGTCTTGTAAAAGACTTAAAACAGCTACAAAAAAAGGTTTGGCTTAAAGGAAATAGATAAATGATTTTGTATATAAGTCCCTTCAGTTATTATGTGTTTTGTGACCCAATTATCCTTATCTTCTTTCTTTCTTTCTTTCTTTCTTTCTTTCTTTCTTTCTTTCTTTCTTTCTTTCTTTCTTTCTTACCAAGCGAGGGGGACTATTCCTTTCTCTTTAAACACAAAATTGATATTGATTTTGTTATGTATTTTTTTCATAGTTTATCTTTTCTCTCAGAAAATGTTTCTTTGCTGGGGCGCTGAGCACCACCTGAGCTTCAAGGCAATATGAGTATCTCTTACATATCCTGGAATCCCATCACACAAAGTAGAACCTCTGGCCAGGGAGCATCCCAAGGTCTGTGATGCTGATATCACCTGGTATTCCTACTGCTCAGGTGCCAGGAAAATCACAGTACTGAATGAAGACTATGCCTTTAAGAAGCTGTGTATGATTAACAGAAGTTAAGGCATAGGTCCTATGCCAAGAAACTTGGGACTATCAAGAACCGATCACGTAAAAACAGTTGCACCTTACCCAGACACTTCCACTGCTCATCTTGGGATCAGTAGCACATCCACAACACTGATTGCAGCTACAGCTGGGAAGGAACTCAAGCTGTGACACACATTGAGTGTGCCCATCATTTGTGAAACATTTGCCAATCAACCTCACAGACTGTTAATGAGAAACCAAGCAGGTAGAAATGTTTAAATATTCAGGAAGACAAGAAAACTGCTAAAGTAAGAAGAGCACAATTAACTTATAGTAATTCTGGCAATAGATGTGAATTCTGGAATAGCAAAGATGACATTTGATTCTTCATGTGAAATAGCTATCTTGTCTATCCTATTCACCCTCCCTCAGTACATAAATTATATAGTATTGCAGAGCCTGGAGATCAACAAATCACAATGCTCTGTGATTTTCAGCGGTGAGAAGCAAAAGCCAGCCCTATGCTAGGGTGTCCTCCCTACTAGCTTGAGAGCATCTTCAGGATGGGTTGCAGTGAGGCTAGGCAGCTCCTGTTAGTCTTCCCAGGCAGAGATGGCAGGGTTGAAAATCTGGGGAGAATGAGAAAGTTGGATGACTCAGGACAGGCTGAAAAGAAAGAGCTTATTCAAAGAATCCAGAGGTCTGCCGAAGATCCCTCTCAACTCTGAAACACAATGCACTTGATGCATACAAGAAATATGACTTATTGACTGTAAAAACAGATCCCAAGAGCCTAGTAGCTCACATGACTGGACCTACCTATTCCCTGCAGTAGAACAGGAACAGGAAACCATTACATTGGGAAGAGAGGATGTCACTCAACCACAGTCCTTACTTTGGGTCGACTTTATAAATCATTTTAAATTTGAACTTTGATTTAGTTTAATTTTATCTTTTTTTCCCCCAAAACAGGGTTTCACTGTGTAGCCCTGGCTGTCCTGGAACTCTCTTTGTAGACCATGCTGGCCTTGAACTCACAGACATCTGCCTGCCTCTGCCTTGGAGTGCTGGGTTTAAAGATTTAATCTTATCTTTATGATGGGGTCTTTCTGTTTTCTAAGCTGGTCCCAAACCTGTGAACTCAAGTGATCCTCCCATCTCGGCTTTCTGAGAATCTGGGATTGCTGTTTTTATTTATTTCATTGCAGTGGGTTGGATCAAATCCCAGGCTTTATGCATGCTAGGCAATCGCTTTAAGATTAAACTATGTCCCCAGACCCCTAAACTTTTGTCGTTTTAATTGACAGCATGTAATAAATCCCAAAGGATCATGCTCTTTGTATATAACTAGACTGCACTGTGGAAAACACAGGATGCTTATAGGAAAGCAAAACTTTCAGTACTCAGCGAGGTAAAATTCAGGATGGCTGGAATTTAATTGAAATTTTCTAGATAGACAAGTAAAAACTAAATATGTGAGCTATGATAAAGAAAAGCAGTCAAATCAGAACTGACTCAGGGTTCCCATCAGTGTTGGGATTAGTATTCATGTGCTTAAAGTCATTACTTACAACTTCTCATTCTGGCCAAGATTCGCAGTCCTCTGCCACCTAGCCTTTCTAACTAGAAATTCCTAGACACACACACACACACACACACACAGAGAGAGAGAGAGAGAGAGAGAGAGAGAGAGAGAGAGAGAGAGAGAGAGAGAGAGAGAGGGAGGGAGAGAGAGAGAGAGAGAGAGAGAGAGAGAGAGAGAGAGAGAGAGAGAGAGAGAGAGAGAAAGAGAGAGAGAGCTCTCAAAGGGAGCGGAAAGAAGCTGGCTATTCTATCATGGACCAGCACTGAGTTTGAAAACAATGTCAGGAAAGCAGGCTGGCTGCCACTCTGTTTCTCATCTTCCCTATGCCCAGTCAGCAGGCTCACTGGGGATGAGATTTCACTTTCAGCCTCCTTCATGTGATCAGTGTGAAGAGCTGCTGTGACTTGGGTGTGCCTCCCAAGGCCAGGTGATGGACACCCAGTTCCCAGTGGAACAGTATTGAGAGGTCAGACCATGTAGACATGATTAAGGTCATGATTCCTCAATACTGGGTTAGGGGTACTTTTGATGGACTGGCTTAGTTACCACAAGGGTGCATTTGTAATCAAATCAAGTTTGCTCTCTCATTCTCCTTTGTCAATGCTTTCTTTGCCCTCCTATCCCGGAATGAAACAGGAAAGAAAGAAAGAAAGACCAGGAACTTGCTGCCAGCAGACCCATCTTTCCTGTACAATTAAAAGAGATTCTCCAAAGGCAGTGGAGATGGTAAAATAATCTGAAGGCTTGGGAGATAAAGAACATTAGAATAGATCAAAACAGAGAAAATAAAATAGACTACATTGTTACTGTTATCTTAAACCATGCTAGATGGTTGAAGCAAAAATTATAACATTTGGTATCATGTTCAATGTATATAATGTAAACAATTAAGAAAGTATGTCCTCAAACCGAGGAGATAAAGGCTCCCTAGTGAAAGTAAGGCTTCCTGGAGGATCACTTGCTGATGCCATGTGATTAAGTTGCATTTGTGTATTACTATATGCATAGTAATGATTATCAAACTATACAATGTGATATAATAAGACACTAGATACTAATTGGTATAGAATTCTTTTTAAAAAGTCAATTTACGGGCAAGTAAGAAGAGAGAGAGGGGGAGAGAGAGAGACTTAGAAAATAAATATTGAAATGACAAATTTAAGTCTTAACAGATCATTAATTCTTTTTTTAACTAAGAAAAATTTTTCATTCATTTTACACATCAATCAGAGATCTCCCTTTTCCCTCCTTCTGCCCCCCAGCCTCCCCCTCCCAATCCACCCTCACCCCTCCCCACAAGAAGGCAGGGCCTCCCATGGGGAGGCACATCTGGTAGAAGCAAGTCCAAGCCTTTCCCCCTGCTTCAAGGCTGCACAAGATGTCCCATCATAGGTATTGAGCTCCAAAAAGCCCGCTCATGCACCCAGGATGGATTTTGATCCTACAGCCAGGGACCCCTCCAAGCAGATCAAGCTACACAACTCTCTTGCCATACAGAGGGCCTAGTCCATTCCCATGCAGGCTCCACAGTCATTGATCCGACTTTCATGAATTCCCACTGTTTGGTCATCTCTGCAGGTTTCCCCATCATGATCCTGATGCTCTTGCTCATAGAATCCCTCTTCTCACTCTTTGACTGAACTCCTGGAGCTCTGCCTGGTGTTTGGCTGTGGATCTCTGCATCTGCTTCCATCAGTCATTGGATAAAAGCTCTGTGATGACAGTTAGGGTATTCACTGATCTGATCACTGGGGCAAGACAGCTCAGTTCAGGCACCCTCTCCACTATTGCTAGTAGTCCAAGCTGGGGTCATCCTTGGGGATTCCTGGGAACTTCCCTAGCACCAGGTTTCTCTCTATCCCCATGGTATCTCCCTCTTTCATGCTCTTTCTTTGCTTTCCCCCTCCATCCCTGTTCCAGCTCAATTATCCAATTCCCTTATGTTCTTACCCCCCTATCCCCTACTCTCCATTGCCTACCCCTCATCCTCAGTTTACTCATGGAGATCTCATCTATTTCCCCTTCCCAGGGCAATCCATGTGTCCCTCTTTGAGTCTTCTGTGTTAGCTAGCTTCTCTGGAGTTGTGGGTTGTTGGCTGATTATCCTTTGCTTTACACTTAGTATACACTTATGAGTGAGTACATATACCATGTTTGTCCTTCTGAGTCTGGATTACATCATATTTTTTAGTTCCATCTATTTGCCTGCAAATTTCATGATGTCATTACTTTTCTCTGCTGAGTAGTACTCCATTGTGTATATGTACCACATTTTTCTAATCTATTCTTCAGTTGAGGGGCATCTAGGTTGTTTCCAGGTTCTAGTTATTATGAATAATGCTGCTATGAACATAGATGAGCTTGTATCTTTGTGGTATGATTGAGAATTCCTTGGGTATATGCCCAAGAGTGGTATAGCTGAGTCTCGAGGTAGATTGAGTCCCAATTTTCTGAGAAACCGCCATACTGATTTCCAAAGTGGCTGTACCAGTTTTAACTCCCATCAACAGTGGAGGAGTGTTCCCCTTGCTCCACATCCTCTCCAACATAAGCTATTTGCAGTGCTTTTGATCTTAGCCATTCTGACAGGTATAAGATGGTATCTCAGAGTCATTTTGATTTGCATCTTCTTTTTTATTTATTTATTTTTTTTTTGGTTTTTTGAGACAGGGTTTCTCTGTGTAGCTTTGCGCCTTTCCTGGGACTCACTTGGTAGCCCAGGCTGGCCTTGAACTCACAGAGATCCGCCTGCCTCTGCCTCCCGAGTGCTGGGATTAAAGGTGTGCGCCACCACCGCCCGGCTGATTTGCATCTTCTTAATGACTAAGGATGCTAAGCAATTCCTTAAATGTGTTTTGGCCATTTGAGAGTCTTCTGTTGAGAATTCTCTGTTTAGCTCTATAGACCATTTTTTAATTGGATTGTTTGTTATTTTGATGTCTAGTTTCTTGAGTTCTTTATATATTCTGAAGATCAGCCCTCTGTCAGATGTGGGGTTGGTGAAAATGTTTTCCCATTCTGTAGGCTGTCATTTTATATTATTTTCTGTTTCCTTTGCCTTATAGAAGCTTCTCAGTTTCAGGAGGTTCCATTTATTAATTGTTCTCAATGTCTGTGCTACTGGTGCCAATGCGTTCAAGACTATTTTCTACTTTCTCTTCTATCAGGTTCAGTGTAACTGGTTTTATATTGAGGTGTTTGATCTACTTGGACTTGAGTTTTGTGCATGGTGATAGATATGGATCTATTTGTAATCTTCTGCATATTGACATCCAGTTATGCCATTAATTCTTTTATCATCAAGTTTTCTGAATAAACCAGTTAGAAGACAGGAATTTTTAGAATGGTTGTCAGTAAACTTGCTGCCTTGTCTGGACATGGAAAGCAGTGTATTGTGGCTTCTCTTCATGAACCCGTCAAGCCCTTTGCACCCTGTATCTTGCCTCACAAGGAGATCTCCTCAGGGCAGTATTTCCACAAACACTGGCATGCCAGCTAACTCTGAGAACTTTGCGAGCAAGTGACCTAAACCCATCTGATATCTGAAGAGGAGTGAAAGAGACTTACTTTGATGGCCACAAGGCTGGTTTCATTACCTGATTCTGATCTACAAACTTTCCTGTAGATGACCCCCTTCTTTAAGTAAAATCAAATGCTCCTGGGGACTTGTGTAAACTTAATGCATTGTGGCATTTTGAAGACTTGTGTAAACTTGATGCACTGTGAATATGAAGCTGTGTTTCATGAACAGCTGAAAACCTTCCAAACCAGGCTATATTATGCCTGTGTTATGTAGTCACCACAGCAACAGTGCTCTGCATGCATATCAAGTTAGGGTACTGTAAAGCACTAAAGATGATTGTTTTTTTCTAGTCTGTTCTTTTCTCTTAATGTAAGTGCCTGTCTGACTTTTACCTGATACTCTTGTTAAGTAAAAAGTTTGATTTTTGCTTTGAAGAAAGAAAGTGAAGGAATGGGTAGGGGGAAAAAGACCAAATAATACAATTTTAAAAAGAAACTCATTTCAAATATAGTTATATAGTGTTCTAGCTTTATATCTGTTGTTCTGACAAAACACACTGATGAAAAGCAACTTAGGGGTTGAAAGATTTATTCAGCTTACAATTACAAATTACAGTTCATACTGACATAGAGTCAAGGCAAAAACTCAAAGTCTTATCATATTCACAGTTAAAAGAAGATCGGAACAAGTACACCCATACTGCCTGCTTGTTGCTCAAGATCACCTAGCTTCCTTTACATTGGTGCAAGTCAAGGCCTATGGAATAGTACCACCCACAGTGGACCAGGTTGACTAACAATCAAGAGAATCAGCCAAAGCCATAACCACAGGCCAGTGGTGGCCAGATGACAGTTAAATCATCATCTATATGCAAACTGAAAATTTAAAAAAAAAACAAACAAACAAGAAAAGATACTATACAAGTATTAAGAAGTCAGGGTTATCTAATACAAATACCATATATAATATACTTTAGAATAATAGATAGGAAGAAATTGATAGAGAAAAAGAGGGTGTGGAAACTCCAGAGAGTAAGTAGCAATTTGAAATTGTTAGAATATGAGGTGATTAATGATCTTTCCCAGAAGTTTGCTTAATACAGAAGATTTCACCAATTAATGAAATCCAGACAGCAAGCTGGCCCAGGGAGAGTCTTAGCTTGCTGTTAGCTAAGTTTTAAGTGTTACTCTGGCATCCAATATACTTTGTTGGAGACTCTTGTTAATAGAAGGCTGAGTTCTGACGTGAACTCATTGCAAGCATCTGTTTATACAGAGCTGCTAGAGTCATGAGTAAGTTATTGAGTAATAAAATAAGAGAAGGCAGAACAGGGGACCAAAAGGAGGGGACAACATGGCATCAAGCATGAGGTCAAGAGCTCGAAGAGGACCCAACAGCACAGCCCATATGTCACCAACAAAATGTGTTGGAGGAATGGTGAGATGGGGAGAAATATAACTGCCTGGCCTTGGCCTAGTAGAGCTCAGGGTTTCTGCAGAAAAAAACCAAGAGGCACACATGAGAAGTGAAGCAAGCGAGGTGCAAATGCTAGCTGTCCAACACATTAGGTTGACAGACACAGACTCTTATCTACTCCACTACCTGTGAAAGATGGTGCTTTTCTCTCCTTTATTAAGAGAACAGCAGGTCATGGGGCCTCCATATGGTTTCTGGCAGCAGCATCTACGGGCAGGGAAGCTTCTTTTGCAGTGGTGTTAATCACTGCAGACTCATGACTGAGAATGAGAGACATTTCTGTGACAACCCCCCCTCAACAAAAGAAAAGAGTGAATAAAGGAGGGAAAGGAGAGAAACAGTCCAGACAAGAAGCTGTTGAAGAGAATCTTTAGGGATTGTAATAGAGATGCCGAAGTATAGCTGCTCACAGTTGATGGTTTCATAGGGGTGAGGGGGAAGGACTGTTTTCTTTAAGGGGCTGGACGCTAGGAGTTTGACCATGCTCCAGTGAGTATATAGGCAACACAAATTGGACTTGATCTATTTTTTTGAGGGGGGAGAGGTGCAAGGATAGGAGGGTGGACTTGGGGAAAGCTGGGAAGTGAGTGTAATCATGGTGCATTTTATAAAATATGCAAATAATTAATAAAAATATAATGTGTGTGTGTGTGTGTGGAGAGAGAGAGAGAGAGAGAGAGAGAGAGAGAGAGAGAGAGAGAGAGAGAGAGAGAGAGAACAAACAGCAGGTGCAAAGAGAAAGCTCCAAAGGGATGGATGCCTAAGAGGGTGACTCCAGACCCACCCAGCTCTTTGTCATGGCTGCTCAGCTGCTCCTTCCTGCCTCTTTGTTCTTTTTGTGTACCAGATCTGGGCTGCAGAGGTAGTCCACTGCCAGGGGTTTTCAGCTCAGGTTGGTTACTATCCTCAGGCCTACTGCAGGTGTGCACTAGAGGGTCTAACTCCCCTTTCTATTTGCAGTCTCATCATTTTCCTCTGTGACTTTTCAGCCAGTCTTCCCATGCAGACCACTTCCTTTCCTGTATTCTTCTGTCTCAAGTGCTCTTCCCACCACTTCCTTTCCTGTATTCTTCTGTCTCAAGTGCTCTTTTGGCCTCCTTTACCTGCTCCTTTGCAAGCCTTTCCAGCTCTGAATCCTCCTACCTCTAGGCACTAGTACTTTTTGCTGAGAAAATTCCTCCAAGCCCTGTGGTTGCTCTCTGTTGGGCTGTGGGGCTGTGGGGCTATGGGACTGTGGGACTGTGGGGCTGTGGGACTGTGGGGCTGTGAGACTGTGGGACTGTGTACTGTCTCCCTGCATGACTCTAGAATCAGCTGGGAGACACACTGACCTAGAGGAAGCTTGACATGCTCAAATTAATTAAATTGGGGCCACCTAATTGGGCCATCCTCAGCATCTTGCATGCTGATGCACTCTGCCCTGGAGCTTGTTTGCTAACTTACTCAGGATGAAGGGAATTTGTCTCCACTGCAGACAAGGGAAATAGCAGATGAGAGGAACATTCCTACCCAATTGTGGAATTAAGATTATTTGGAGAGCAGCTGCTCATAGAAGAATCTCTTTCTGCCCTGGGGCTCCCTCCTTCACTGCTAGAACAAACAGAGTAGCAGCCTATGATACTGACCCCTTGTTTAGATCTTTGAGGATCATCAGTTTATGACAGAATTAAACATCAATTAACCTCCTTAGTTACGTATTATCTGTGAAATTGAATATCCTTCCAAGATAGTCCAGGCTGAGGGGTTAAATCAGTGGATTTGAATATCCTTCCAAAGAACCTATAACAGACTTTGAAAGTTGAACATGCAGCTGCCCGCTCTATTGTGTGTTCAGTTGAACAGGACCCTGCCCAAGCTTCAAGACACCTTTTCAGTTTACGTACTCATGCCATTTTGTAGCTGTCTGTTGTACTTGGAAGCACAAATCCAGTCTGTCCAGCAGCTGGCTTAAAGATCACATAATTTTTTGCCCATTTTGGCACCTCTTATTATCTGTCTCATTTGTATTAGAATTAACAGGTGGGCCAAGAAATGGTTGTTGTTCCTTTACTTAACATAAGTCTGGAGAGTCACCATCAGTGTTAATCTTAGCCATCATCAGACATATGTCTTAGATTCTTAGATTTTTGAACACTGAATCACATTTGGAACCTCCCCTTTCCCTTGCTAGTAAGGTTTTGAGTAACAACCACTCATCCTCCTTAGTGGTGAGTTTGATGGTATGTGAGTCTCATTTTCATCACTCACATGAAATGACTGGAATGAGTCAGTTCAGTTCTAGGATCAGGGTCAAAGTTCAGGCAGCCACATCACTCTGGAGGAATGAGGGGGTAGAATCCTGGTGAGAACATATGCAGAAGCAAGCTGTTGTATCTCAAATGGGAACCCAATGAAGAAGGATGGGCGAGGCAGTAATACATCTTATTCAACCATTATGTCTTGAGAACTACTGAAGGGTGGTGTAGAATACTGCATGCTCCTAGTGCCCTGATGACTCTGCACCAGGAACTACCTCCCAGTAGTGCCACCCTGTCAACTAGGTCTTCAATTACAATTGGACATAACTCAGTAATAGCTAATGGTGTATATTATGCAGTTTTTACCAGAGATGTGAGCAGTCTGAAGGGTTGTCTGGGAAATCTACCCAATAGTTCAAACATGAGCCACGAGGAGGTCAGGAATATGAAATATGTCCTTTATGTTAGGATGTGTTATTTGTTCTGCATGGCTTTGCTGCAGCCAATGGGACTGCAGCCTGGGGAGTAGACCATTTCATAGAAGGGAGAGATATAATGTCATTACTCATTAATTCCAAGTCTTGGATGACCTCACTGAGTTTCTAAATGAAGTAACTCTGATGCAGTCTTAAATCAAGACTGCACACAGTAGATATGTCAACTACTGAAGCAATCCTGCTGCATAACCATCTGAGCAAAACGTAGTGTCTGTAACTTAACCTGTCAGCAGGTGAGCTGGCGGCTGACTGATTGGGATCAATTCCCAAGGGATTGTCTCCCAGCTGAAGATGAAGAGCAAATTTACACCATGTGTCTTTGGTCCTCTAGACTAACGCTCTTGACAGGGCACATAAAGATGGATTCAAAATATGTGCCCAGCTGTCTGAGCACACTGAAAATCTTTGCCTACATCATATCCCCTAATTTCTTATGGGAAAGACCCAAGGCCAAGCCTGACATCAATTGGCAGATGAGAAGCTGGGCATGGCAGTGCATACTTGTAATCCCAACACTGTTAAGGCTGATATAAGAAAATTGCAAGTTTGAGGCCAGCCTTAACTACACAGTGAGACTGGCTCTAAAATAAATAAATCACTCATCCAACACCTATTAGGTGAGAATCCCTTGCAGAAACCTACCATCAAGTGACAAAGGATTTATCTGCAGGTAGAGGAGAAAATTGTAAACAATAATGCAATCTGCAAAGATCACTTTCCTCATTGTTCGATCAGTGGAGACTGGTTCAAAGGTGCCTTGTAGCCAGGAAAATCCAAGTCAAGGAGCTCTCTGCACACTGCACAATGTCTAACTGCAAAGCCTGCACTTTTTGTGTGATGTTGAGGAAGAACAAGTCTATCATTTCTAGGACACAAGCCAGAACTTCTTTAGGACTATATATTAAGCACAATTGTATAGATCTCCCCACCAAACTGACACCTTAAATATCACTCAGGGCAAGAAGGGAAAAGAGATTTTAAGGAGAGGAAATGCAGAGAGGGCAAAAGGAACACACAGAGGAATGATGTGAGAGAATACAGGAGCAAAGCCACAGTGGTGGTTCCAATATTCCTGTTCCATTAAGAGGTCAGTGTAAGACATCCTTTACAGTTGAAAAAGAGACAAAGTGAGCCTAGTCAAATCAAGACACCATATTCATTGCTGGTGATATATGGGTTGAGATATGTTCCTGATATGCTGGGTGAATCATTCTTTCTTAGCACTCATCCACAGGCTCCAAGGCATGGTCGCAGCTGCAAATCCCTGGCTGCCACCAAATGAGACAGGAGGTGCCCCACAATGTTTCTGCTATAGTTCACACCTAGGTAAATGGCTCCAGTTCCCAAGGAGACGACAACAACCATGAATAAATCTGATTATTATACAGAACACTCAAGGCTGAAATGTATCATCCATCAATGTGAGGTCAGCAAGTGTTAATTCTGACACATGAATAAGTGATACGAAACCTCTCCCAAACCCAAATGTGTCTTAAGTCAATAAAAATATTTGGCCGTCACAGACAAAGGGGTGAGCTTAGCAAGTCAGGTAAGAAGACTAGCGTCTGAAGAAAGTAAAGCATGAATATATGCTTGGGACTTGAGATGGAGGCAGAGGCTTCATGCTCTGGTCTCACTTCCCTCTCTGCTTTGAGACCGCTGGGTTATGAGCATGACACTTCCTCCTTTCAGGTTCAGTTCCCCTCTAAATATCCATTCTAGTTTCCCAAGACTCAGAGCTTGTTCAGGTAGGGATAAGTGCATCTGGCTGAAGTTAAAGCCACTCTTCCTTTCTGAATGCTATGCCACTCCAAGCACATTTATCAACGTGGCTCTCAGTTTTCTTTTCTGGAGCTAATGGCATGATGGCAATGTGAGCCTTGGGTGAGAGTCACAGGTGTGCGGTGCTCAGGGGTGGGCTGGGCATGGATGGGGCAGTTTTGGTGCTGTTGATCACCTGCTTCACGTTAGGCTCTGGGGCAGGATGGAAATAGCCACCTAGACGTGCTGACTGGCTACACAACAGTACAGGTCTAGTCTCTGTTGGATTCTGAATACCACTCAGCATTTTGCTTTGGGTTTTTGCCCAATTATTCCTAAACATAGATCTGAACTTTTTGTCTTTATAATAAAAATCTCCTTTGTAGAAAATTCAGAAGTTGCAAAATATTAAAACTAAAAATTCGTGTCCCCACCTGAGAGGTAGGTATGCTTCCATACTTCAGTATATTTTTGTACCCATTTCTTCATATCCACCAGCTGCTTGCCCATAGGTAGATTTATAACCATCCTGCTTCCTCCTGTGAGCTCAGCAAATGTTCCCGTCTTTTCATTGGCTCACTTTCCCTATAGCTTCCATTCTAGAGCCAAATGTCTCCATAAGATACCTCAGTTCATGTCTGCCATAGTTCAGTCCTAGTGCCATAGCATGTTACAACTGACTGGGTAGCTTATAATTAACAGATGTGTCTTACAATTTGTAAGGTATATGCAAAGCCACACCTGTGTGATTTCTGACTGCTTATGCTTCTCATCCCAGAATGCCTTGGGAGGCTGAGGCAGGAAAATCACTGAAAGTTTGAGGCCAGCTGGGCTAATAATGAATCCCAGAGCAGCCTGGGCTACAGCACAGGACTGCATTTTAAATATAAAGCAAAATATACAAATAAGCAAGATGACACTGACATTGCACCCTTAGAGAGAAGAGGGGGTGAGGGTGCTGATCTCACAGAACAGCAGAGATGGAAGGCAGAAAATAGCTGGTCAGTTCCTGACAGCCCTTTCCCTAATCCTGTTTCTGAGGGTAGGGATATGAAGGACTCCTACATTCAAGCTGCAATAATTCCTTTCATCTTACCAGACTGCTCAGCTTCTTGTTCCACTATGGAGATCCCGGGACAGAAACAGAAGTCGCTAGCACCTGCCTGATGCGTAGAGCCTCTGTGCGTTCTCTCAGATCTTGCCTTCCCCACTCTGCTGTTTCCGTTTCTGCTTTTCTACTCTCTGCACCTCCAAGCTTTTTGCAGCACTAGCTCCAGGACCTTCTGGTATCCACCCGCTAGCCACAGATGAGGACTGCCCTGGTATCCACCCAATGTTCTTAGCTACAATTTTCAGTCCTTCCTCAATTTGCTGTGTGTCTTAGGGCATCTGCAGGTGTCTGAGTGGTAGTGCTGTGGATGCTTATCTTATGAGGTCCCCATGACCTCTTGCTCCCCAGACTTATGGATTCTCTCCATTTCACATTCTCACCCACACACTGCCTTCTGTGAGTCTCAATGCCTGGACATTCTGCTGATTCCCTCTGCTCCTTGTCAGTACTTTTAAGTGATGAGTCATCATCTGCCCCCTCCTTACAGATTGGGAGGTGCTTTCCACATGCTCTTCTTGATGATTCCATCTACTTCAAAACTTCTACCTATTTAATTTTATACTTCAGATTATTTTTCTCTCAACTGCACCATAACTGCTTCTCACTGCCTCAATGCTCAGGCTCCTCAAATGACTCTCAAAACAGAACACTCTTGCACTGTGCTGTTATTCAGTCCTACAAAGCAAAAGTGATTCTGACACATTCTGCAGTCTGGATATATACTAAGTGAACTAAGCCAGGCAGACAGGTACTGGAATGGTCTGAAGTCACAGAGACAGAACATATAATGCTGGTCTTTGGGGGCCTGGGAGCTTTTTAATGGGAGATGTTATCAGTTCAGGAAGATGAGAATTCTGTGATGGATGCTGGTCATGACTAAGCAGTAAATCCAAGTTGCTTATTGCCACTGACTTGTGGAGTGAAGGATGGTTATAGGTTGACAGATATTGTCTATATTGTACTGCAATTGAAAATAGAATCCAGCATGATTTTTCTCCTCTCTGCTGTGTCCACTACTTGATCAGCATGGCCTAGAAGTAGTCTGTATTTTGAGTGTGCCTTTGGCTAATAGATGAATAACCATCCAGCTCTGGCAGAGGCTGCACACTGGTTCCCTTCGTGTGGTCCCAGCCCCTGCCTTTCCTTAGAACCTACAGTTTCTGACATACTAAGCTGTGCTTTCATGCCTTGGGAATTTGCACTCCAGGTCGCAGCTTAGACTGTCTACTCACAAACTGAAGTGCCGAATGCCTAACTTTTGCACGTGCATTTCTTGTTACAAATGGATGAATAACCTTTCCCTTTCTTTGAGTAAATTTATGGAAATATGATCTGAATACAAGAAACATTCAAAATGAACTGCAGACTAATTACCAAAGGTAAAACCATGAAACAGAAAAAAACAAAACACCCCATTAACCTAGAACTAAATATCCCTGATCTTGGACCCACCACATAGTTCTTAGATGAGATCTAAGTCTAGGTGAGAAAAGGAAATGATGATTTGGACTTCATCAAAAGTTAAAACTTCAAACTCTCTGACATGTAGTCTATGAGCAGGGAGAGAGTATTTTCAATGCATGTAATTGACAAGTGAATTGCATGTAGACTCCATAAATACCACTTATAACCTAGTAATAAGCACAAAAACAGATTATAAAAAATGCTGTCAACGGATCTGAATAGATTTTTCTCCATAGAAATGCTATGAATAGCTAAGCAAAACAGCATCATTACATATGGAAATTCTAAATGACAGTGAGACACTGTTTCATTACCACTAGGATGTCCCCAACAATAACCAAACAACTAGGCACACATTAAAATGAAATAAATGAATGCTGGCCATGTGGGAAGGGTGTGGGGTGCATATCTCATATCTTGTGTAGCTAAGGTAATGGCTGCAGCTGCTTTTGAAATAGTTTGGCGGTTTGCAATACTTCCCATCTGACCAACGATTCTGCTCCAAGGGGCACAGAGGGAAAGGTGCGTTTATCCACAGACAGATACAGGAACAATGGTGAAAATCATGGAACAAACTGGCTTGTCCATGCCATGGGATAAATAGTAGTAGTCTCCTTACCCACTTCCTTTTGTTTTCCAGAAAGCATCTTGCTATGCAATCCAGACAGACTTCAAACTCATGGTCCTCTTCTCAGCTTCTGAGTATGATTGTTACTAATGTGTACTACCACAACTGACACCAATGTCATGAATTTTGACAGCAAAAGGAATTAAATAGTGACTCATGTTACAATGTAGACACATTTCAAAACCATCATCCTAAGCGCAAGAAAGCAGGCACAATATGCCAAGTGAAATATGGCTCCCCTCACCTGGAATAGAGCCTAGCAGTGGTTTAGTTCCCCATATAGGTCCAATGAAGAGCCTAGCATTTTTCCCAGGAGTATTCACATGTGGCTGCTGCCACCACCCTTCTCTTGGCCTGTGGCAGCATGCTTATGTACCAGGTCTTCCCTAGGAGTGAGCCCTGCCAGGGAAGCTGAAACCAGAGGTACTTGTGATGTCACAGCAGTAGTGATTGAAAGTCTGAGAAAATACAAAACCAGAGTGTTGGCAACATTGATTGCATGTGGTGACCATGATAGGAAGTCTGCTCAAGGTCTCTCCATTACTTTTTGGTTTCTGGCGATTTTTAACATTCTTTGCCCTATAGAAGCATCACTTGTTTCTTTTTAAGCATCCTTCTCCTGCATGCATGCCTCTTCCAAGCTTTTCCTTATCTAAAGACACCACTCACCTTGGGTAAAGGCCTACCTTAATGCCCTCATACCAATAGAGTCATCTCCAGGAAGACTTCATCCACAACGAAGGTCACATTTTTTTCAACACTGGGGTATTAAGTTTCAACAAATGAATCTATAGGTAACCAACAATAGATGCTTATTTCTATTTTTTATACAGTAATGACACTAAGACACTTTTGGTGCAATTTCAAAATGCACTATAGCTTCCTTATGCTATAGTGTTTTCCAAAGAAAAACAAAGACCCTTCTTATAATCTGTATTTCTGTATAATCCCACTGGCTTACTCACCTACCTCAGTCATTCTGCCTCTAATCGGTCTGACATTCTCTTCTCTTACGTCTGGCCCTGGGTACCCTCAATCTCTGTGAAGTCAAGGAGCTGCCCAATACCTCAACACCTTCTCAGGATGATATTCCTATGAATGTCTGTCATTATTTGCCTTTCTCAATACCTACAAGAACCACCCCTGCATTGTTTATCTGCAGCATTGGAAGAGGTAAAAAAATAAAGGTTTACAATTTACAACACCTCATATTTTCTTTCCTTTTGTTAGGCTTTGAGCAGGACCCTGTCATTTTTATTATTTCTCTCGCCCTCTCAGCCTCCCTCCTGTCTATTAGCAATAGTATTCAAAAAATATTATCACAGACTTGATATGCTAAGGACACTGGACTAAAGAGGAAGCCTCAATATTTCTCTTTTCTAGCTCTTTCTCTTGAAAAGCAAAGGCAGGCACTTCCTCTGAAATTCCCTGGTCTTACTAGGGAAGTTCCTGGAAGAATTGCAGTGATTGCAAGCTCCCTGCCTGATCACTTACTAACCTGAAAGAGCTAACTCACAGGGAAAGGAGCTATCCCCCAAATCCAAGGCATTATTTAGAGAAGTGCGATGGCCACCATCTCATCTGGAAAGTTACTGGAATAACCTGACCTATAATACAATAGATTTTAGGGGGTGCCTTTCTTCCTCATCTTTCCATAGTCTGACCCTCCCTCCAGGGGTCAGGTTCCTATCAAGTCCTGCCACCATGTCCCTACAGAAGTTAGAAGCCAAAACTCTATTCTGTAGTTCAGAATGCTACTGAAACTTCAACTAGTTCTTTGATATACCTTGATACGTTAAGGCGTGTTCTCTTTTGTTAGTCTGTCTATTGATTGTTTTATTGATTCAAATTATTAAAATTCCACGAAGTGGTAGCAGAAGGTTCTTACATGCCCACATGGGTCATCAGTCACAAAAGTAAATAAAAACAGAATAGAACAAATGTTTTTACCTTAAAATCCATATTGAGGTCATCCCATTCTGCTCTGCCAATGTAAGAAACAATATTCTTGATCATCACAGCTTGCCAGCACCTGCACACACACACACACACACACACACACACACACACACACACACACACACACACATACACACACACACACACACACACCAGTAAACCAGCAGTATGTGTGTTGGGTTGTATATTGTTTCTGTCACATCATTCTTGTTCTTGGTCACTTTTGTGATTGTGTATACTATAAAGGAACTGGAAGAATCCATGGTACAAAATAAAATGGAAAAGAAAAACCTTTTGCTCTTGCCGTAAGACTGGGCTTTGGCTGATGCCCATAATGGCTACCTCAGTGTGTGCTATAGTGACTGACTATCCTGGAGGACTCAGGCTTGCCTAATCGACATGCTCAGTGCTGGTTGCTCTCTGTCATCCTGCATCATTTGCTGTTCTATTTCAAGCACTACATAGTGCTAATCTTCATGGTAGCCCTCTTAATTTAGGTGGAGACCTGACCAGGTTCATAATCCAAAGGAGGCTTGATAGTGGAGATGGCATTTGAGGGCTGTCTGTGGTGAGACAGGGCAAATGGCAAGGCTGGAGGTTTGTGAATACCATCATGCAGAAGAGCATAGAAGCCCAAATACACTCAAGTACTTAGATGCAGTAAAAAACAAACAAACAAACAAACAAAAAAACAAACAAAAACGGCTCAAAACTAGTGTGGACCAGCCAGAGCTTGAGCTAACACAGTGGCCAGGAAGTAACTGTAGCTGCATGGGAAGCAGAGGGGATTAGCTCTGGCAATGAGATGCTCTGTGCAACATCATCTGCAGATGTAGGAAGATCACTGAGGTAGGACTTGACCTGTCACAATCTCATAAGCACTTAGTGAAGTTCCTGGACATCAAGGGCATGCAGATAACTATGCTACGCTCACCTGTTCTCTGGCCTTTTATCATATGCTCTACAGTATTACAAGGACTGGGTACTTCCCTTACAAGGTAGACTGAGCAATGATCAAGTCAGCTGCATGACAGTGAGGGCATTTCCTATGTGAGAGTGAAAGAAACACCCCAGAAAAACTGTGTCATGGGTTCAAAGGGTGTATCTATGTAAAATTCCAAATACCTGAGGACTGACGTGCATTCTTCTACAGATCCAATATTTGCAAAATGTATGGCAAATGAATGAACAGTACTGAATTAGTCAATTCATGAATAAATGGATTTATTTAATAAATACATGTCCATTGACTAACTGCTAATCTTTCTTGAGAATAACGCACAATACTTGAAAATCTGTACCAATCTGTACCAGTGTATTCATCTGTCATTGCCAGTATGCTGGTGTGTATAAGCATATCTATGTGTCTGTGTATAGAGTGTATGTATGTGCGTATAGGTATAAAACATAAAACTCTTTTAGTGTGAGAATTGTAACTAAAAGTGTCCTTTTTTATTTGTCAATATTTTGCAGTGGATTCAGCCTCTGTGTGCAGATTACTAGAGGGGTGTGTGTGTGTGTGTGTGTGTGTGTGTGTGTGTGTGTGTGTGTGTCTGTGTCTGTGCTGTGTACCTACTACATGATCTAATGTGCATAAAACACATGTTCTCGCATGTAGTCACTGTATTACATCCATGAATGCAACTAACTGGGTACTGAATGTGTTTGGGAAGCAGCAGCAGCTGTACTGTATTTGTGAAATATTTCTTGATTTGTTACTGTCTACATATTACAGTATAAGTATTCTGCAGGGCATTTACATTATATTGGAGATTATAAGTAATCCAGATGTGAGTCTATAATGCAGGAGGATGGGCATAGTTTATACATGAGTATTATTTAATGGAAGAGACTTAGTTGCAGATTTTGGTATCTGCAGAGGTTGTGTCCTCAGATCTCCCTGGATAACAAGGGACATGTGTTTATGTATGTATACACACATACACATTTATGTATTTATTGCTTCTGTTCTTTATCTTTGATGCCACTTAATCAATGCAGGACACTCTGCAGCTGCATATATGTTCTACTTTCAGCTGTCCTCATTCCTAGACAGGAAACCAAATGGCATACTAGCCTGGGCCAGGCATAATCAGGTAGCCTGGTGTTAGCAGCTTAACTCTGGCTCATGACAGTGCTGATGATGCTGACCAGAGGCAATAATGACTTTGCTGTCAAGTTTAGCAGCTGGAGTCATGAACTGTGCAGAACAAAATACAATTCTTCAAGCTTTCATTTTCCCAGGAATTCATATTTTCCCAGCAATGCTGACCCTTATGTTTCAGTTTCCTTGGCTTTGAACCTCAACTATACCAGTCAATTCCATTTCCTGTGTTTTCTCACACACACATACTCTCTTTCTGGTCTGGCTGGTCCCAGAAGAAAAACATCCTTAAAAGGTGAAACAGAGAAACAGGGTCACTGGAACAAGCCTACCCAGTGGAGCCTGTCAACAATTGCTCCAGCTCTGTGAAGTCTAGCATGCCAAGATCAAGTTCTAGATGTTTCCCTAGGCTCTTGTCATGCACTGGATCTTTGCAAGCACTTATAACTGAAGGTAAGCTTGCTAGTGAACTCAAAAGGCTGGAACAAAGTCTGTAGATGTTTGCAGATGTCTACCACTTGGCGCTATTGAGCTCAGCCTGACTTACCTTGCCTACTTAGGATGAAGATTTAGGGTCAGAGCATATTGGGAGACAGACAAAATCATTGCTGCTTCATGATATCATAATACTTACACATTTTACATCACAAAGGTGATTATAAATCAAGTGGATCACAACTTATTTAACTCTCAGCTTTAATTTATGTCAGTGAGATCACACACACACACACACACACACACACACACACACACACACACACATATTCATACACTGTTTTATTGTCAAGGTTTCTCCCCCTTCCAATCCTCCAGGGTCCTTCCCACCTCTCCACCTATCAAATTCCACGTGCTTTCGTTTTCTTTTCTGTCTTTTGTTTGTTTGTTTGTTTGTTTTTTCAAGACAGGGTTTCTCTGTGTAGCTTTGCGCCTTTCCTGGAACTCACTTGGTAGCCCAGGCTGGCCTCAAACTCACAGAGATCCACCTGGCTCTGCCTCCTGAGTGCTGGGAATAAAGGCATGCGCCGCCGCCGCCGCCGCCGCCGCCGCCGCCGCCGCCGCCGCCACCACCACCACCACCACCCTACTTTCTTTCTTTTTAGAAAGCAAACAAATAGGAAAACGAGCAAAAATCCAAATTAAAATATAAACACACACACACACACACACACACACAGAGAGAGAGAGAGAGAGAGAGAGAGAGAATCCATAAAATACAAAAATAAAAAACTAAAACACAAACAGAAGTCTAGGAAGACAAAAAATAGTGCCTAAACAAAGCAATATGAGGCAGAAAGACTATGAAAATGCCATTGAGTTCTTTTTGTGTTATCTACGTACTGCTGGGGCCACCCTTAAGTGTGGCTTATATACCCAGTGAGTCTCTAGTGGAGGAAACTGATTTTTACTTTTCAGTCAGGTTAAGTAAGGGTGGGGAGTATGTTTACTTCTCACTCTTGTTACTGGGACCCCATGTGGTTTCACCCTGTGCAGACCCTGTGCATGCTACTATGGTTTCTAAGAGTTTCTGTGAGCATCAGTCCTGTTATGTCTGAAAGACACTGTCTCCTTGGAGTCATCCATCCCCTCTGCCTCTTATGATCTTTTAGCATTTTTTCCCCACATAGCTCCCTCAGCCTGAGGGGAGGGGCTTGATGAAGACACGGCACTGATAAATTATGAAGTCTAATTCTGATTAACACAGCAACTAATTAATTGACACATTTGGTTATCATACAATCTAATACAGCTTGCACAATTCAAAGTCACGAGAGGAGGAACATGTACCCGTAAGCTGTGCAGCCATCCCACAGTAGCCTCATTGTGGGGTCTCTACAAAGGCATAAGGAACACAAAGGACATTTGGAATTAATTGTTCTCACACTAAAAATAGTCAAGCTACTACGCATCTTGAGGCAGCTCACATATGGAAAACCTGTATTTTAATATCCGCCATTACTCACAAAATCAAGAAAATATGCAATTAACTCGATCGTTGATGCCATAACCAGTACCTTGTGAATAGAGACCTTTTCCTACTTTAAATCACCATCCAGATGCTACATGCAAGCTGCTTTCAGTGGCCTTGAGTCAGCTTGGCTGGGCCACAGCTGAATGTCAGAACTCCTTTGGACTCACTACAATATGAATAGCATCAGATATTATATTTACATTTAATGGTCCCCTGGCTCCCAGCTGAGACATGCCCAAGCTGTACTAAAACAGTGCTCTTCGTGATGAGTTTCAAACAGTTCTTGTTTATTTACCAGCACCTAACTGAAAATATGGGCATTTCTCCAGTCAGAAACTTCCATTCATGACTCTCGCTGGCCCTGCAGACATTGGCTTTTTCTTCCTGCACACTTAATCTTCCATCTGCAGGTATGACGTGTATCAGCATCAATACTGAAACAGAGTAATTCAAAACATCTGTTTACATTCACCAGGAGCAAGTATTAGAGGAATTAAAATAAGCCAGACTGTCACTCATCAGCTTAAGGAAACTAAACACAGAAACATCTGAGTATCCTTAGAATAATGGTTATCTATATTAATAGAATACATCACAATCTGAGTACTTTATCTGACACAAAATTTCTCAATTTTACTGCAAAAGCTGATTATTCTGAAGTGAAAGGCACATGTTGGATTGGTGATCATGGCTGTTTTCTGCTTTGAACCCTAGGACAAGGCAGGTGCCTGTTCTGAGGTGGTTTTTCAGTCAGCTGCAGGGAGCTGAAAACTTGAGATGCTGAAGCCATGTCCCATGTCTTCCTACTGTCATGTGAGACAGAGTTAAATGGCTTGTGTTGTGACCCACTTGAAGCAATTTGCAGCAAGTGTTGGCAACCAGTGGAGTACCGGAAGTGAGGGGGAGCCTCACTCATCAGAACAGACTCTCCTCAGACCATGACAGAGCTTGGTAGGAAGTGTCCATATGCCTGCACTTTAGTACACAATTGCATGCTTTCTGAATACAGATTGTTGGTTTAATGAAATAGAGTTTCACGATTTTGATGAAGTTAAAGGTTTAGATGGAAATATATATGAACAATGTAAAGATGGGTGTGTGCTTCTGACCCAGTGCTGCTAGAATGAATGTCATGATTGGACTAAGGAGTCAGGAAAGAGAATGCAAAGGGGATATGAAGACTCCACAATACAGCTGTCATAAAGAAGATGCATAAGTGAAGGAAGGAGGAGAATTCCAAGGCTCTCTGGTTTTCATTTAGAAATAGGAGTCACTGCTGCGAGTTTTGATACATATATTAGGAATTCATGAGGTTGCCATGGCAGAAAGAAAGCAGAGGGAAAGGCAGAGACCTCAGCCAGGTGAAGATGGTTAGAGTTAACCATGGAAAGGTCTCCAGCCCCAAAGCCCTCCAACTCCTAGTGGAGCACAGAGTCAAAAAGCACAAGAGCGGCTCTGCAGAGCTGAGCAGAGAATTAAGAAGGACCTGTTTTTGTCTCTGCTGTCCCTGGCAGAGATGATGCAGTTGAGGACAAAAGAATATCCTTGCTGGTCACTGGATGGTCTCACTAGCATCAGACCCAGGCAGAAGCAACCCCCAGGTCGGCTGCTGAGATATGAAAAAAAGTCATGTCTTCATGTGTGATTGAGTACAGGTCCTCTGCAAAACAAAACAAACAGAGAAAAAAACTGGAAATGTTAAATTAATTGTAATATGTACCATTTAAGTGTATCAGGAGACATCCTAGGAGCTATGAGCAAGGATGCAAATTTGAACAGAAAGTAGGGGTATGAAGGCATTACAAGGTGCTCCTGGAATGGCATTTGCTTCTGTGGGTGTGGGTTACCAGTCACATACAGGAGACTTGAGAACTAGGGACTCCACAAGCCAGAAGCTTGAATTGGGTCTTCATAAAACTGAACACAACAGCTATGCAGAAAAGGGTGTTGTGAAGCATCGGTCCCCAACTGTTGACAGTGTTAACAAGGAAATGCTTCTGTCTTTTCCAGGCAGCAGGTGGCCAAGAAGACATCTGCCCTGAGAATTTATATCCCATGCCAGCACTCATGTGAATCTGAGGTTTGACTTTAGCCAACAGAAAAATTGTCACTGGAAGTGATCCAAAGCTGCCAACCAATATGAATCTCCAAGTGAAAGCATACAGGGACTTCTGAAGGGACACATGGGATACCTAGGTTACAAGGAATTTCTTCTCACTTGCTCAGCAGATCTTTATGCAATTCCCCATCTGTGCTGGGCACTGTCCAATGTGCTGAGTATTTGTCTGTGAACCAGAGAAACGGGCCTTACTGCCTACATGCAGCAGAAGCAGTAGCTAGGGAGAAGGGAAGATAGAAAGCAGATGGGTAGGTGCAGGGGGTGACGGCTGCATAGTTAGGCAAGCTGTTTGAAAAGGAGATCTGAGCAAACACTGAGCTAAGGAAGTCAGCCAGAAGGAAAGAAAATGTAAAGACTGATTGAGTAGGTTTGTATAGCTTATTGAGGAAGGGCATACGTAGTGTTGCTGCTAGAACTAACAAAGTTTACAACATTGCGATATGGCATCAGAGATGTAGCAAGCAGGCAAGGCGGAGCCTGCTTGGTCCACTGTACAGTTTTGAACTGAAGAATAAATGATGTGACAGATTCTCAGTCAATTGCTCAGGCTGCTGTACTGGGAAAGGGACTGTGGGAGAAGAGCAGGAGAAGTTGCCATTTAGTAGGCTGCTAGAGTAGGGAGGGTGGAAAAGGCAGGCTTGAGATCTACCAGTGTCAAAGGAAGAGAGATGCCCTCTCTCTCATTCCCTCTCATCCCAATTGTGGAAGCAGTTTTGACATGTGTGCTCCCGAGGGAGAATTCACGCCAGAACCAAATAGACCAAGAATGAAGCCAAAATTTATTTCAGCAGGCAAGTAGTCAAAATCAAGGAACAGCGTCCAGGGTGGTGGGTGGTCCATTCTGAGCATCAACCTCAAAGGCTGCCTCTAGTATCTGACCAAGAGTCTTTGTCCCCCATTTCTCTTCCTCCTGTCCACCTCTGGAGCAATCTAAGGTGGTCTCTTTCCTGGAATGTGTGGATGCTTTCTCAGAAGCCATTCTTACTCACAATTCACTCTGGTACAATTAGATGCTTTAGGTACAGGACTATGTATAAAAGTATAACTATCCCTAAAGCTGAGAAGTGTACTAGAGCAAAGGGCAGCAATGCCTTGCTCATGTTCCTGGTGGGAAGGGTTATGGGAGCTAATCTGAGCCTGCCAAGACTGGCATTTTGTTTTGACTAGAGCTTGTCTTTCCTCTTACCTATTCAGCTTCACTATCTCACACTCAACCACAAGTCCTCTTACTTATTTTCGCAGCTTTCTAAACCTCTTTGTTTTTACTCTAACATTCATTTTGGCCATTACAGATCCAGGGTATATTTCTAATGTAGAGGGGGCAGGATTTAAGATGGCTTGCTACAGAAAGTAATGGATGAGTGAGTTTTGTATCCCTGGGGATTTGGGCTTGAAACCCTGTAAGGATGGAATGTCACTGTGTGAATTTAGAAGACTCTCTGTCTGGAAGGTAGAATCAGAAGTTCCTGACACATGTTGAGTTGATTCTGGAGTTTGTCTTACATTTGTGTGGAGATCTAAATTAGGAATTCTGAAGTTTAACTAGACCTCAAAACCATCAAGTTATAAACAATCCTCCAGGGAATGGACATAGGTAGAGAAGGACCAATGTTTCATAGCGAGAGGGGCTAGATGGTATTAGAGAGTGAAGAGTCTGAGACCCTCCGACATTAAGATTAAAAGGTAGAAGCAGAGAAGTTAGTGAGGAAGATGTGCCCATTAAGTAGGCAGCATGGTGGAGAGGCCATGTCAGAGATCACAGATTCTGCTAGATTTATAAGTTTACGAACTAGTTTTCTTCCACTTCCTGAATTCTGGAAGAAGACATGGATTTTATAGATTGGAGGGAATGGATACTTCACTATTCACAACCAGGGCAAGCTACATAATTTGATGAACCAAGTAAAGAGAGAAAGTACTGGGTATATTCTTTAAACAAAAAAAAAAGAAAGAAAGAAAGAAAATGCCATTTCTCTATATTCTGAGAGGGAAGTTACTCCCTTTACCAGAATTTTGATTGTGTGAAAATCTGCCTTGTATTTGTGTGTGTGTGTGTGTGTGTGTGTGTGTGTGTGTGTGTGTGTGTGTGTATGTGTCTTTCATTAGTATTTTGGTTTGGAAATGAAATTTGGAAAAAAAGCTTATGTATTAAAGTTTTGCTCTCCAATTGATGGATCCAGTCCATGAGAAATTGTTGTATACTGTGAGCTCTGATTGAAGTAATGAATTAATTCTTTGATAGATTCATGGTACTAGGGTATTATTGAGAGGTGGTACCTGGTTGAAGGAATTATGTCACTGAAGGCATAACCTATAAAGATTGACCTTGCTCCTGGACCAGTCTTGCTATTCTCGGATTCCTGGACACAATGTACTGAACAGATTGGTTATACTGCACACCCTTGCTGCCATGATTCTTTGCTTCACTGTGGGCCCACAGCCATGAGACAAGATGGCTATGGGCCGAGAGCATGAGCCAAATAAATCCCTCTTAACTTGTTTTTGTCTCAGATATTTGGATAAAGTGGTAAAAATCCAACTTTAAAGAAGCATTTCAAAGGAAAGGAGTACTTTATACAAGTCCATACAAAGGTACCATCTAAATATTCCTGCTTAAGTTAACGTTAAGTTAGAAAATAGCTAATTTTTTAAATTAAGTGTAGTGTCTCATTGTCAATTTTGCAACTTTTCTAACAGCATCACTCCAACAAATTCTGGAAAGTAACCAGAAATAGACATGATATCAGAGAGGAGCAGGTTTGGAACCTGAAAATAGTACAATCATCTTAGACACGGCAAGTCTTTCACAATGTGTGTCATCACTGATGCACAGGGTTGTCTTCCAGGGAGGAACTCCATTGAAAAATCCTAATGAGGAATCCCATCTACAATCCAAGGGCAGTGAGTTCTCATGAGTATACCTACATGGGTGGCACCTTGGTTTAAAGCAGAAATACTCATCTCTAGTTTATGATAAGTTTAAAGCTTTTCTTCCTCATTAGCATCAATTAATATTGTCTGTTCTCTTGTAATTCAAAGAGCCCTAATTTTAAATGATGCTCAGTTAAGGAAATGTAAAGTTGTAAATTGTACAGCTCACATAACCTAAGTCACACCCTTTACTATTTAAAAATATGCAACTCAACCTCATGACCAAAACTACAGGTGTTATGCTCAATTGGATGACCAGAGGTGTGGGTGGCAGAGTGTAGTAAGAGCTCCATGGTCTGAAGAGACAGAAGCCACTCTACTCTCCAGCTGTAGCAGCTTTGCCCCATTAACGAAGGTCCTTTAAAAGGACTGAAAAGGATGTGACTTAGGTTATGCTGGTTTAAAAGTCTAAGCATTATGGCTGTTTTCCATAGTCAGTTCTCAGTATGCCTTTGGATAGGTAAAATAATTTAGAAGTCATTGCATTTCATTCTGACGGCATATTAATTAAAGATAATTGCAGGGTAATAAAACTATGATAAAACACACACTCATATATGTCATATGTGTGCATCTCTGTAGGTCTCTAACTCTATGTCATATGCCTTTAGTGACTATTGTTCAAATAAACTCATTTAAAAATAAAAGACAATATGAAGCGACTCACCAGTTTACTAGCACATCCAAAGAGTTCAGTTATGCTGTGTTTTTATGCTATTGGAAGATCTGTTGCATGTAGAATGTTGCACACTGGCTGTGCTGTACTTTTCTTAGTTTAATACATCATATTTCTGAGGTTCAAGTTAGACTCAGCGTGTTCTAGACAGCCTGACTAAGCTTTTTCAAGGACAGAATTTGGTAGTTCATGAGCTCTTCCTCTAATTAATTGTCATGACAACATCAACAGGAGCAATAACCACTGCTGCTGCTGCTGCTGTTTACCTGTGGACCGAGTTTTAGATATGGAAGAAGTTTAGGAAACTTCCTATCAACAATGTAGTTACTAGATGCCTGTTGAAAATTAGATTGACAAAGAAGGAAGAAGCCAGTACGGCACATGCATTTGATTTTAGTTTGTTTCAGCAAGTGGGTAGATGGAGTATATAATGGGAAGAAGGGCACAGCACTGCATATGGTTTGGATGTCTCCTCTAAGGGCTTATCTGTTAAAGGATTGATCACCAACCTGTAGTGTTATTGGAAAGAGGCAAAACTTTAAGAGGTGGACTTAGTGGGAAGAAGTTAGGTCACTCGGGAGGGGGTGTCCTTGAAGGGAGTCTTTTACCTTGAAGATAGGCCACAGGAAGTTGGGGAAACTCTAATGAACATTGCCCCTCTTCCTTTCAGATCCCAGCCTTCTCATCTGCTATCCCTAGAGAAGTCAGATGCCCTCCAGTGCATATTTCTTTTGTGTTACCTTTGACTCATTCAGGTTAACCCTCTCTAAGGCAACTCAGAACAGTGACTGGTAGTCTACCAAGGTGACACTGGTTGGACTCTGGACAGTGAGGTATGTAGGATCAGAAAAGAAGACCTAACCCTTATAGTAGGACTCAATGGCTGTATCCTATAGCAGAAACAAGAGAAAAACACAAGTTTTTAAGGTCATAGACTTATATGACACAAGAATCTACTGATTGAAGACCTAGAGATCTAGGGTAAACTGTGTTGTTCTGTGCTTAAAAATATGTAACCTGGCCAGATCTCTAGAAATATAATGAAACTAAGAGATGGTTTTCTAGTGGTAAAGGACATTGGGGTGGGAGTGGAGGGAGGCAGTGACAGTTATCTGTTCCAAGTCTTCCAGGCCTTCCATGCAGCAGTCCTTTCTTCACAGTTTGAGGTAGGAAGGCTTCTGAGAAATAGATTCTTATTTTGTTAGATTATTAAAAGACAACTGTAGAAAGACAGAAGGCAGAAAGAGAGACTTAGTCTGATCTTAGGTGGGACCATTCTTATCCATGGCAAAGGAGCATTTGGTCACCCATGTGTGTGGGTGGCCAAAATACCTACAGAAGGAGATGGGAGGTGGCCCCTTTTATAGGGGTGAAAATGGCTTCCATACTGGGCAAAGAAATCTGAGAAGTGTAGTCTTTCAGCAGGAAAATATCACGACCCACTATAAGGTAGTCAGGAAATTTCCTTCTGTCAACTCTTACACAGAAAGATGGGTGTGGGAGAGTAATGTTTTTAGGCTTCAAAGTTCCTGGTTTTAAAGAGAAGTGGTTTGAGATTCTATGACTTTCCCTTGGGGAATGAATTCTACTTTCTCTGGTTTGCCTTGAGGGAGTATACAGAGTGAGATAGGAAGCAACAGAAGCTGGAAAGGAAGTTGGACTTAGAGTCTCTTCCTGAGGTTATCATGGACCACCATTGTTGAGTTGCAACAGATTTATCCTCAGGTTCACCAGGCCTGTAGGAGACTGATTTTTAGACTTGTACATGTCTGATTCTAAAGCTGCTTCTCTAAATTACTCTAATTTCTTTGAGGTTTTTGTCTCCCAATATACTATGAACTACCAATGATATTTCCTTCACCTTTGGGTCTGAGTCCCTGGCAGAGTTCTCGGTCCATGCTAGGTAGCCATTTGGTGATTGCCTGAAGCAAGAAGTTAGGAGGAAGATGAGGAGGAAGGGAAGGAGGTGGGTGATATTCTGTCATTGAATACCACCATACAAATTCAGTGAATAGAAACCTAGACAGCATTCAAGCCTTTTGTGGGAAGAGGGATGGTTGAAATGTTGGGCACTAATATTAGTCATTAAAATGAATAGATTAGAATTTAAAACACATTGTGTTAATAGGAATGCCAAGATTTCCCCCAGCCTAACCATAGTTCAGTAATGCCTACAGAGGATGCCATCATCACCTAAGGCTTATGTAACTTTGTCTTGGAATAGTTTTCATCTTCCGTGACCTGGAAGTACCTTACCTATAAGGTCTGATAGCATAAACTTGCTGAACCAGATGTAAATGTAGATGTCCTGTGGCTTTCACAGTTGCTGGCACATGTTTAAATTTGGTTTGGAGATTGCATTCTTTTCTCAGAGATAGTAAATGTTTTCTCCATTTCCTGTGCTGAGGATTCTAGTCAATTACTTAACTAAACAATAATGAGCAATATTTCTACTTCCAAATATGCATTCTTGTCATTTTAATGAGGTAAATGCCAAGAGATTGGTACCAGCAGGAGGAAACGTTTTTGTTTAAATAGCTGGGCAGGGTTGTGTTATTTTTTGTTGTTGTAGCTTCTACTTACATGTTCTCAGGAGATTGTCAAAGGACAGGAACTTCCATATAAGTGCTGGATTAGTGAGTGGCTCACTTCCAGAAATCCAGCTTCCCATGCTCAGTCATCTGGCCTTCTGCTCAGAATAGGGGAGGAAAGCAGTATCTGCCTCTTTCCTCCAGGTGAATGCCTACCAATCCGAGTCCTGTTTCATGCACTGGGAAGCAATCATCTGGCTGCAAACCAGGGACCCTACTATGCCTGTTATTTCAGCCAGGGATCAGTATACTTCTGATGTTTGCTGAGCATAAATTATTACAACCTGTAGTGAGTCCTGACAACTGATTCAGCACACACACACACATAGACACACACACACACACACACACACACACACACACACACTTGAATGAGAAAGAAAAAAACAAATCACGCAAATCTTAAAGAAAATGACTTACAAATCTGAGAAACTTATCTTACTAATATAGGTACTAGTCTGTGCAGACAAAGTTTAGCAAGTGAAAGTGCCCACCACCTGTATTTTAGTATTTCCTGCTAACTGAAGTAAGGAATGGGGGAATAAGGAGGAGAAAGGAGAAGGGGGTAAGAAGAGGAGTGGAGGAGGAGGAGAGAAAGGAGAGATGGAAGAAAGTGAATAGCGAGACAAAATGGAAGAGAGGGAGGGAACGAAAGGAAGAGAAAGGGGAAGTGGAAAGAGGAACGCAAAGGAAGAAGGCGTGAGAGAGAGGAAGGGACAAGAAAATAGATGTTATTATTTCATCAAATTATCAAGGGGCCTAGTGATTCCTAAGAGAAATGAGCCTTAGTCAAATGGGTCTGTTTATAAGATTCTCTTTAAGAAAGACTCCTTGCTTTCAATTCAACTCCTAAACCTTTCTATATGCTAGTTCTGTGGTCTTCATAAAGCTTTATATTACACAAAGAGGTATTGATTTAAGGTATCTAAAGATTTGGATAAATTGCCATTTTTTTCAAGTCAAATAAAATTAACTAAGCTCTTTTACATCCACATAGTATGCCCAAAAGTTCTAGTTCTCAGTGCTCTGGGGAATGTTAGATGAAGACATATAGGGACTTTCCTCATTACGGTCTGAATGTACCATCTGATCTAAACTCCATAGAAACAGTGGCCACAGGAAACCCTCAAGATGTAAACCAGATATGCAGGATGTTGACCAATACAGAGAATCCTCTGATATCCATAAACTTGATGGCACTGGAACCCAGAGGGTCTCAGCAGCAGTGGTCCTGTTGGCAATGGCAGGGTGCAAGCTGGAGACAAGAGTTCCATGCTGCTTGAAAAGTTCATTTCAAAGACTTCACTCAAGTGAAGATGGGCTTCTTAACTTTAATAGTGAAAGAATTTTATGATGCCCTGATATGAAGCAGTGTTGGAGTTTATCACCAGGGTAGTTTAACACAGACTGAACTGTGGTGATTATAAGAAAGAAAAGTATTCAGAGAGACACACACCTAGGCACTTACCGAGAGAGTCGTGTTAGTTTTCTTATATATATACATATATATGTGTGTGTGTGTGTGTGTATACACACAAATATATATAATTTTAGTGATTTTAGTGATGCTCGTTATATCTTAAAGAATTACTAAGAAATGTTTTTCTTTTTCTCTTCTTTTTTTTTTTTTTTTTTGGTTTTTCGAGACAGGGTTTCTCTGTGTAGCTTTGTGCCTTTTCCTGGAACTCACTTGGTAGCCCAGGCTGGCCTCGAACTCACAGAGATCCGCCTGGCTCTGCCTCCCAAGTGCTGGGATTAAAGGCGTGCACCACCACCACCGCCCGGCCTTTCTCTTCCTTTTCTTTTTTCCTTTTCCAATAATTGAGATTATAGGATGGTGTCCAAGTTGCCTTTGGCAATATTGCAATCTGATAAGGCAAAACCATTGGTCATGAGATTTACAAGAAGTGATTCTTTCTAATCAGGTTCCTAGAAAATTACAGGTTTACATCTGGACAGGAGAAAGGCCATACTGGAAGGTCATGATTTATTGCTATTTTAGCATTCTTGTTTGAAACAACTTTATATAAAAAGAATATTTTGTCTGCATATTGTATATAACAACTTTATATAAAAAGAATAATAGTCTCCATATAGGCAATTGTCTTAGTTGATGTTAATTGTGCTGGTATTCTTGACTTAGCTGGTGGGCTCTTCAACCGGACTGTGGAGATGGTCCTCCTCCTCCCCCTTTTCTTTCTTCTCCTCCTTCTGTCTCCTCTTAGTTTTCCCTCTTTCTGTTATGCCACAGTCTGGGTTTAAGTTCATACTCTCCTTTCATCAGCTCTTAGGTTCCAAGATGGACTGTTCTCTCTAATGGAGGTCATTCAGGGGTCCCAGGACAGTTGCCTTCCCCAGCAACCTTCCTGGAGAGGATTTGGGATCGAAGTGCTAAGCTAGTATGAGGAGAAAGTTGTAGGGTGCCATGTGACAGAAAATGAATCCCTGCAGCCTCAACAGAAGCCAAGTGTTTTCATGGTGCCTAAGGTTGTAGGGACAAGATGAAATGGGTGTGAGCTGGTGAGATTCCTGCACAGTTCTGAATGTCAATGAGGTCATAGAAAGAATATTTTACAAATGCTTGACTGACTCAAACTAGTCTAAAACCAAGTCACATCTCATTACATCCAGAAGTGAGGCGAGTTTAAAATGTAAACCAGGGCAGCAGGACGGAAGCTCTATAGAAATGATCCATTTGTATTGACACCACCCCCAACAATGGAGAGGATTTGTTCACCTAAACACACAGCCATGCTCTGACCATCCCAATAATACTTCTGTGAGCTCTGACCTTCTTCTGCTGCTGCCAATACCAGGTCTAGAGGTGTTGATACCACCAGCCTACTATTGCTGAGAACTTGTGCCAGGAGGCAGCCTGTCTCTCCCCAGTGTGCTAATTTAATTAGGCTGGCCATTCCTGGGCCTGCCATATCAAAATGGACAGTGCTGGTCCTCATTCCCAACTCCTCTGATCTCTTCTTTCCAGAGTCCCATGCTGCCCCAATCCTTTTTCCTGAACCTGATGTCTGAACAATACTCTTCCCTCCCTTTCATCAGAACCCACCCCTCCTATACTCTGTCACCTCTTGACCCCTGTTATTTCCTACTCTATTCTCTGATGCTCTACCAGGTGTGCTGTAAGGAGCAGATGTGGAAAAGGAAGCCACAGTCAGAGCTCTCTTTTTCAGACGCTCTTGGTGTCTGAGAGAGATCAGTGTGCTGAGTCCCTGAAAAACTGGCCTTTTCCTCACCAGAAAAAAAAAAATCCTTCAGAACTAGGGACCTGAGCCTCTGTGAGATAACACGGAATAGAGACTCTAATATATCATTACCACTAGACAGATCAGCAGGACAGTTGCTTCTGAGTTTCAACATCTTTGGTGTCTTCTTTTGCAGACAGCAATTTCTAGACCTCTGCTGATTCAATTCCTTCCCTCTAGGGCAATGGTTCTCAACCTTCCTAATGCTGTGACCCTTTAATACAGTTCCTCACGCTGTAGTGAGTACAACTGTGAAATTTTTTTTGCTACTCCATAACTATACCTTTGCTACTGTTATGGATAGTACTGTAAATACTTGATATGCAGGATGTCTGATATGCAATCCCCCAAATGCATTGTGACCCACAGGTTGAAAAACACTGTTCTATGAGCTCCTTCATCTGCAGAGTGCTTGTGGTGACCATCCATGGGGAAGGGTAGGTGTTAATCACCCTCCTGTATCTGGCCCTCTGGCAGCAGGCTTTGAGTATGCAGCAGTGATGTCAGTAGCCATTCGAAGATGACTTCACCCATTACTTCTTCTTCAAGGCAGCTTTCACATAAGTCCCTTTCCAGGAATTTGCCCTTGGTAATCTGTTGCTGGAGAATTTCTCTCCAGCTCCCACCACCAAGTCCCGCCAGTCTCAGAGCCCACTTATAAAATAAACACACAGACTCTTACATTATTTAAACTGCTTGGCCATTAGCTCAGGCCTGTTATTGTCTAGCTCTTACTCTTATATTTAGCCCATTTCTATTAATCTTTACTTTGCCACATGGCTCATGGCTTACTGGTACCTTACATCTTCCTTGTCCTGATGGCGGCTGGCAGTGTCCCTCTCTCAGCCTTCCACTTCCCAGAATTCTTCTCCTTGTCCCGCCTATACTTTCTGCCTAGCCAATGGCCAATCAGTGATTTATTTACTGACCAATCAGCAACACACTTGACATACAGACCATCCCACAGCACTTCCCCTTTTTCTTTTCTTAAAAAGGAAGGTTTTAACTTTAACATAGTAAAATTACATATAACAAAACAATTATCAAGCAAGAATTACAGTTACAATATTAAAGAAGAGATCCTATCTATCTTATATTTGTAAGTTTAAGGTTTTATATCTAACTTATCTTTTATTATAACTAAGGAAAATTGTAAGTATCTAGTCTTTAACCACATCAAAGACCTCAGAAGGATATAACACTGCCTGAGAAATGGGAGAAGGATGCAAGCAACTTTTGGGAGTCTTGCAGGGTAGACAGAGACAGCTGAGCCTGGACAGTCATGCAAAGTTTTCTTGTAAAGTTGGGGCATCTGTCTTCAGCCCACAGGCCTAGAGTCTCTTATTCACTTTTTTCTGTGTCTTGTAGAATGTCTGGCAGTTTTCTTTGCAAAGCAGGAACCTGAAGGACCGTTTTGTCAAGCAAAGTTCAGTGGTCATCTTTCTATGGGTCCTGCATGTCCAGTTGATCAAGCAGTCCAGGCAAGAACAGTTTCTTGCCCAAATGGCTATTTTTGTCAAGGTGAAGATAAACTCCATATGGAGTGTCTTCGATGCCCATCCTCCTCTCTGAAGTAAATCGGTGCTGTCAGGAGCAGACATGTCTCACTGTCCAAAAAGTCTAAACTTTTAAAACATTTTAAATGCCATATTCTGTAGGTCTTTGAAGTGTTTGAAGACTACCTATCTATCTGAAATATATCTATGTATACCTAGAAGACTTAACTAACATGGCTACAAATATTATCATAGATGACTAACTATTAATCTATTTTTTAATTATCCATTACAATTTTAAATGAGTTACATAAACATAATATCTCAAACAAGAATAGAAATATATATACAGTATAACAAAATTAAGTTTAAATTTGTATCAATAAACTAAAATCTATAGCAATGTAAAACATTTTAAACAAGTTGTTACTCTTTAAAAGTAGGTTCATTAATCTACCCTTTTATCCTATCATATCTAAACTATCCCCCTTTTTGTTTTAGAAAGAGATTGTATTTATAATCAACCTGATTTAAATAAAAATATTGTTTTTTCTCTGTCCCACACCAGAGGGCTCTTCTGATTTGGGACACAAGAATCTCTTAACCATTTTTTTTTTTTTGAGCAATATGTCTGGGTTTAGAGGGGGAGTGAGCCAATTCCATCTCTAAAGCCAGCTTGGTATATTTGGGAATTTGGGCGTAGCTTCTCTTACTACTTCCTGCTGGAGGGGGGCGCTGTATCTTCTGGAGACAGAAAGAAAATTTTAGGATCATGGAGTAGTCCGTGAGGCTGTATATCTAAGCCAGTTGACTTGAAACCATTCTGGATGTTGAATCATCTGGGCCATGGTGTCATTGGAGACCTTTCAGGGGGTCTTGGCTGGTCAAACATGATGTATCTTAATCTGGAACAAATCCATGGTCTCTGGCTTTCTGTGGAAACAAGAGCAGAGACTCTTTTCCAAAGCAACATATCCTTATATCCAAATTTTGAAGTCAAGGTACCTTTAAAATATACATTTTGGCATAACTCAACAGCTTTTACAATCAAATGTTTTTCTGCAGTTACGAATATCAAAGAGAACATAATCCAGATTCTCTGTGTGGTAGTCATCTTTACGTGGCTTATTTTTTATACTTCCTTTACTGTCTCTTTAAAGACTTTATTTTTTAAAACTATGTATTTGTTTCTATAACTCTATATATCACTTTTTTTGTCTCTTTCAAGCCTACGTATCTTTTACATACATTGTAAACTATTACATCTGAATCTGTCTTATTGTGAATCTCTTGCCTTAAACTGCAGCAGCTGTGGCTGCTGGCTCCGCCCACCTCAGCTTCCCAACATGGCGGCGGTCCGCTTTCCGCCAGCTCTGGGAGCCGTAACTCTCAGAAATAGTGGGTCTACACTTTTACCAAAGTAGCATGTAGCCCAGAAACTTCTTTTTTTTGTTTTGTACTAGCAAAGGCTAAATCCACCACATAGCTTAATGTGTTATTTGCAGAGGCCTCATTCCCACCATACTGCAGGTCGAGAGCGCACGCTAGGAACCCGCCAGTAGCTCAAACCGGCAGCTGCCGCTTATTTGAGAGAGACAATTAGGAAGCTGTTTTTAGTTCCGTTTTAGAATCTTTTTTCTAAGTTTTTAGGTGGAAACTCTTGCCACCACGTTGGACGCCATTTGTTGCTGGAGAATTTCTCTCCAGCTCCCACCACCAAGTCCCGCCAGTCTCAGAGCCCACTTATAAAATAAACACACAGACTCTTACATTATTTAAACTGCTTGGCCATTAGCTCAGGCCTGTTATTGTCTAGCTCTTACTCTTATATTTAGCCCATTTCTATTAATCTTTACTTTGCCACATGGCTCATGGCTTACTGGTACCTTACATCTTCCTTGTCCTGATGGCGGCTGGCAGTGTCCCTCTCTCAGCCTTCCACTTCCCAGAATTCTTCTCCTTGTCCCGCCTATACTTTCTGCCTAGCCAATGGCCAATCAGTGATTTATTTACTGACCAATCAGCAACACACTTGACATACAGACCATCCCACAGCAGTAATCCTCCCTGGAAGTAGCTTCTTTTGTGTCTCCTCATGTTCATTGTAGCACCTTATCCAAACTGCTTGAATTGAATTATGGACACCTAAAATCAGATTTCCTCAATCTGGTGATGGCCAACCCATTAGGGCCTGTATTGCACCTAGCTCATCACCCACCCCCAACATTGATTACTACATGGTCATCACAAAGTAAATATTTGTTCAATAAGTAGATGTGTCTAGACATCTGAGAGTCTGATAATGAGAGCTGTGTCAACCATACTAGTGGAGATATATTATGTATTACATATTAGGTTGACTCTATGATATTAGATATTTCTTTTATTTTGTGTATACTGCTAGCCCCTGAGTCCTTCTTAGCTACCTGTGGGTCTCCCAGATGAATAGGCCTGTCCCTCCATTGAGTGGGCTTGCCTGGCTATTCTTTGAAAGACTGCATGCTCCTGAGCCACTCCTAACGTCCTATACTTAGGTATCACCTGAGTCTACCATTACATAAAATAAAACAAGTAAGAGTGAAGGGATAGTTCGTTTGGTCAAGCACTATGCAAGCACAAGGACCTGAGTGTGAGCCTCTAAAGCAATGTGAAGAAGGTAAGTGTGGTGGCAAGCTTGGAATCTCAGATCTGGGGAAATGACGGATCCCTGGGGCCTATTGGCTCTCTAGCCTAGTTGAATTCCTGAGCCCTAGACCAGTGAGAGACCTTGGGTCAAAAACCAAGGTAGACAGGCACCAAATCCTCTGACCCTGTCCCTCTCCAGAGCTCCAGCTGCATCTTTTTAGTGAAGTCTAGTGCACTCATCCCCAGTCCTCCACAGCCAATATTTCTGTTGGTTCTTAGAGCCTTATAGTCTTTGTTGGTTGCTCCTTTCTGACTTGAAATTCAGATGATGGATTATCCATCCCGTACATGGCTTCTTCTACGTCTGGCTCATGGCTCCACGTGTGAAAAATAGGCCATTTTTTCTGAAACCCTTGGAAGCAGCACTTTTAAACAGTTGTATTGCAGTGAAACAGGGGCTACTGTAGTTCTTACTCACTCCTAAGAATGCCTCAGGACCTGGTTCTCTGCCCTCCATGGCCTTTGCAAACAGCCCCTACCAAGTTGACTCCTCTTTAATATGCAGATCTTTCTAGCTCCCTACCCATCAGGCCCTGATGTTGCAGAGGAGATATGTCTAACTTCAAAACCAGTTTCCCTTGTTTCAGGGAGAGGTGGTGGTAAGGAGCATAGCGTGGATAGACTCAATCATTTCTCTAAATTTGTCTAGGTTGAGACAGGATAGTAGAAATGATGACAGCACTTGTGTTGTATTTAAATACAAGGGAGAGTGAGAATGTGTTATGGGATGATTGGTCACTAAGCTCTGGGCTTCATCATGGGACAGCTAGCAGCATCACCTCCCAGCAAAGGAATTCACTTTTTGCTACCTCACAATGGCACAAGCTAGTGCAAGGAGTCTTGGTCCATCCCATCATCTGCTTCATGTTGTTCATCTTCCTTTCCCCTTCATCCTCCAATGTCTGCAAGGAGAAAGGAGCTATTGATTAATGTACCCATCGATGTATTTGCAACTTCCTTACAAGACTGAGCAGATTCAGTGATTTTGAATTTAAGTAGGCTTTTCTTCTGGCTCCCTAAGCTCTTCCTCTGAGCTCGAATCACTTTAGCAAACACCAAAGGCCAAACTAGGAGGTGCTGCTGATGGTGTAGAGAGCAACACCACCCAAAATAAAACCTAATCCTGAGCCTTCAGACTGTGAATGACAGCTGGCTCCCAGTGCAAACTGATGCTTTTCCTATTCCCTCATGACAAACCATGTGAAGCCACTCTGAAGGGGCCTCTGTGGAGAGTGTCAGACTTCATGACTCAGGCGTAGGGAAGCAGGTGGCAGTTAAAGAAAGACTGGAGTGAAACTTTTCTGTTCTGATAGTTTGGAGAGTTTTATGCACATAGGAGAACTCAAGTTGATAATGGCATCCATTTCTATGTTGCTATGCTCCATGACTGCTCGTTTGGGCTATTGCACATCGCCTCTTTAACAAAAGTTAGTATAGATGGTGTGGAGGTCCATGTTCCAGCAATTCTGGATCAGCACAGTGCCTGATACTTCAGGACTTGCCAAGCCAGCACGCTATTCCTACTCCTACTCCTTTCGCTTCCAAACAACAGGTGCTTTTCACCACAACCACTGCCCCCTTACCCATTGAGATTTTGGTTGTATAACCAACCTCCCTCCCTCACATGCTGCGCTTGACAATGTAAGTGAAACGTGCATTAGTTACTTTTCTTGTGACTGTGACAAAATGCCTGGCAATAGGGATGTGGGGAAGGACCAGTTTATTCTGGTTCATTGTTTGAGGGCATATTCTATTATGGCAGAGAATATTGAAGTCATGGTTGCATTGTGTCCACTGCTAAAACAAAGGGAGAGATGAATTCCTGCACTGGGCTCTCTTTCTTCTTTTTAGTCTAAGACCCAGCCTAGAGAATGGTGTCATCCATATATAGGATGCACCTTTCTGCTCAATCTAATCTAGAAATTCTGCTACAGATATACCCAGGGGTTTGTCTCCTTGGTAATATAGATCCTGTCATGTTGGCATTATTAACCATCACAACTCTACACCATGTCAAATTGAAACTCAAGTAGATAATTTTCAAGTCACAGTTTTCCACCCCTTGTCAAAACCATCTCATAGTCAAAATGCATTTCATCCAGCTTATAAAGTCCCTATAGTCTTTAAGAGTTCTAACTCTCTTCAAGTGTATGTGCAGACTCTCTTCTGAGACTCAGGCAATTTCTTAACACTGAGTTGCTGTAACATAAAACAAACAAGTTTCATACTTCTTACAGTCAATGGCACAGAATAAATGTTCCCTTTACAAAACGGAGAAATGGGAACATAGCAAAGAAGTATCAGACCAAAGCAGTACCCAAATCAAGAAGGGAATGTGAAATCCTTCAGCTCAGTGTTAGGCATCTGGAGCTCCTTGTGGAATTATCTGAGATTCAAAGGGCTTGAGTAGCCTCACCCTCCAGCTCTGCAATCCTGTAGCACCCAAAACCTCTTCCACAGGTCAACTCTACTCCTTGAATGCAACATTCCTCAGCCAACATTCCAGGGTCCTGGCATTGCTGCCATCCTATCATTTCCATTGAAACTTGGGCTTTTCCTTCTCAGTTAATGCAGTAGACCCCGAGGCCCCCCTTCTATGGTTGTGGCTTTAGCAGCCTTCCAGAACCTTGGCTTTAAGCCTCCATTTCAGCTTTTGTTTTGTTTTGGTTTTTAGTTAGGGTCTCATTATGTAGTCTTTGCTGCTTAACTGGCCTTGAACCCCCTATATAAACCAGACTAGCCTCAAATTCTCAAACATCCACCTGTCTCTGTATCTCAAGTGCTGGGATTAGTTGAGCAACACTATGTCTGGTTTCATTTTTTTGTGTGTAGGTATAACTAGTTCCATGTGGACTACGTCCTGACCCTGGGGCACACTGTCATAGGTAGCTGTTTTTTGATCAGGGAAACCCCTCAGCAGCTGCCTCAGTTTAGGCTCTCTTCTTTTGATGAATTTGGATTTTCACAGGAGGTTTTCTTCAATGGGTGGGGTTCTGCCCTCAAGATTACCTTTCCAGCTGCCCCGGTGCTGAGAAAGCAGCTGGTCCTTGGTGGGGCTCATCTCCTTAACAAATACAACTGTTTTCTCCTCTTTCTTCCTGTCTGAAACTTCAAACTTCTCTCCCCAGCAAAGGGCACGCTTTTCTTACCATTTTGCTCCATTTGTTGCTGTCTTTCATTGTGCACCTGGAAAAGAATAGTGAGCAGTAGATGACACAGCTTGAAGGCTAACCTGCCTTGAGATTGCCTCCACCAAGCCACTGATACATTCCTTTTGAATTCAACTTCACTCAGGCTCCAGACAAGGGCTGAGAATATCCAGATTCTTTGCCAGAGTGTAACCTAAATGGCTCCTAGCTCAGCTCTCAGTAGCATCTGTATTCCTCTGTGAATCCTCATGAGTTCGTCCTCTACTCTCTCAGAATTCCCACCAGAACGGTTCATTTGGTTCTGTTTATAGTGTTCTAAAGGTTTTCTCTAGCTTAGTGTTCTGAACTCCCACATTCCTTCCCAAAGACCAGATCCAAAGACCTACAAATCACATGATCAGGTTCATAAGATCAATGACCCCAATTCTTTTTTTGTGTTTAAACATATTTTTATTAGTTCATTGAACATTTCATACCTGCACACAATGTATTTTGATCTATTCACATTCTTCCTTTATCTCCTCCAACCTCTTCCCAAATTTGCCTTTAAAAAAAAATAACCCTATGAGTCCAAGTTGTCCTTCCCATATACTAATGCAGGTGAGTTTGACCACCGGAGTGTGGGCAACTTAACAGGTGGCCCTACTTCTCAATGCTAATTTTATACGATGGAAAGGTATTTTTTTCTCATAAATTAATACCTGACAAAAATCATCTTGAGGAAGAAAAGGCTTATTTTGGTTCACAATTTGAGTATACAGTACCTAATTACAGCCATAGCTTGGTGGCAAGAGCATTGCATTCACAATTAGGAAGCATAGAGATGAATGGTTCTGCTCAGCTCGATTTTTATTCAGCTCAGAATCCCACCCAAACCATGGAATCGTGCTACCCATATTTAGAGTAGGTTGCTCCACTTCAGCTAATCCAGTCTAGAAACTGCCTTACATAATACCCAGAGCTCTGTTTCCTAGGTGATCTAGTTCCTGTCAAGTTGACAATATTTTTCGTCACAAGATGCGCAAGTCTAGGACAGCCAAGGTACTGGGAGATGGCTGCCAGCAAAAGAGTAACAAATGGAGGGACACACCACACCATGGGGATAGCATAAGAACTTGCAGAAAGAAAAGGTCACCTCTAAGTAGAGGCCTTTAATGTTGTTTCCATAAAAAGAAGAGATAAAGGTAAACATCCCAGAATCGCTTAACTTAGGTAATTGCAAGGCTTCTAACCAGAGAGGCTCTTCCCAGTCACTTCACACCTAGACCTAGACCACTAGACATTGTGAATTGTTAGCTGCTATGTACAAGCTCCATAAAGGAAGTGCAAGGGCTCTGGATCCATTGAATGTGGATGTTAGTCCTGGAAGTTGTCCACTCTGTGTAATAACTAGTTAACCCTGGGAGGTCAGTTCCCCCAGCTCAGTGGGGCCCCGGATGTCAGAGCATATAAAAACAAAGATACATGGTTTAATGTACTTGGTAGTCACCCTGACACATGAAATTATACTGGCTTTCACTGTACGATGCTCACATCCCAGTCTCTGCTTCTCAGCCACTGGTGTGGCATCCAGTTTTGTGGCCCTCTCCATACACTTGCAAATATGTAAGTGCTGCAAACTAATAGCTCCCAGGTTTGCCATGCTCCCTGCCTTCTCAGCTAGCTTCCCCAGGCCTATGTTTAGTTACATCTTCTCCATGAAAATCTTTGATTTGTTATTGGGATGGGAGTGAGCATCTGTATAGGATGTACTAGGCTCAGAGCTCCACTCCTGGATGTTCTTGTAAGAAATTCCTACTTCTCAGGTGTTCCCTTTTCATTAAAAATTCAAATAAAATCTAAGACTCTAGCACACATTGGTTTGCCCTCTTTCCTCACTTCTCTTCTTTTTCTGTAGAGGCCCATTTGTCGTGCTGAGCCTCACACACTCTAGGCATGCATTCTGACCCTGAGCATTACCTTCATTCCAAAATCTATATTTTATTCAGAGTTGCTTTGTATGTGTGAGCTTTCTTGAAACCTCTTGCTGGGCACATCTGGAAAGGACAGGTTGATATCTGTGCTTTATCACTTTTAAGCATAATACATATCATTTATTGTTCAAATGAGACAGACTGTACAACATGGAGAACTGCCATGTGAGCTAATGGGTTATGTTAGCCCCTGTTGTCCAGGATAGACTCTGAAACTGGCTTGCGCCTCACCTTTCACTGCCCACAAAATGAGCATGTTTACAGACCTGACCAAATGGCATGTGGACTCCCTTGCTGTGGAATGTACCTATATGCCTTCAAATTTTCAGCCCAATCCTTCAACAACAGGGTCTCGTGATTCTCACCATATTTTCTGATGTATACACCTATGCACATTTATGCATTTCATCTATTTCTTATTTTTCTGTTGGGTATATGGGATGCCTTCACCTCTGCCAACTGAATGAACTGTTTTGCCAATAAGAACAACAAAAAGCAAAAATTACTTTACAGTTCCCTGAGTAGGCATTTACTGATTTTTGTTGGTTGCCAGAGGCAGTGCGGTGGTCTCCTTCCATGTCCTTCTGTGACTCAGGCTCCCATGTTCCCCATGTCATGTTATCTCCAGGTGAGGTTATGGCCCAGTTAAGGTAGTATATAGTAAGGGTGAGCTGAGAGTAAAAGAATATGTGAAAGTTGGGGCACAGAGCCCTCCCGCAGGCCACTTTATCTCTGGTGGATGTTTCTGGAAGGGCTGTATATTTATAGCCTTTGCAAGAGCAGAAGAAAGTAGCTTCAACTGCTGGGTCAGTTTTATAGATAGAGTTCATCCATGCTGTTTGGTTAAAACGCTGTCTGTTTGGTGGGGAAACATGTACCTAGGGAGCCAATCAAATTCCCTACCAGCCATCTGATTTTTACAACAATGGTTTCTTATCTTTTATTTCTGTATGGTTGTCTCAAAACGCAACCGTCTGCTGCGCTTGACAAAGTAAAATCAAAATTTTGTATGTGTGTCACTCATTTTCTATGTATCTCTTCTTACATTGTGCTTATTAAACTCAGTGCTTGCCTCCCCAAGGAAGTGTCCACTGCTTCTGCCCATTACAGGACATGGGATTCAGCCTGGATTTGTCATTGCATGCAGGAGTTACACCTGTGTTGAGCACAAACTAATTTTCTTTCTTTTCTTTCTCTTCCTCCCAGGATTATACCTTAACTATGTATTTTCAACAATATTGGAGAGATAAAAGGCTCGCCTATTCTGGGATCCCTCTCAACCTCACGCTTGACAATCGAGTGGCTGACCAGCTCTGGGTGCCCGACACATATTTCTTAAATGACAAAAAGTCATTTGTGCACGGAGTGACAGTGAAAAACCGCATGATCCGCCTCCACCCTGATGGGACAGTGCTGTACGGGCTAAGGTCTGTCTGCTCTGCAGGGCCAGTTTTGAAGTTTTGTGGTGCATTGGCATTGAGTTTCTCACTTGAGATGATTATAGTAAGTGAGACCATGTCCTTAAATTAATTGGTAAATATCCATGAAACATTCTGAGCTTTGCAGAAAAGAAAATCTCATCACTCTAAGATTTGGGGCATTATGGTTACTATAAATAGTCACCGACAGTTGAAAAGTAGCCTTCTTGTATAATTTGTATATAATTGGGTTGCCATATCTAAGAACACAGACTCCCATATCATAAGCACAAAGACCTGTAATTAATATTGCCCTGACACTTGAGAGGCTTTAATGGGTTTTTTTCAAAGCTAGCTGCACTACTTAAAAGATGTCTACTGTGCAGATTTAAGGTATAGTCTCAGTGGTACTCTATAGAGGCAGTGCCACTGATATTTATGGAGCGATGGAGCTCCATAATGGAGCTTTACACATGAGATAGAGATCTCTCCAGGGATTAAGATGTAGTCCCTCACCTGAAAACCAGGCTGCCTCCTGAGCTGCAGAGAGGAGGCCCAGGACTTCCCTGCTTGATAGGAAATGACCTGATCTTCCTATGATGCTCCATTCTTCTGTCTTATAGTTGTATATGATCAATTTGCTGAACGATAGTCTTAAGTCCTCTGTCTCTGAATGGATTTCACACTGATTTTCGTTCTGTGCTGTTGTTTGGTGTGGAAGTGAGTATGTGCCTATCTAACTTTCTTGATACCATGGACTAAAAGCAGCCTTGAGGCCTTCTAGGAGTGGCCCACAGTTTTGAATGGAGCACCTGTGGGTCTCTTGGAGGAAGACCTATCTCAGGTTGTTGTGAGTCCAGACCTTTTTCAGAAGACCCTGATAGCTGAAAGTAAAACCCAAACCAAACGTGTTGAAATCTGTATTCTGTGACTAGCAGAGTTTCTAGATTGAGTAGAGGAAATTATTTAACTTTGCCTTAACTAGAAAATGTTGAATATCTTTTATAACCAACCACAGTATTGTAGCAAAAATTGAAATTTCTGCCAAATCAGACCTTTCTATGTATAAGGGAATGATGGCATATGTCAATAAAACTGTAGTGATCTTTCTCCAAAGTCTAGCATGACGTTTCTAAGGCCGGGATTTGCATTTTATATTTTTGTCTCACACTGAGACACTTGACTTCAGTGTAAGAGGTTCTGATAGTACGCTGGTCTCCCTGGAAGAACACCTACCACAACATTTGGGATTTAAAATGGAAAGCCATTTACCTTCCTGCCCACTCCCTCAGCCAAGTAGAGGCAGGCAGCATATGTTTATGCCATGCATTTGTCCATATATGTGTACGTGAGTGTAGGTATCTGAGTTCGTGGCTGTGTGTGCATGTGGATGTATATGATGGAGGGTAGCTGGGAGCAAGTATCAACTAAAATTAACATTTTTTTTTTAAGACAAAGCATGCGCTTTGGGTTCTCTTCCTTTTATTTATTTATTTATTTTTTACTCTTCATTTAAAAAATATTTTCCTTGTGGTCTCTTTTTCCTCATTTTGCATGTATTTATTTTGGGTGTGTATTCATGCAAAGAGGGTAGAAGACTACCTGAAGGAATTGTTTCTCTCCTTCCACCATGTGAGTTACCAGGACTGGACTCAGGTTTCAGGTTTGCTGGCTAGTGTCTTTCCCCATGAGTTGTCTTGCCGGCCCTGCATTCTTTATTTTCTTGACAGAAGTGAACTATATCTATTTGTCTTTGTTAAAGTCAAAGGACCTTAACTTTGGGGAATAGAGTTATGTAACACACATGCAAGTGCTGTAATAAGTTTACAAATTTCATTCCAAGGTATTAAATTTTATGCCAAATAAGAGGTAAGAGTAAGGTAAAATAGAAAGAAAACCAACTAAACAAATAAAGTATTTTTAAAAAATTGTATCTTTAGCTCACACTTGGCCTACAGATTAAGTACTACTGCAATAATAAGTCAGGGGACCTTTCATAATAGCCTTTGCACAGCAATCTAAAAATAATCTTTTTGGTTAACTTTCCATCGGTTACCTGCAATCAGGAAGCAGCTTCCTGTGCAGCCTAATTTTTCCAGGTGCAGTTGTCTAGTGCCTCTCAGTCTTTATTGAGATCTTCCTATTTCTGTAACAATTCTTCAGATATCTGTGGACCTACACAAATCACCGTAAGTACAGACAGACCAGCATATACTGTGTATACTGTGTCTGCACTGCAGGCGTCTGGCTTCTTAGAAGTTGGCTAGCCTACACATTTCTATCCCGATATTCAAAACAGTATGTCTTCATAGAGCTTAAGTTGAGCTTTTGAGCAAAAAGCACATTAATAATTAAAGATGCTGATTATTGTTTAAAGTTCACATACACACATATTCATCCCGTGCTGCTCTATGAAGTATAGTCCAGCCTCTCCTCTAGAAATACATGCAATGTTTCTCTATAAAATAAGGCACAGATGCTCTTATCAGTGTCACTCTCCACCCTTATCCTCAGCCCTTCTTTCTTTTATTGTTATACTTGCTGAATCATGGTAGGAACACAGCAAGCCAGAGCTAAGCTAATATCTCAAGCCTGGATTGTACACTGTATCTTTTGGTAAATAAGATCAGATGCTCCTCAGTTTATAGTATTGTGACATCTTTTTGTTTTGTTTTGTTTTTCCAGACAAGGTTTCTTTGTGTAGTTTTGGTGCCTGTCCTGGATCTTGCTCTGTAGACTAGGCTGGCCTAGAACTCACAGATATCACCTGCCTCTACCTCCCAAGTGCTGGGATTAAAGGCATGTGCTACTGCTGTCTGGCTCTTTATTAACTCATCAGAAGTCAAACATATTGTAATCATAATACATAGAACCTTCCCAGCCTACAGAATGTCAGTACTCAATGTTGCAGTGTGCTATATGTGTTGGCTGTCTGTGTCTGGAGCTTGAGATTGACTAGGAGCTGTGGATTCTGCTGACACCTAGCAATGTAACAGGGGCTCCTGGGAAGGAAGTAAAATTCAAAATCCAAAGTCAGTTTTCTCCTGAATACCTTTTGTTTTTACGTGGAAATACCAGAAAGCTGAAATTGACCCTCTTCGTCAGTGGTGTCTGTACTGTGTGTGGGAATGGAAGAGATATACACCACCCAAACACCCCATAGTTTTTACTTGTTGTCTCTGTCCTCATGAGGTGCTGCTGTGGAAGTCTCACCCAGAAGAGAGCACTTTCCTTCTGGCTGTGGATATAAGTTGGAGTGATTATACCTGAGACTTGCAGTTGAATTTTCCCACTGTTGGGCACTGAGCTCTTTCTTCATCCCAGCTATTGCCCACACTGGTGGTCAGCCACTACTTTGAGTCTCTGAGTTTCTTTTCCATCACATATAGCCATGATGCACCAGGATCAAAGGGGCTTCTGCGTTTTCTGGAAAAGATGAAGATCTTTGGCTATAGACCAGAGGGAGCATACATTAGTGCCTCAGATCAGCCTTGTTCTGGGAAAGTATTGATCCTTCACTCTGCTGATGGACTGGTCCACAACTTCTTGAGAAAAGTAATGTTCTACTGGTAAAGAAAGGTTAGTGGCACTGGGAACTGCTTCTTCCAACTGTTCCAGTGCCTTGAGCTCAAGCTTTGCATGAACTCATTAGTGGTCACTGACTTGGGCACAGTTGACCACAATGGCACATTGAGCCTCTGGCAGAGGCCAGCTTGCTATGAAACTGGGGCATCTTTAGATAAGGCACAATGATGTCCTGACATGAATAAACCTTTTAAAGTTACCTTTGGGAAGTCATGCCTTTCAAGGTATCAGAAAGGTCTTGGATGCAGAGGGCATTTGGACTCAAGGCCTTCATCTGCCCCTACCTGCACGACTTCTCTTCTTTGCCCTGCTATCTGTTAGAAGGTGGAGTTATTTTCTATCTCTGTCTTCTCTACCTTCTTTTCAATCTCTGGATCTTCTTTTGCCATTAAATGTGTTTCTTTGTCCCATTAAACATTGCATTGCTCTGTGCTAGGGGTTGATAAGGAAGTTACAAATATAATGTCATTTGCCTTATAAAGCACCTGATGTTGGATGATGGTCATCAAAACAAGGTAGCATCTTTTGATGGGAAATGTGAAAGTATTTTGGACAGTACATTGTAAGGTCCCTACTTGCTGTTAAAAACTACTGCTGAAAATTATTAATGTAACCATTCCTATGGCTAAAAGTTTTAAGGCATTATTAAATCAAAGGTTTGAGCGTTGAGAGGTATTGGGGCCTCCAACATGTTGGGATCTCCACTGTACCCAGCCTTCATCTTTTCAGCTTTATACAATAGCCTTTCATGGCCTTGTTTTCAGGATTCCTCTGCTATATCATGCCTATCTTCAACAGCTCTCTGAAACTTGGAGGAAGAATTTATGATCTCCTCACTCTTGCATCTTTCATGCTTCCAAAACCACTGTTAGGTGGATGGCACTGTCAAGTTTGTTGGCCAGTTTAGGATGGATTCTCCTCATATTGGATCACATTAGCAGTGGCTTTTGTGTGTAGTTTTTTTTTCTAGGAACAGGAAACTCTTCAGGCTTTCCTCTTTCACAAGTTGGAAGCTTACCTGACAGGTGTTTTTCCCTAAGTATACCATTCTCATTGCTCTCCTACAGCCTAGGAGGTCACCCCTTCATAGCCCCATCTCATTAACATTACAGCCTCTCTTTTGGCATTGGCTATAACATTAAGCTCCCCAGTGCTCTTTTTCTCTCCAAACTGTACATTTTGAATTTCTTTGTGTCCCACTTTCTCTTTTTAGTTGTAGATCTGCATAATAGTTGTTAGTAATAACCAATTCACAGAATAAACATTATGCTGACTCTATCAAAGAGTCCAATAGTTTTTGGGCAAGGTCTTAGGACAAGGGCAGAGTACATCCATACCATTTATCAAAATATCCTATGACTGATCTCTAGCTCAGCCACTAATATTTAAATCTGAAGCCTCTCCTTCCACATTGCTCTCAGCACTACTATCTTCCAGGCTCCAAATAGAATGAGCCATTAAGCTCTGTTCATGACAAAAATAGGCTTTCTAGTTCAAGGTCTCAAAGTCTTTCACATTCCCCCCAAAATCCAAATGGTCAGGTTCTTTATAACAGAGAGCCTCTAGTACCAATTTCTTTATTAGTTACTTTTTAATTGTTTTGATAAAACATTATGAATTTATTTTGGTTATAGTTCCAGAGGGAGAGTCCATAATGGCAGGGGAGGCATGGGAGCAGGCAGCCAAGAGCAGAAGCTGAGAGATTACATCATTAGTCATAAATACAAAGTGTAGAGAGAAAACTGGAAGTGGGGGTAAGGCTATAAACATTCAAAGCCTACCCCAATGACACAGTTCTTCCGAAAAGGCCATATCTCCAAAAGGTTCCATAACCTTCCCCAAACAATGCCACCAACTGGCACCAAGTATTCAAATACATGAGCTTATGGAAGACAGTTCTCATTCAAACCACCACAGTATAGAAAATCATCCAGCCACACTAATCTCTTATTTCCAATTAAACATTTTATTTTTATACTTACATTATTTATTGTAGTGAGTTTTTCTTCATTTAAAATAGTTTTTTCTCATTTATTTTCGCCACTCCACTGTACTGACTTTGATTTCCAGAAGAATGGTGAGCTGACAATGTACAGGACCAGCTCATTCTTCTATGACATGGGTGCTGTCTGAGCCCACCATCAAGGATGATGGTACTTTCCATTTAGGGTAACTAATATGTGTTCATTTAATTCCCAGGTAGGGAGGTGTGTGTGTGTGTGTGTGTGTGTGTGTGTGTGTGTGTGTGTATAAGGAGAATCTGTTAAGTACTTTCCAGAATTGTGTTATACATTGAAATATGAAAAGTGAAACCTGCACCAGTTTATATTTATATTTAACAACTATTAAAATGATGGTAACTTTTTGAATGTCCTAAGTAGATATTGTTTCTTCATGCTGTGTTTATATGACTATTTTCTGTGACTGTTATATATTGATTTTCTACATTGATTCATTTTTAAATGTTTATTTTTATTATACATTAAGAATTTATAATTACATCTACTTAAGGGGTAAAAATTGATGTTATGATTTATGCATGCAGTGTGGAATAATTGAATCAAACTAGGTATCACATTCCTCCTTAAATATTTAATCTCTTTTGTGGTGAGTAAACTTGAAACTTCCTTTTAGGAATTTATAGTTAGCAATTTTGAAATACACAATGCACTCTTATTCTCCATGCTGTGCAGTAGACCTTGAAAATAATCTTCCTTTCTGAGTTTTTTATCATTTTAATGTTATCGTCTTCTTCCTTCTTCTCCCAGACTTGCTCAACCTCATTCTGCTACTACTTCTGGGTTTGATTGGGTTTGATACCACATACACATCACAACAGTCTGTTTTTCTCTGCCTGGCTTATTTGATGTAGCATAATGTTTTCCATTTCCATCCATGCTGTCACAATGGACAGAACTTTCATTGTTGTTGTTAACTAGACAATGTTGCATTGTTTATACTACACTTTCTTCTCTGATAATATGTTTTTCAGTAGTTTGGTTGATTCCATAATTTCACAATTGTAAACAGTGTTGCACTCAGCATGGAGTGTAGATATCTCTTTGACAAACTGGCTTATAATCTTTTGGGTAAATACAGAATTGCTAGCTCATTTTCAGGTTTTTGTTGTTGTTGTTGTTGTTTTAAACCCTGTATACCACTTTCTATAATGGCTGTGTCAATTTACACTCCCACTAACCGAGTGCAGGATACTCTTTTCTTCCTGTCCTGGTCAGTACTTCTTCCAATTTTCATGGTAGACATCCTTCTATGTGTGTAATGGTGTTTTATTCCACTACGAACTTCTTATTATCAGTGAGTCTGAGAATTCTTCTTATGTCTGTTGACCATGTGTTTACCCATTTTGAGAAATGTCTCCTTTAAAATGAATGTAAACTCTCCTAAAAAGTACCTTCCCCTGTGTTTTCTGGCTTTCAATAATCTTACTTCTGTTAAAACTCATTATGTGTAGAAATTTCCAGAAAATATGAACCAATTTATAGAAATTTCTTAAAGAATTATACATTAGAGTGTTAGCAGTATGGAGCCTGCACATTTGTATGGACCATGTTGTCAGATATAGTCTATTAAATATGCCAGTGTGCAGGTTGATGTTTTCTGATTTCCTTTGTGTTTTGATATTATTAATCAAGAAGATTTTTCATTCTGCCTGCTCTGTAATCAAGTATATGATATAGGGTTAGTTATTCATAAGAAGGTCAATATTCCTTTAAATATTTGCATGCAAATATCCTACATGTAGAAATATTTTGGGCAGAATTTTCTCTTTTTTATTAGTTCTTTAAGAATATTGTACAATGTATTTTGATCATGTTTACTTATTCCTGAAACTTCTTCCAAGTCTATCCCCCTTCCCTATACCCACCCAACTTTGTGTCCTTTAAAAAACAGTCAAGTCCAATTTGTGCTGCCCATGTATTCTTAGTTATGTGGCCTTCCACCGGAGCATGGTCAACCTACCAGGGGCTGTACTCCTAAGGAAAACCAATTGTCCACCTCCCAGCAGCTAAACATTGCCAACAACTCCCCCAATATGGGGGTGAGACTTCATTGCCACCTCTCTTCTCAATGATGAAATTTGGTCTGGTGTCCAGAAAGCACTGTTTGGCTGCAGTTATCCACATCCTCTGGCTTTTACAACCTTTCTACTTCATATTCCATGGTGATTCCTGAGCCTTTGGAGGAGGGTTATGATATGGATGTCCCATCCAGGGCTGAGAATCCTGCCATTTTTTTATTTCCTGAACCTTGATCAGTTGTGGATCTCTGTATTAATCTCCATCTACTTAAAAAATAAAGGAGTTTCTCTAAGGAGTGTTGAGAGTTGCCTTAATCTATAGGAATAGTGAAAAGTCACTAGGAGTTAGATTAATATTATGCCCATTTAGCAGAATAAAACTCTGGGGTGTATGGCCTGTTTAGTTCCATGTTCTTAGCCTGATAATGGTACCATACATGAGTTTCTTCTTGTGGAGCTGGCCTTAAATTCAATCATAATATAGCTGTCTTATCCCATGATGTTCTTGCCATCACTACATCAGTGGGCATATTTTGCCAGGGAGGTCAATATTGTAGCTTGCACTATTTACAAATAGGAAAGATTCATGACTACTTTTATGCTCTGGTAGTATACATAGCACCTTTCAGCACTATGAAAGTTAGCCAATGGAAATGAAGCTTTCAGGTGAGTACCAGCTTGATTTGTCCATGTTCTATGACTCCATGTATGTGGTGTATTAAAAAATGAGAACAAGTGTAGAAGGTAACCAATAGCATTGGCTAGCCTATAATGTTGGGTGCGAGGTGCTTACCCACCAACCTCACAGTTCCCCAGAGTTCTTGAGTGCAAGCAGCAGGAAACATTAGATAGAAGGACTTAGATTGTGAAGATAAACAGATAGAAAATAAAGGACAGCCGTGAGAGGGCCTGGAACCTATTCCAATGAGCTCTGAATGTCTCAGCCCCAGGGTATTTATAGAGATGCCAAGGAGTGGAGCAAAAGACCTCCCCTCCAGCGTCCAAGCATCCTCTCTATGCAGACCTACTGGGTAAAGCCATGAAGAACCTGAAAAATGGCTCCCACAGTTGGGGTCTATGGGACTACTACCAACTCCAAAAGAGAGAGCCCATTCTTGAAACTGAGCTTTTTATTTATTGGTCTGTGGTTTCTAGTAAGTGCATTGTTGCCATGTTATAATGTAACACCAATTTAACTCTTATGAGTGTGTGTGTGTGTGTGTGTGTGTGTGTGTGTGTGTCTATGTGTGTGTGTGTGTGTCTGTGTATCTGTGTGTGTGTCTCTCTGTGTATGTATATTCGCACGTGCATGCGTATTAGGAAGCTTCTACAATTGTAGGCTTCTATATTTTCTCAAAAGGTCTTTAGTGTTATTTATCCCTCCCCATATTCTTTCCTTCACTCTGACTCCCACCCCACGCCTAAATTAAGCCTTCCTGTTTCATCATCCACTTTACTTCATTATATCACTGTCTCATTTGAAAGCACTCCCTATGGCCCCTTACCAATTTCCTGGGCATTTATGGCTATTTCTAAAGAAATACACATATCTGACAAATCAAAACTAACATCCATAGGTAAGAGAAAACATGGGATATTAGTCTTTCTGGCCCTAACTTATCTAATGCAGTGATCATAAGATCACCAACTGGTGATTTCCAGCTCTATCCGTTTACCTGAGAATTTCATAATTTTGTTTTTCTTAGCAACCAGGTAGCATTCAACAATGATGATGCACTCCATTTTCATTATCCATTAATCAACTGATGGACTTCAAGGTTGTTTTCATTTATTGGGTATTATGAGAATAGCAATGAACATGGATGAGCAGGTATTTCTGCAGTAGGTGATAGAATCCTTTGAGTATATGCCCAAGAGTGTTACAGCTTGATCACGTGGTAGATCTTTTTCTCTCTTTTTGAGAAATCTTTTATTTCCTTCATGGCCACACCAAGTTGCATTCTCACCATCAGTGAGCAAATGTTTTCCTTTTCCACAACAGCATCTTTTGTCATTTGTAGTTTTATCTTAGACATTCTAATTAGGATAAGATGAAATCTCAAAGAAGTTTTAATTTGGATGTTTCTGATGAGAAAGGATGTTGAACATTTTTCCAAAATGTTTCTCAGCCATTTATATTTCATCTTTAAAGAACTCTGTGTTTAGTTCCATGCCCCATTTTAGTTAGACCATTTTTGTTGCTGTTGTTGTTTATATGTTTTGAGTTTTTTTATGTTTAGATTCTTGAGTTCTTTATAAAATGTAGGTACTAACACTCTATGGGATGTATAACTAGTAAAAAAGGTTTTTCTCCATTCTGTAAGCTGCTAATTTGCTTGAACGATGGTGTCCTTTGGTCTACAGACACTTTCTTAGCTTGATGAGATCCCATTTTCTAATTGGTGGTCTTGATGCATGCACTATCAGGGTCCTGTTCAGAAACTTCTTCCTGTGCCAAGGAGTCCAGTTGAATTTCCTACTTTGGCCTCTGTCAGACTCAGGGTGCCAGATCTTCTGTGGAGATCTTTGACCCATTTGGAGTTGAGTTTTGTGAAGGTTGAGAGATAAAGAAGTATCCAGTTTTATTCTTCTACATGGTAGTTGTTCAGTTTGACAAGTACCATACTGTTGAGGATGCTGGGCTTGTTTTCCTTTCATGTGTATTTGTGGTCTCTTTATCAAAAATCATGTAGCTTTAAGAATATGGGCTTATATTGTAGTCCTTAGTTCTATTCTACTGTTCAGTGAGTCTGTTTCAGGTCAGACCATGCTGTTTTAATTACTGTAACTCTACAGTATAACTTGAAATATGGGGATGGTTTTTGTTTTTGTTTTAGTATATGTGTATGGAAATTAGATTTAATTTCATCCTTAAATGCTTCTCAGGTTTTCTTGTGAAAGAAATTTGTTCCAACACATTAAAATGATGAAACATTTTCCTTCAAGTTTTAGGAACAGTCACACTACTTATTTCATACTGGACTTATTGTAGGTGGGACTTTTTGCTTGTTTTATCTGGTTTTTCAAATGTCTGCTGTAGAGTTGCTTAGAATATCCTCTTTTTAAAAAATACATACTACCTTGAAATTCTCTACTATTTTTATGGTCTCTTCATGTTTTCTTATCTGCCTTGAAAATTCATGTTTTTCAGGAAAATGTTTTAGTTTGGATTTTCTGATCAATTATTACCATGAGGACCATATTGCTTTATTATAATCTTGGTTATTTTTTGAGGTGTCAAAATATTTATTTTAAGCAGGGCCATGAGCTATGATTTCACTCCTATGATTTCAGGACTCAGAAGGCAGGAGCAGTGCAGTTGCCGTAACTTATGTGACAGCCTAGGCTGCAGAGTAAATGGCTGCTTTATTTTTACCTTTGCAGTCTAAGCTTTGATCATCTCTGCTCTATTTTCATGAACACCCTCCTGTCTCTACAGATTATTCTCTTAGGGATTGGGAGTGGGAGAATGGAGACTAAAAGCCTTCAGGATTCTGTTCCCCATAGAAACATGGAAACAGAGAACCTCCCTGAGGCAATTTTGTACAATCCCTGAAACAGAAGCCCAGGGTACATAGCAATGGCCTGAATACACAATCAAGAAAAACTGTTCAGCAGGAAGGTTTGGGCAATATTTGCTTTCTAGTTCTCAAACACCTCTTTAGCAGAGTTAAGAGCATCACATCCCATTTCCTAGTTCTTCCCTAACATCAGAAGGAGGAGATGAGACCTTTTTTTTAAAAGTTATATTCCAAACTGTACATAGAATACATACAGCAAGGAATGCTCTGTTCTGTTTAATTCAGAATGTAGCCAATGAAAGAGAATGCCCCTGCTTGTAAAGGCTACAAAATGACAGTGATGCTCAGATGCCCTTCCTGAGGTCGTGAAAGAAACCATGAAAAGCTCGGAGTAAAAGCTGGAAAAATGAGAAAAATAGAAAAAATCTTCCTATAGACAAGGGAATTTAAAATTCATAACCATTTCAAGGAAAGGCATATGGTCCTAAAAGTCCTGAGAAACCTTCAGTTTAGGTCTGGTGCCTTGGCACAAAGCAAGCCTAAGTGCATGGCTGCAGCATGCTCCACTGCACAGCCAGTCTGCAAAGACTGAGAGAAGTGATCTGATTTTCATTCACCACACTACTGTAGTCAAATTCCTAACGTCCAGCAAAAGGCCTACAAAGAAGGAGAAAAATTTGTTTACCTCAAAGGAACAAAATGAATTGGCAGCTTCTTAGACATTACAACTGCTAGATAAAACTTTAAACCATCCATCTTAGCACCCCAGGTGAGAGATAAGAGAAAGATGAACAAAGAACTGAGGGAACTGATGACTATATGTGAGTGAAATGCACAAAATCAACCAAGAAATAGAAATTATAAAAAGAGACAAAACAGAAATAATTAAAGTGATTAATCCACTAACAGGGTTCAACTATAGATTTGAACACAAAGAAAGAATACATAGACTTGAAACTGTGGCTACTAAAGTAGTTGAATCTAAGGGACAGGAAACAGGAAGAAAGAAGCCAAGTTAACAGAGCCCAGCAAACTTGTGAGAAAACAATGGTAAATCAAAATTTACAGGAATCCTAGGAGATGAGAGAGAGTGGAGACTTTTGAAGAAATAATGGCTGAAAGCATCACCAATTTGATGGATGATATAAATGTAAAAATCCAAGAATCTCAGTGAACTCCGGTAGGGATAGAACCAGAGAGATCTATGACGAGGCACATTATTACCAAAATTTCAAATGCTAAGTACAGAGACAATCTTGACAGCATCAAGAGAAAAGGACTCATTTCTGATACAGGATTCTTAAAAAGATTACATGCCCTTTTATCACCAGAAACATTGGGTGTCAAAAACCAGTTGGATAATGATTATATAGGCTAGGAAAGCGAAGCTGTCTACATACAATGCTGTACATGAAAACGACTCAAAAGTGAGAAGGAATGACGATTCTCCCAGATAATAAATCCTGAGATAGTTTGTTTCTGTTTAATAGATCTGCTTTAAATGAAGTGTTCCAGTGAGTATTCAAGTGTTCAGGTTTAAAGGGACAGATACTGGACATTAATGCTAAGACATATGAAGCTGTGATGATGTCCAGTGATAAAGAATGAAAACCAATGTTACTAAAATATTTGTAATTCCACTTTTGAACTTTTAGTCTCTATCAGACTTAAATGATAGATTCACTAGCATTTTGCAGGCTGAGGTGGGAAAATCACAAGCCTTGACTATGTTGTGGCAAGGTCTAGGCCAGCTTTGGCTATATAGCTAAAGCACTGTCTCAGTGACACCCCCCACCACCAAAAAATACACACAAGGAGTTATAATCAATGTTACTGGTATACCGTGTTCAGAGACACAGTTTCTAATGCCAGTGGTATAAGGGGTGCTGAGATAATTGAAGATTATGTATTAGAACAAAGTATATTGCTATAAATTTGGGATGTTAAATTTAATATGCATGGTAACCAAAAAGAATGTATCTGTGAACTAGCTGCAAATGAAATGAGCAGGAAATCATATTGTGCTAACAAATCTGCTAAACAACAAATAAAGTAGGTGAAAGAAATGAGGGCAGGAAAAACTCCCAATCATAAAGAAAGCAAGTAGCATTGCTGTAGAAGTCTGTCCTTTCTTATTAGTAATTACTTTAAGTGTAAATGGATTGAACCAATCAAAAGCTAGAGACTGACAGAGCAGAGCATCTAGAAATAAATCAGGATCTAATTATACACTGTCTACAAAAGGTAATCCGAAAGCACAGACATCTAAATACAGATCGGAGTCAAGATCTAAGTAAGTTGAAAGTGAAAGCATGAAAATGTGTATTTCATACAAATGGTAGCCAAAGAAGATATGAGGTAATGGCATTGATCTAAAAGAAAATCAACTCTAAGTCAAAAACCCTAGCAAAAGATGAAACACCAGACATTGATAAAAGAGCCACCAAGAAGATACAGCAACCATGGACATATTAAACCTCAGAGCGACAAAACAGAGGAGGCAAAGTGCCACAAAATGGAAAGGAGAGGTAGCAATTATACCAATTCTCTGTGCTGAGTTCCGAGAGTAATTTGTCCAGGTAGACCGTTCACTGAAAAGGTGAATCTTCTCCTATCAGAGACAGTAAGAAACTGAAATAGGGGGAGGTGGCCACCAAAACCTACAGCTGGAAGTCCCATGTGATAGAGTGAAGCACAGTGAAGGGACACAGGAATGGCTGAAGCCTTTCCCAAGGGCACACTCCTCATGGCCCCAGAATCCCACTGAAAGTTTGGTTTTGTGTTTTCTTTGTCATGTCCTGGGATGCTGCAGATTTTCTTTTTGTTCCTGTGGGCCTAGAGATTTGAGATTTCTTACTGCAGGATTTATGGAAACTTTTGTGTTAGGGTAGAGGGTAGGGAAATAAAAGTCCCTGTGCTCTCCTGACCACCTCCCTGTGGTGAGCCAGACACAAAGCCAAGTGTAAGCTTAAATGCGCTTAGGGGACAAAAACTGTTCATGAATAAAAGCACATGTTTCCACTAATGGTGAATGTGTTTTCAGTGCTTTGCAAGATGAATAAAATTATCAATCCCCCTTTTTATAATGGAGTGGAACACAAATGGGGTATTTTGTAAAGACCAACCAACACACTGACAAACTTTTATCTAGGTTGACAAGGAAAAAAGACAGAAGATTCAAATAACTGAAATCAGATTTTTTTAAACATGGGGCTTCCCTAACAATTATTTACAGACAAACAAGAGGGACATAATAAGCTTATGTGCTATAAAATTATACAGATTGGATGAGATGAACACATATTTTAGAAACACAAAACCTACCAAAATGGAATTGTGCATAAAATAGAAAATATGAACTTCTCAAAGTGAAAGTTCCACACTGAACGGCTTCAGTGGTCCAATCTACCGAACACTGAAAAACTAAAATTAACACTAGTTAACTAAAGTATTTTCAAAATACTGAAGAGAAGGTAGGCTCTTGCTCACTTCTCCTTTGTCCTGTGAGGCCAGCAGTCCAGTTGTATCAAAGCCAGTGCCAAGAGCTACAGGAGGAGTCTGCAGATAGCATCCCTTGTGAATACTTATGCAAAAACCAACCAAGTATCAACAAACCAAAACCACCAAACCTTAATCAAGTGGCAAAATATTGCAAAATAATTTCACATGAAAAATCAGTGTAATATACTGTACAAGTAAAATGAAGAAAATAACACATGATCATTTCAATTCAAGTAGACCAAATAAGACAAAATTTAACATATTTTTATGAAAAGACTTGCAGTGCACAAGGAGTAAACTTGATTAGGTGACTTAGTTGTGTGTGAAATGCATAAGATCATAAGAGTGAAAGACTGAAAACCTCTCCCTAATCAAGAATAAGGTACTCAGTTGTCACTGCTGTTAAAGTAGGAAAGAATGGCATAAATTTACTTTTCACAGACAGCATGACCATGTGTAAAAGCCAAGGGATTGTATAAATACTCCAGTCTATTGTAGCTAAAAATGAATTCAGAAAAATTGTGGAAGACGAAATGTACAGGTAGAAGCCAGCAGTATTTCTGTGTCACCATGAATGGTCTTAAAGGGGAGGTAAGAAAGCAGATCACCTAACAAGATAAGAATTTAATTTTTCTTTGTTAATGAGGTTTAAAAAATATGTTTAACTGAGTTTAAATTGTATGTGTGATGAGGGTGGGTACTGGCACATGAATTCAGGTACTTGCAAAGCTCAGAGGCTTTTGGATCCCTTGGAACTGGAGTTATAAATGGTTGTGGACAGTCCAATGTGGGTGTTGAGAACTGAACTCTGATCCTCTGTGAAAGTAGTATGCAATCTTAACTGGTGAACCATCTCTCTGCTCCAAAGCTCTTTCCCAGGCTGCTCTCAACTCTTGTGTTATCCCCCTACCTCTGCCTCTCCTTCATATCCTACAGGTGTGATCCATTTCAACCTTCATGTTTGCTTTTTTAACATGTTCTCTCTAGGTGGCCCAGAATGACCACAAACTTTCAATCTTCCTGCCTCAGGTTCCTGATTGCTGGTGTTATAGACATGTTGTCACTATACAATGACATTCTAGTCACAGAATGAAAGACTTGGACACTAAAATCTATGAAGTGTTGTAAAAGAATCTGAAGAAGATGTAACTGAAAAGGACATGTTGTGTCTTGGATAGAAATATGTATTGTTAAGGTGACAGTACTACCCTAGCTATCTCCACATTCACCATAAGCCCTACCAAAATGCAATAGCATTATATTTGTAGAAATGGAAACTCCTATTCTAATTCCCTATGGTATCTCACGTGACTACAAGTGTCTGAAATAACCTTTCAAAAGAAAGATGGAAGCCTCACAGTTAGTAATTTTAAAATTTACTACAAAACTATGTTAGTCAAAACAAACCACTTGTCATAAGGGTAGACATACTGTCCAGTGAAATAGAATGGATAACCCAGAAATAAATCTTGAAATATATTGAACAATTTCAAACTAATTTTTTATTATGTTATTGTGGGGCATTTTTCCTGCACGTTTCTCTATGCCCCATTTTTGTGCAGTGTCTAAGGAGGCCAAAAGAGGATGTTGGATACTCTGGAATTGGAGTTAAAGACAGCTGTGAGCCACCATGTGGGTGCTGGGATTTGAACACTAGATCTACTGCAAGAACAAGTGCTCTTAACTGCCAAGCCATTTCTCCAACTCTGTGAAATGAATTTGGACAAGGATCCTAACAGTATCCATGGGATAGTAGGAAGTTGTCTTAATGAATGATGCTGGGAAATACTGGAAAACATATGTGAAGGAGTGACTCTGATACTACAGAAATCAACTCAATGGATCCAAACCTGAAGGGTTAAAATTATACAACTCTTAGAAGAAAATAGGCATGAGTGCATCACACTGAACATGGCATTGAATTTCGGTTATGACACCAAAAGCACAAGCAGGAGAAATGAAACAGAGAAGTTGGGTAACTGCAATGTTCAAGGAACTTCTGTGCATCCAAGGACACAGTAAACACAGGCAAGCAGCCCCCAAGCACCATAGTTAGAGCAGCATAGTGGGGGCAGTGTGCTTTTAGAGAGACTCATCCCTAAGCATCCTAATCGGATCAAGATAGTAGGAGAGATGCAAACTGCTTTTCAGATTCTTTCAATCTTTTCTGCTCTTTCTCTAAGAGGGCTGAGCCTTGGATATTTTCCTTAAGAATTCTTTGGTCTTGGTTCCTGTGTAACTACTTTCCTGGCTGGGAGTAGAGAATGCTATGCTCTTCATTTTGTCTTTCAGCACAATGCTGGTTTGGTCCTTGGTGTAGCTATGCCCTCAGATCCTTCACAAATAGATAGGAGAGAAATTAGCCTGTCTCCTCTGCCAGAAGTGACTGGGTGCATAAAGGCACTGTCTCTGTTGTTTTAATGCAGAAACAGACACCTCTGTTTTAGGGAAAATTCTCCACTAAGGAGTAGTTACCAACTGCTACATCACTGCAGTGTAACAAGCAACTGGAAAACCTTAATGCACATGGTAAGTGTGCATTGCTCATTTTTCTGGAGGGTTAACAAGTATATCTACTGGCCTTGGCTAGCTCCCCCACAGGCTGAGATGAGTGGTCACAGCTAGCCTACTGAGGTGGTCTCTGAGAAGATAATGCACCTCAAGCCTGTCCTCATGTAAATTCTCCTGCACCAGTAGACTCACCTGGCATAGCATTCTCATGCTAGAGGAAGGGATAGGAGACTAGTTCCTCTTGTGACTAGCAAGCTGTCCCATCTACTACCCACCAGACAAAGCAAGTTGCAGGGTTGATCTACAGTTAAGAGAGACAAATAATGCCTCTGTAGTGAGGCTCATCCAGGGGGTGGGGTCAGGGTAGGAAGTTTGCTCTGGTGATTTTCCATCAGCATCCTCAAGGAGCCTCCATAGCAAAAGGCTTTAGACATTCCTGTAAATGTATTTCCCTACATAGTCTATAAAACACAAAAGGTTGGATAACTGAATCACTGGTTTATGCCCTGTGGCCTCTACATTTCTCTGTAAGTACTTGCTTAAGCATGTGTAGGTGCTCAGCCTAAGCCTGTGAGCTCCTAAACCTCGAAAAATTACAATTGCCTCTGTTAACCCAAAGCACCTGGCTTCCAGACACTCTGGAATGTAGATGAGTGAGAGATGACATGGGCAGCTGAAAGGGACTGGGAGTAGTGGTTACCTGGAGATGGACAGTGGGCATGTAGAGCTGCCTTGACCACAGAGAGAGAAGCTTGTCAGTGTCCTGGAACACTTGTGCTGATCCATCCCTGGTTCTGTCACTGTGACAAGGTTGAAATCAGAGCAGAAGGCATGCTTCACTGTGGTATTAATTGAGGTGAAGCTGTCAAGCTCATGGCAGGCGGTAGACTGGGTTCTGTAGGGTTTCACTCTGCAACAAAAAGATTCACAGCAGCTACTTAATCTTGGAAGCAGGGGCTCACCTGAGACTCTTGAACAGTGAACCATCCTTGAAAACTAAACCCATGGCAACTATAAAAGGGTCCAGGGCTCTTCCTGAGAATGCCTGCCTGTGGGCTGGTGTCCCCTGCTGACTCATACCCAACACCTTGAAATCAAGAAGGGCCACGATACCTTTCTCTGCCAATAATTCCAATCTAGATTGCTTCCTTAATCTCCAAAGTCATTTTTTTCTGTGATTTTTGTGGGTTGACTGCTGTGGGGCAGGGGGTGCTGTTTTGATACCAAAAGATGGCTGTGGGCAGGACAGGCTAAGCTCTGACTTAATAGACTCAAACCAAACAGACAAGAAGCCAGCCAGCCAGTCAAGTGGGTGTGCCCTTTTGCAAATGGTGCTTAATGCAACAAATGCATTGACATAGGGGACAATGAGAAGAGATAACAGGACCAGAGTTTTTTTTAATTCTGGCTGTATTTGAGAAGGTTGGCAAGATCAGCAACTAGTCAGCCAGCGACATCACAATTCATACTCACATCTGTCTTCTTCAGGATTTGGGGGTAATCTAAGAAACTAATACAAAGGTAAGGAGGCATCAAAGATTCGCTAGAGTGCACAGTACAGGCTGCCTGGATCCCAGATCTCTCTGCCCACTAGGAAAATGGGGATATTCTGAGCAACTTGCTCTTCCAAACCCTGTTTGCTCATCTGCAAATGGAAAGGATAATAATAAATAAAAATAATAATAGACTTTACTAAGCAGTTGGTGAAATGGTAAATGTTTAAGTACATGGCACAGACCTAAATAGAGCTATAGCTGGCTGATGTCCTAGTACAAAAACAATCAAAAGAACACTAACAAGGAAGAAAGAAGAAGGAAAGTTAATGAAGAAAGGAAGAGAAAAACAAAGGAAAAGAGGAAAAGAAGAAATAGATTATAAATATATATTACTTTAATATTATGTATCTTTAATGTCATTATGTATGTATTCACTATACACAGATAGATAAAAAAGAAAGAGAATAGGAGAGAGAAAAGAGAGGGATGGAGGAAAAAGGAGGAAGAAGAAAAGAAAGACAGAAAGCTACCTATCAGGACATGGGTGGGAAGATTGGGGATTACAGGGCCAGATGCCACGAGGACTTCTCAAACTGGGCAAGCTGCATTCACGAGGCTTGAGCTCTCAACTCTGCACTCTGAAACTCCCTGCCCTTCTCATTTCTGCTAGGGCTCAATGGTACAAGTTTCACAGCAGCCACCCTGGTTACTTGCCAAGCCTGTGAGAGTTGAGCTAGAGGTTCTGCCATGCTGCACAGCCTTGCCCTCTCTCTTCCTGTCCTGATGTCATCCCTTGCCCCCACTCTTCTTTCTCCTGCAGCCCAACAGAGCCTGTTCTTTCCTTGGTCCCTCACTTGTCTGCTTTCCTGTTGCAGCATGCAGGCTCTTGGGTCTCATTCTCTACACTCATGGAGTTTTCTCAGTACTTCTTCCAAAGAAAGAAAAACTATGAACACACATTTTGCATTATTAATGCAAAGTTAATAGATACAAATGTTGTATCAGGTGTGGGTTCATGTGGCAGTGGAAAGAAGACACAGAGACAATCTAAGGATGAGTTTTAGCCTTTTCCAGCTGCAGGGAATCAGCCTCTGGCGGACTGACTCACTGTCATTTAGCAAAGGGCTTTTTTATTGTTATACAATTTATATCTTTAGCAAATCAATTTCCATATAACAAAACTTCTTTTCCAAGCTCTCCAAAGAAACAATACCAAATACAAATTCTCAGTTAAGGGACATCCTGGTTTGCTGGGTCCTCCTGAAACCAAGTTTGTGTAGGCTTTGAACCCCTAGGAAACTCTTAGATAGGATTTACATACTTTAGACAGAAGGTACTGGACCCAAAAAGTAGCAGTCACAAAAGGCAGATCAAAGCTAGGTGCTAACACTCTGGTATCAAACCAGCTGCAGCTCTGCAGGAGCTCTCCCTACATAAAAAGATCATTATTACACCAACATGGGAAGGTTGGAATAAGTCCTAGATGGCAGAAAGAGTTGTTGGAGAGAAAGACTTACTTCCTCACTTATATGGCTTTCCTATCCAGTTTTGAAACATCATTGTCATTCAGACTCTATGCAGTGTCCTAATGAGTGGGAGACTGCTAAGCACAATGCCCCTAGCAATGTATGCATATGTGCATACGTGTGTATGTGCTTTCAGGTTGTTTGGGGGAGATGAATAAGACAACAAGTAGTAAAAGCTAAAATACTCTCAATTTTAGACTCTGTTCTAGTGAATAGGATGGAACTTGGGTAAATAATTCCATGATTCAGAAAAATGTATTTCATTTCCAGATTGTAGATGGAGTTCACTCTTCACTTCCATTCTGTCATGCGTGCATACTTCTAAATATTGCTCCACACACCATTAACACAAATATATTTTAAATGTCAATTTAAAACAGTTAAAGGAAGTGAAATTAAGCATAGCATTGCTTTCTTGATAAAGCTGTCCTGTAGCATATTCAGGTAGTGCATTCAGTGAGTTCCTTACTCATTCAAAATTCTCAGTGTGCCTTGAGGGAAACTTTGGTCACGTGGACTTTGGGAAGGGGGCCTTATGTGGATATGACTTGTGTCTGTCTGGAAACAGTTTCCCTCCTCTGTTCCTCAACACACCTCTAATGCCACTTCTAACTCTGTGTTTCAGGATCACCACCACGGCAGCATGCATGATGGACCTCAGAAGATATCCACTGGATGAGCAAAACTGCACATTGGAAATTGAAAGCTGTGCGTATCAGAATATGCCTTCCTTTTTCTTGCCCTTCACTTTTTAAGTCTTTTGTTGTTGTTATAAGTTAGCATCTATACTAAATTATCCATAATGCTCTGATACTTTTATCTATATTAAAATTAGGCTTCGGGGGAGTACCTCAATGGTAGAATGCTTGCCTACTACACACAAGGCCCTGTGTATCATTCCCAACACACAAAACAAAACAGAGTATTAAAAAATTAACTCTTACCAATTTTACTGTCAACACAAAGAGAGAAAGACAGAGACACAAAAAGAAGAGAAAGAGAAGCAGAAAGATCGAAAGACAAAAGTGTGTGTGTGTGACTCAGTATAAAAGAGTACTTCATTCTAATCTGATTAAAGAGTCTGTTTTCTGTGCTGTATATAGGAGAAAACAAATGTTCCCCATCTCAATCCACTCAGCGAGAAGAGAGCAAACACTGAGATGCAATTTTCCTACAATCTGCTTCATCATGCTTGAGTGGCTGGACTGCTGGGACCCTGGGCAGTCGGAGTAAAACTCATTTCCCATCAGAATCACAGCCATTTCTGCATCTTGGCAATTTTCTTCAATTTGAGGAGTGTTCAGATGCCTTATTGATAATTCAGCGCTGTGTCCCTCTATGGGAGAGTTGAAGCTGCGTTGCTAACATCTAACAAGATGTGCCTCCTGCCACCCGAATGGTACCACCTATTGATCCTGACCTGTCACACACTGTTTTATTACTAGTCTCAACAAGTATTTGTTCTGAGTCTCTCACAGACTGGTTTATTATTAGTCTCAACTGGTGTTCTACTGAGGTTTCAACACTTAAGTGAAGTGGCCTTTTTGGTATCACTGGAAGTATTTGTGGTGGAGGAGGGTATATGATACTTCCCCACGTAGAGGGAGTGCACAGTGGGAGGCTGCAGCTGGCCATACTGTCCCCTTCCCTTCTATACTGTGCCAGGGTCCATGCTTTCTGATAGCTGTGATTTCAGGGATTAGGAATATCCTAATGATATTCAATGATGCAGGATTGAAGCCTCTGGGGACACTGGCCAGAGTAGCTTAGAAGGCTCTGAGGAAAGATGGTCCCCTTAGTTCCTAGAATTATCCTAGGAAATCAAATAGCTTCTGTGGGGCTAGAGGCCATAGTCTCTGCTGAGATTATACAAATTTTAAGGAAGTAAATATGAGTTTATTTAGGAAGCGCCTTCAGCCCCAATTTCCTGGACACATAGTGTGACCTCTGGGTGCATGGCCTGATCTCAGTGGGTGATGAGCAAAAGAGATCCCCTGGGTAAGGGAGAGCTTTTCCTGTGAAAGCACCCGGTGACAAGAAGGGGATCCCTTTCTGCCAGCCTCTCTGTCTTGGGAGTGGAATAGAAAAAATGGGGACTTTGTTTTCCAGCTGAGTACAAAATCATTGATCCGTTAATTAATCCCCACATACTTTGCAGGCTTCGACTGTATGCCAGCACTGTCATTTAGCTTTGATTTTGTTTTCTGGTTCTGGGAATAAACCCAGGGCCTTACACATGTGAGACAAGCACTCTCCTGTAAAGCTGCACTCTAGCCCTGTGCAGGCGCTGTTGTAAGCACAGGTACATGTAGAACACACAGGCACGTGATCCAGAGAGATGGGAAACAGACAAACAGAGCAGTCAGTGTTTTGAAGAACAAAGGATTGTGGGAGGTTCTGGGTTTGCTCAGGAGGTGGGTTCTTATGGACAGCTTCTGCAGAAAGTGTTCAGTAAGTCACAATGTGACCTGGAGAAGAATGAACTATTTGAACACCTGTGAAAGCCTTCTGCAGAAAGCACAGCTGCCCTGGGCACAGGAGCTGCTCTGAGCAGTAAAAGGCCTGTATATGGACTGGTAATGGGAGAGGGGAGAGCATCATACTGGGGTGGGGCTTATAAGTTCCTGGGGTCCTTGTGAGAAGTTTAGGCTTGTTTTGCCCATTGCATAGAAAACAACTGAGAGCTTTAGGTATAGGAGTGGTGTAATTGGCTGAGTATTTTATTAGAGAAGACATTGTCAGGTCTGAAAGCCAGAAGGAAGGTACTAAATAGCAGATCCCACACTGTGGTCTACACAGAGGGATAGCAGAGTGCTCTAGGGTTGTGATCACCACTGCAAGAGCAGTCAGTGCTGAGGAACTGGGCTGTGAAAGCATCAGATAGATTTGCTTTATATATGTTCAAATCCATAATTCTATTACACGGCAGTAATATTTTTCATCAGATCTGAATTTTGGTGGTCTGTGATTCCAGCTCTTAGCAGATGGTGTAGTGCGTCTAGTCCTGGTTCATGGGACCTGACTCGAGGTGGAAACAGGAAGGAAGGGAAAGTAGGAAATAAGGGAAGGAGGGAGGAAGGAGGGAGGGAAGAGAAGGAAGGTTGAAAAGAGAGAAAGAGGAGGATGGAGGGGAGAGTAGAAGAAGGAAAGGGGAGGAACAAGATGAAGAAAGAGAGGGAGGAATAAAAGAGACAAAAATAACGAATACAAAGTGAGAGAAACGGAAATAAAAAACACATAATCTGCTGTGATCTGAGACTCCTGGAGGGTTAGATAAGACAGTACTTTGTTTCCCGTTGACTCACTCATTCTCAAGGAGCACTGCTGCCTTTCAGGGGAATGTGAGAACTGTTCCCAGAGCTGGGTGAGAGACAGAACCCTTCTTGTCATCACTCTGTTTGTGATGAGGGTACCTGTGCCAGGGTAACTCAGCCAGGAGTCTCCCAGCAAGAGCATTTCTGAAGTGGGCAGGCACCTTAAAGAGCTCTTGCCACTAGACGCCGATTGGAAAGTTGCCCCTTAGTCTCTACAGCCATCCCTGAATCCTCCATACCTACGTTCCCCCGCCATCTTATTCCTCACTGTGAAGATGTGTTCAAATCCTCAGCTGGGTTTTCTCCAGGTGTCTGTAATCTCATGCTTTCCACTCAGAACTCTGTTTCCAAGCTGGAATCTCCCACAACCCCAGTTCTTTGCCTTTCAGGACCATCCTGGTACAAATCATATTGCGGAGGTAGCACACGAAGACCTGAAAGCTAATTTCACATTTCTCACAGATGTGTACATTAACTATTTTTTAAATGTAGTAGAGCCATTATTTCCTTTTAACGAAGATAATTTCTTGGGCTACTCGTGGTTATAATATGACAGTGTCTCCTATCCACCATGTCCCTGCTTCTCTCTCCTGGTAGATGGCTACACCACAGACGACATTGAATTTTACTGGCGCGGCGGGGACAAGGCTGTCACTGGCGTGGAAAGGATCGAGCTCCCACAGTTCTCCATTGTGGAGCACCGTCTGGTCTCCAGGAATGTTGTCTTCGCCACAGGTGACTCCTGTGTCTACTCTCTGTCCCTCTAGGATGCTGGCTGCACTGACGGTGTGGTCTCTTAGTGAAGTGTATGCTGGCTGGCTTGCATGTATTGTCAGCATTGACCATCACATGAATTCCTTTAGTGTGTATAGAAAAAGTATTGGTACATGTGAAGAACCACCTGAGAATGAGACACTCCCCAGGGTATGCTGTGGAAGATATGACAGTGGCTGAGTAAGTAGCTGGTTCATGTTTGATGTCCTAAGTAAAGTTAGAAAAGAGGATGTTGATGGCCTTGAAGATAAAGAAAAGGACAAGGATGATAGGAGACGTTCTCCCAGGAGCTGGTCACCTTCTCATCCAGGACAACAGAGGTCCGTGCTGCCAACCCCGCCCTTTACACATGGTCTTCTCCAAGCACTGTCTGGTTAAGGTTACCATGGCCTGAGAAGATTCACTGCCATTTTTCTCCAGCTATTCATAGTCAGAGAAGATGTCTTCTGCTCTTCTGTCTGTGCTTGCTGGGGTTTGATTAAGTTACTGTCACGTGTATTTTATGGCTTTGGTGGTATCTCAGTCGCTTTTTGTTCTTGGTGCATGTTCTGCATGATAATTGAGATGATAAATGACAGTATTTTGCAAACTATAAAGAATAGTCATGTCAAAAAACAGTGCTGAAAATGCTAAGGAAAAGCAGAACTGTCCATATATTTGAACAAAAGCCAACAGCTATGAAGCAGGCTTAGGCTGTGATGGTCTTAAAGAAACTGGCCCTTTGCTGTCTGCCTGGTGCCTGTGGGTGATTGCTGTCTCCTCTGTATACTGGGTCTGCTTCATTTCACCTTCATGCCACTTTGTTCTAGGAGGCCCTCTGCCCTCTTTTTTTCCGCCACAGCTATCCTGGCTGGGTCAGGTGGTTGCTGTACAACGCCTCAATCTACTTCCATCTCCACTCAGAGCTTATTCTTCCCTTGACAGCAAGAATGTGTGTCCCCAGGAGGGACTGATCCTATTCACAGCACACCCAGCCCTTTCCAAGCTTGCTTCCTGCCTGAGATGGGAGCATTAGTAATTCAGTACCTGTACAATGGCTCAACGTTTTGACCTGTGTCTCCCTTCTCCAGCCTGCTTTCTATGAGTCAATGTGTTAGCAGAGACAGTAGCCTGAATTCTTAAGTCAGGTCCCTCTGTATGCAATGCTGCTTAGCTATGGTCTGCAGATCTGGGGAGACACACTGAAGTGCTTGCTTTGGGTGGAGAGTGAGAAAGATCAGGATTTCTGGCTTAGCATTAAGGAACTTTGTGCACAATCAAGAAAAGTACTATGATGCATTGAAGAAAGTTACTCATTTATTATGTATAAAATTGTGCCCCAAGACTTAAGCGCAAAAGGTCTGCACAGAGTACACTGGTACATTGATAGTATTCCCACAGCAGAGAGATTCTGCTGGTGCCTGCCTTTGTCTACAAAGTTTCCTTTGTGACCAGACCATACTTATATAAGAATCTCATACAGTTCTGTCTCAGAAGCCCAGGGAAGGGTGTGGACTGGGCAGCCCTTAGCCTGGCTCTGGATTGGCATTTTTCTTTGAAACACCTGTTTTGATTTGTTCAGAAAAGGAAGTCAGACTAAGTATGCACTTTACAGTCTTCAAGCTATACATTGACTTGCAAGGCCATTGCAATGCAGTACTGTCTTCCTTCCAGACTGATTTGAATTCTGCATTCATTGAGTACTGCATAGGGCTTGATATCAGTTCTAAAACCTTTCACTCCTAGCTTGTCCTTTTAAATTTTACCAACTGAGCCACACACGGAGAAATAGCATAGCCTCCATCATCTTAAAGATATTTTAAAAGCCAAACGCAATCCTTAATTTTTCCCTGTCCACTAGAAAAATATTATGAATTAATGCAATTCCAATTAGTAATGTGGTTCGAAAGGACTTTATCACCTAGAAACAAACTGTCTAACAAGGATTAGGAAAGAGCAAGGTCACTGTTCACTTGAGAAGTAGCTTGAGTCATGCATAGCTGTTGAATTGAGAGTATACACTGGTTGGCAGTATATAGTAAAATGAGTCATTTCTGCAGAAGAGATAATTAAATAAATATTTTACATAGAAGAGGTAACACAAAACTCAGAGACATTGTATACTCAAGGACTGAAATACAGTGTGTCAAAGAAAAAAATCCTCATAAAGCCTCCCTGTCCCTGAATGGGACCTGAGGAGTGTACTGCTTGTAATGAGGTAGCTGTGCTCTAGAGTTATGGAAGGACAGCTGGATTCATTAGTGCCACAACAACAAACAAACAAACAAAACACTTTAGTTCCAAGCAGGGATCCCAGTGTTCTGAAAGGTGTTTTGATACATTTAGAAAAGAAAGTCAGGCTACACAGTGCTAACAACCCACCACAGTAACATTTTTGTGTCAATTTTATGCCAGTAATGTCCCTGGGAGCCCATACTTTAGAAGTGGATTAGCTTATGATAAAGCAGAAGAAAATTGGAAGCCAGTGATATTGATTGGTAGTATAGCATCAAGTATGTTCAAGGGCCTCATGTTCAACTGCTAACACTGCAAAGTAAATGAACAAATAAATTAGAAAATTGAAGGGGTGTTGACATAGACAAACTGATGTAGGAGTGCCAGAGCATAGCTCAAGGCTCTTCATGCATACCAACCACCATGTACTATTGGTGGAAGTATTAAGACAACTCCATGTAGTTAAAAGGGAAATTTATTTTGTGGGGTAACTGAGAGTAAAGGGATAGGTTACAGGGTCTGGGAAAGGTGTAGTGCAGTCCAGCAGTATTCTCTGGAGAACTCTGCTTGGTCTACCTCCAGCATCCAGGATCCAGGAACCAAGAGAACCAGCACATCTGGATCTCAGGTCTTAAGGCTTCCTCTTTTGGACCAGCCTCGTAGGTGTCACAGTTACCGGGAGCCTCAATGGGGGTAGTACTTCCCGGGCTAAAGCTGGAACAGCTACCCACTACAATGTACCTTTGACACTTGCCCATCAGTAGTTTTTCTGAACTCTAAGTGGTCAGTTTCCAAGTGTTTATGTTATATGAGTTCTTACAAAAACATATCTTTCATCTTACAAAAAGAGCTGTACAAAGAATGAAGTTGAGAGAATCAGTATTTACTGGACCATTTGTGCCATCTGTATTCGACTCCTTTGTAGTTCATCTTGTACCAAACGCCACGTGTTCTAGATGAGCCTGGGCTACTATGCAGGCTTTTAGGAACTGATACTGGGGTTGGAGGCCCCCACATTCTAACCCAGGGCCCTGGAATGTCTCAATATTACACTTAGAAGTCATGTAAAAAAAGAAAGAATTCAACAACCTACCACTGAGCCCTCCTCTGCTCACCTGCTGTGTTAGCCAGAGGCTTCTAGATTCCTTAAGCCTTGACCAACTCTGAAACTCTTTCCCTGGCCTCAATCTCTGACTCATGATGAGTTCTTCAGTTTAGCCCTCTAAACTTTTTCTTAGTTACTGAATTTAATTCTCTTGCCTCAGCCATTCATACTTTACTGCCCTCCATGTTTTCGCTCAGATTCTAGCCTCCATTTGATATTTTCCTTTTTCTGTCCTATGCTAATGCAGTCCATTCACACTCTGCAGTGAGCAGTCCTCCTGCCAATGCCTCTGCTCATCCTCCTTGAGCTTCTCCTCCACTTTCTTTCTTTTTTGGAAAGCTATGAGTCACATCTGGTATTATTTTTTGTCATCTGCCAAGTGTTAATCTACACTTTATCAGATGTTGTAGAAAAGTCTTTTAAGTAAATGTGTTTGTTTTTAACCATGTACTTGGGATTTCAGCAATTTAACCAAACTCCAAACATGGGTTCTCCCTGCAAAGTCCACCAGGAAGAACAGAGAAAGTGGATTATGCTCATTAAGCACTTGGTTAAGCAACTGATTCTTGAGGAAATCCTAGTCTGTTAGCTGTGCTCCTTCCTCATTCTGAATTCTAATTTTTATGAAAGTGCTTATGAGCTTGGATGATTCCTCAGCACTTACAAGCAGCAATGTGAATTCAGCTCTGGAAACCTGCATTGGTGTTCTTTCTAAGAAAGTACAAAAATATGGGAAGGAGAACTAGACCCATAAGGACAGTGAGAAACTAGGTGAGAGAAGAGTGGATTATCTCACATCTGCATCTGGTCCTTAGCTAGGCTTCAGACTGCCTTCAGCAGCTACTGAAAAAAAAATGAGCATACTCATGTGGCCAGTAGACATCAGTCTACCTTCATGAGCCTCGGGAACTTTTATGATGAAATTCCAGGAAATAAGTACAATCCAACCATGTCTAGAGTTTTGTGATTCTTTTGGTCAAGACCTGAACTGGTATTGGAGCTTATAAACAAACTTTGAGAGTATTGTAAGCACTTCATTTCCTGAATTTAACTTTTAAACACTCTCACTTAACAAGTAAATCTGAGCACTCCCCTCAGAAAAATATTTAATAAGACAAATATTATAACTTCATGGTAAACTCAGATAAGAACATGGGTCACTGCAGGAGTAGCAATAAAAGAGCCATTTCCATTATTTTACGTAGTTTCTATTTAGTTAAATATAGTAAAGCTTAAGTGTTACTGAAATATTTTGGATGTACCAACAACGTTTAATGAATATATAATTTTTCAAATGTCAAACCAAATTGGTCCCAGTTCATCAAAAAAAGTAGCAATAATGTAGAAAGAGTACAGCCAATGGTAGAGCAGTTGTTTGGTCACACAGGCTCCCTGGGTTCCATTCCCAATGATAGGGAAAAGGAAAGAAAAGAAAAGGTGCATGGAGGGATGAGAATTTTTAGTGGACTGTCAACTTTTAGTTGGTAGATATTCAAAGGGGCCCGAGTTGAGTGGCTAAGACAACACCATGAGGAAAGATTTGATATTGAAACTTCCATAAAGAGATGCATGCAATTTTAATATTCATAATGTTTCTGTTTGAACACATACACAGAAATAGGTTTTGAATACAGGTGTGGGTTTAAGCAACTTTGCAAGAAGTGAATCCTTATCTAACTGCCCCCACATCCTCCTTTGAATAGAAATCCTTTATCCTTGAAAACAGCCACTGTCTTATGACTCTGTAGCCACCGTCACCCATTTCTGAGCCTTGTTTAAGGGTGTAATAGAGTCTGGACTGTTTAGCAACGGTTCTTCACCTCAGCCTCACATTGGAGATTTGATTCATCTTCACATTATACTTCACTTATATTTTTTACTACGCTGTTCTGTAAATAAATCATAATCTATAGAAATACTCCACTTCTTGTGCACAGGTAGGAGTAATGTTTCTTGAATAACTATAAATATATGTGCAGATGAATGTTAAGTACATGCCTAAAATGAGAATTGGGAATGCTCAAACTTAACTTGAAATGTCAAACTGCTTTCTGAAATGGCCATACCAAGGTACACATACACACTAGTCAACCTGAGGGTCCTTGCATCATATTCCATCAAGGTACACACTAGCCCAACTGAATGTCCTTGATTGACATCATACCATGGTACACACACACACACACACACACACACACACACACACACACAGCCAGCCTGAGGTCCCTGCCTCACACACTTGGCATAGATATCACCTACTGGTTGTAAGTTAGGTCTTGTGTTTTCCATTTATCTAGCTGCTAAAGGATTTAATGCATTTTCTGGTGTCTACTTGGTGAGCATCTTTGATGAGCTGCCTGTGCAAGGATTTCATGTGAATTGTCTGTCTTTTTTTTATTTATATATTTTACATCCTGACCAAAGCCTCCCCTCCCTCCTCTCTTTTCACTCCCTCCTCCCACTTTCCCTCTGCCCATCTCAGTCTACCCTTGGCTCAGAAAGGGGCAGGCCTCTCCTGGGCATCAGCAAAACATGGCTTATCAAGCTGCCATAAGACCAAGCACCTCACCCTGTATTCAGACTGGGCAAGGCAAATCAGCATAAGGAATAGGTTCCCAAGAGCCAGCCAAAGCACCAGGGACAGCTCTGCACCCATTGCCAGGGGTCCCACAAATAGTCCAAGCTACACAACTGTCTCATATATGCAGAAAACCTAGGTCAGTCCCATGCAGGCTCCCTGGTTGTTGGTTCAGACCCTGTGAGTTCCCATGAGCCAGACTAGCCATTTCTGTGGGTTTTCTTGCAATGTGCCTGACCTCCCTGGCTCCCACAATTCCATCTCCCTCTCCTCAGGAGGACTCACTGAGTTCAGCCCAGTGTTTGGCCATGGGTTTCTGAATCTCCCTCCATTAGTCACTGGATGAAGGCTCTCCAGTGACAACCTTGGTAGTCACTAATCCAATCACAGGGGATGACCAGTTTAGGCTATGTATCCACTGCCACCAGAAGTCTTAGCTAGAGCCATCCTTATAGACTCATGGGAGTTTCCTTTGCACCAGGCTTCTACCTGACCCAGACCCCATAAACCTCCCCCTCTCAAGTCATCTTTTTCAATATTGTCCCCTTCCACCCACTCTCCAACCCAATACCTCGAATTCTCATCCCCACCTGCCCACAGTCCACCAAGGAGATATTCTCTATTTCCCCTTTCCAGGGAGATCATGTGTCCCTGCCTTGGGCCCTCCTTGTTACCTAGCCTCTCTAGGTCTGTGGATTGTAGCAGGGTTATCCTTTACAGTTAATATCTATTTATGAGTGAGTGCATATAATGTTTTTCTTTATGGGTCTGGCTTACCTCACTCAGTTATTTTTTTTTCTAGTTCTGTCCATTTGTCTTCAATTTCCTAACATCACTGTTTTTACTGCTGAGTAATAACTCCATTGTGTATATATGTCACATTTTCTTCATACATTCTTTGGTTGAGGGATATCTAGGTTGTTTCCAGCTTCTGTCTATAATGAATAATGCTGCTATGAACATAGTCGAGAAACTGTCCTTGTGGTATGATTGAGCATCCCTTGGTTATATGCCCAAGAGTGATATAGCTGGGTCCTGAGGTAGGTTGATTCCCAATTTTCTTAAGAAACCACCATACTGATTTTCAAAGTGGCTATATAAGTTTGCACTCCCACCAACAGTGGAGGAGTGTTCCCCTTGTTCCACATCCTCTCCAACATAAGCTGTTATCAGTGTTTTTGATCTTAGCCATTCTGACAGGTATAAGATGGTATCTCAGAGTTGTTTGCATTTGCATTTCCCTAAGGATGATGAACATTTCTTTAAGTGTTTCTTGGTCATTTGAGATTCTTCTGTTGAGAATTCTCTGTTTAGGTCTGTACCCCATTTTTTTAAATTGGATTATTTGGGTTTTTTGATGTCTAGATTCTTGAATTCTTTATATATTTTAGAGATAAGCCCTTTGTCAGATGTGGGGTTGGTGAAGATCTTTTCCTGTGAATTGTCTATCTTTTTAAAATAAATGACAGACATAATGTGTTATAGGATGTATGTATTGCAACACCTTGCTTAGAAATTGTGTATGCATGTGGGTCTGCTCTGATTTGTGGTCTGTGTATTAGTTTACTTATTCATCTTTGAAAGTAACAGTACTCATTGCATTATTTAAGTTGGCAACTTCTCACTCTTGGTGCTTATTTATTGTTTGCTCTTGGTTTGGTTAATCTTGCTTTTCATTTATTTATAATCTCACTATCAGATGATTAATTTTTTACTTAAAATTGGTTGATGTGGCAGTAGATGCTACAATGCCCACATTTGGGAGAACAGAGGCAGGAGGATCACAAGTTTAAAGCCAGTCTAGACTATGAATGAAGATCTTGTCTCAAAAAATTAGACAGACAATTTACATAGTATTAGCTATTGAAACCAATGTTAAAGAGTATGTTGGTAGGTTCTATGAAAATATGGCTCTACTTTACAGATGAAACATGTGAATCTGTGGATTTTGGTGTTTGTTAACACCCAGAAACCTGTCCCTTACAGACACATGCCAAAATGTATTGTAAGTTATCTGTTTACAGTAACAAAACAGTGCTTTTAATACTCATCTCCTTCAGTTTTTAGAATAATTTCAGTGTCTGCTGATACTTTTGTTTGGCTGTTAATCTAAGAGTAAAAAAAAATTGAAGAGGCATTTATTATATCACATTACAGAAAATATAGATCAGATGCATTTTTTCTGTTTTTTTCTGGTAACAGTTAGAGGAAGCTTCGTCCAGCACAGTGTGCCTTTTTAAGAAAAGAATTTGAAATTTAAAGTCAGGAGGTTGGAGTCATTGTGTGTAACACTAATAAAAATGTGAGCAGAGCATGAGAATCATAGACAAGTTACAGAACAGGGACTAAGGAAATACTGAATTAAGGAGATGTTAACAAGTGTGCTTAGCTCACAGTAGAGAAGCAGCTACTTTGAACTCTAGGCTTATGGATCACCAAATCAGGACGTTGTCTTTCATACTGGTTCTGAATGTCTGTCCTGCAGACTACCAAAATGTGTAATGTCCAGTTTTTGCCAAATCTGAAATTTACTCTGAGTTTTTGCCTGTGTGTGTGTGTATGTGTGTGTGTGTGTGTGTGTGTGTGTGTGTGTGTGTGTGTGTATGTTCTTTGCATTGAAAGGTTAAAATTTTTACAATATTCATGGAGAATAGATTATTTAATGATTCTATTTGATTTCTCTTCCTTATTTTTCTGGAGCACAATTGGATAAGTGTATTCTGACTTTATTTCAAAAGATTTTGAAATATGGGCAAAGGCTGGGATAGCCAATGGTGAAACTGATGGACAAAGGCTGCAACAGCCAATATAAAACTGTTCAGAGAGGAATTCCTTAAAAGTCAGTTTTCAAAAATAGCTTCTTGTTTCTCTACTAGAGATTATGGTAAACTGAGCTTCCCTTGGAGACTGTGTGCACTTAAGCTTCTTCTAAGAGTCTGTTCAGGGACCCCAAAACTTTAGCTTTTACTTAATTTTTATTGACAAGTTGTTGCCATTAGTCCTTTATTTGTAAAGACATTGTAGGTATAGAGAATGGAAGCAGTAATGATGGGGTTACCATCAGTGTCTTCTTTTTTGTTTAATCTCACCTTGAACTCAGTGAGAAATCACCCTTCCTTTCTCCCTTCCACATTTTCTTTATTTTAGGAATCCTTGCAGACCCTTCACCTGCATTTCTAGGCGGAGCCCTACACCCAGTTCCCGAGTTCTAAACAGCAGGCTGAGAACAAGCATCCAGTCAGTCTGTGCCAAAGAACAGCTTGAGTTTGACTGTGCTGCCATGAAATCACTGGCCTTTTAGAGCTTCTGACCTCTGTCCCACCACAGAAGCCAGGGGGGTTCAAAAATTCTTTAACCTACATCCTTATAAAATTATTTATCTGCCTGCATCTTTTGAAGTTACCTTTAAGACACTAGCAAACACGTTTAAATATTCTCAATGGTGAGAATGCTTTGATTTTAAAAAAAAATAAAGAAAAGGAAAGAGAGAAAAATGTATATTTATTGTCAATGTAATACACCTGTTACTTGATATCAGGCCATGTAATCCTAGTAGTAAACATATAGTAGATTTTCTTCTTCTGATTGATTTATTGAGATATTCATGTACTATATAATTCACCAGTTTAAAGTCTACAATTCAGTGATGTTTGATGTATTTGTAGACCTCTGCAACCTTAAACACAACCAACTTTTTTTTTTACTGCCCCTGAAGGGAGCCATGTAGGTTTCAGCAGTTATTTTTCCCACTCTTCCTCTGTAAGCCCAGTCACTAACCCACTTCCCATTTCTCTGTGTGTGCCTATTCCATGCGCTGCTGGTAAAGAGTCTCATGATCGTGTCTCTTGTAAGTGGCTGCTTTCAGGTGTGTCATTTTAATGTTTTTTGGGTTCACTCATGGTGTGCTATGTGTCATTTCTTGATTACTTTTTATTGCTGAATGATCTTCTGTTGTATGAGTGGACTTGGCCCTTTTTACCCTTTCAGCAATTAATGAACATTTGGCTTGTTTCCACTTGGTGGCTATTTGGAATGAGTTTGCTGTGAATATTTGTGTACATCTTTTGCTGTGGACATTTTTTCTCTTTATTTGTTTGTATTTGTTTTCTGCAACCTGAGAATTTTATTTATTTTTAAATAATTTTCTTTTTTTAATATTTCTTACATATATAAAATGAAATATGTTGACATTGGCCTCTTTCCCCCTTTAGGACCCCCCATACTTCCTCCAACATGTGCCTCTCCTAACTGAATGTCTTTTTTATTTTTCATTCCCCACTCAGTCCAATTTGTGCTGCTAGTATATATACAGGCACGAAGTCACCCACTGGAGCATGGGAAACTTACCAGTGGCCACATCCTCAAAAAGAATGACTATTCAGCAGCTATAACCTATTAACAGTTCCTTAGTAAGTGATGTAACTCAGAGATGACCCACACCATCTGTCCTGGGATTTCAGCTGCCATGATCTTGTGGAGGTCTTTTGTAGGACCACAGCATCTGTGAGTTTATTAATATGATAGCCATGCATGACAGGTCCAAAACACATCACTTCCCAGCACTCCTCCTGCCATCCAGCTCTTACATTTCTTTCTCCCTCTTCTTCTTTGATGGTCCCTGAGCTTTGTTGGTGGTGGGATTAATACAGGTGTCCCATTTAGGGCTGAACCCTCGGCCTCTTATTTCAACACTTAGACCAGTAATGCATCTCTGTATTGATTACTGCCCATTGTTAAAAGAAGTTTCTCTAACCAAGGCTGAGAATAGACCAAGTCTATGGCTAGAAACATAATGAAATCAGAAGGGAGTTACTTACCCAATAATAGTTGTGCTGCTGTTACACCAGTGGGTGGTCCTTTCCTGGCAGGCTGGTATTATAACATGCAGGGTCCTGTGCAGGTGAGATCATGAGTATCTTTTTTTCAAGCAGCTCCACTCCTTCTGACACTATGAACACTAGCCATCAGGGAAGATGTTTTGCAATGGACTTGAAATAGATTTCTCTGTGTCCTGTAACCAAAGATTGCACTGTCCTCAGCTATAAGGCTTACCATGTAGTTCTGGTGGGTAACAAAGGCAACATGTTGTGTTGAAGACCTCTGGGGCCTCCCTGACCATAAGTTGTAAGAAGGTATCCCATGCCCTGCACTGTAATTTTAATTTGATAATGCATAGACAAGTTTTTCATTCTCCAAGGGAGTGAATCTGTATATTTAGAAGTGAAATTACTAGCTCACGTGATGTTCTAAACTTTTGAGAAACTTTCAGACTGTTGACTAAGATGAAGTGGTGTCTTATTGTGCATTTGACTTGCATTTTTCTAGTGAGAAATCTAGCTGAGAAGCTCTTCAACTGACAAGTGTCCCTGAGTCGATTTTCTCAGAGAAATACCAATCTTAAGCCTTTCCCAATCTCTTAATTTGGTTATTTATTTGACATATTTTTGAGGAGGAGTAAACATTCTTTATATGCTCTAGATACAAGATTTTTTTTTATCAGATATAGACCTTGGAAATATTTATTTCTATCCTTTGGCTTATCTTTTAACTTTCTTGATTGTAATCATTTTCAACATAACGGTTTTTCATTTTAATGAATTGTAATTTATCACATTTTTCTTCTATTGCTAGTTGTATTATTGTTCTGATTTTATACAAAAAAGTAGAGGAGCTGTAAGATTGGAAGCCTCACAAACAGGAATAATCCAGATTGACCATGAAAATGCATATTTGAGCACCTGTTCTCTGTGGCAGCATTACCTGAGTCAAAAGCACACTTTTACTGTGGAAGGCTAAAAGAGCACTCAGTCTGCTTGAGGTGTATTTTCAGCTTGAATTCTGTTTTCCTTTTTCTTCTCTTCCATTTCCCATGTTTCCTTTCCTAGATTTTTTTTCAGCACATATTGAAGTGACTAGTAATAAGAGAAGAAAATTAATCACATGACCCCTAAGTTATCGCTGTGTAACTTAGGTTGGCCTTGAACTTCCTGCTGAGTGCTGGGATTGCAGGCATGTACAGTGTACCCAAAGTGCACTATTTTTAATTTGGGTCCACCCTGCCAAGTAAAAGGTAAACTGTAAGTGAATAAGATAACATGACAAAGGGCCCAAGAATAGCACTGGTGCTTCATCAAGAAGACAGTGATGAGAGTCGTTCAGACGCTGCCTGGAAAAGGAAAAGGCACATGTGTATACATCCACTCTGCCTCAGCTCCAGAAATATCATCGTGTTACCTTACAAATACATTGGTATGGCTGTTATCAGTCTACAGAGCTAGCTTGACAGTCTATGTGCACATTTCTAATGAGAGCTTCAAAAATATTGATGCCTAGAGAGTGAAGTAAATTTAGGAGGATTGGAGGTCCAGAGCCTGGTTTTGGCATAGCTCTCTATGTGTCTAGGGAGAAAGGGTTGAGATCAGCATCTTTGCTGGATACTTTTGCCAAGCAAGCCCTGACTTGGAACAGTATGCTGTTCAGGGACTGTACTTCTGCCTGTTGACTCAGCATCTACTGGGGACCTGCCTATATCTGCATTGGCACACAGGCACCAGACCAGGGCCCTGCATTTCTCTTGTCATTTTGGAGCTTCTATTGCTCTCATGAAGGGTACTCACTGCTTTTCAATTTTATTAGCCATTGGCTATGATTCTATGGGAAATTTCACACACACACACACACACACACACACACACACACACACACACTTCCCATAGCATGTGTTGTGATGTTTAACCTTGCCAATAGCAGCACATGGTCTGTCAGAGCTACATGAAGACTTGTACATTCTGTAAGATGCGTATGAATTGGCAGAAGGCCTTACTTGAAAGAATAGCTCTAATCTCTGATGTTTCTTAAGTTTACTGACATTCAGGAATCTTATTCCTGGCCTCTCTTTCTTCATGGGGACTCTTTGCCTTATAATCATTTCTTCCCTCATCCAAAAGAATTTTTTTATCTATAGATATTTGATATCATTATGTGGGAAACCCAAATCACTAAATCCTATGTAGGTGCCTGCCTAATGTAACATGTTCCTCAGTGTTGCTCTGGGTAGCTTGGACTTGCCCAGGCTGCCTCTGTGGGAGTCTCCTGCTGTGGGTCAGGTGTTCTTGGAGATTGCTCTTTCCTCATGCTTCAACTCCGCTCTGCTTCCTTCTTATACCTCAGAGTAGGGTGTAGGGCATGGGCTAAATGCTAAAATCATGTTTTACTTTTTCAAAACAATGCTTTTGCTAGACAGATATATTAGAAAAAAACAACACATTTTCTTAATTCTAAACTGTTCGTCATGGCAAATTTCTAGAAATTTGTGTATTTTGAAACTGGATTAAGCTGTCTTCACAGATGTTTCCGATGATCTTGTAGAATTTGGTTCTGTCTTTCTGTCTATGTCCCCAGTCCTGCCCAAGGGCCAATTTCCTACCAATTTCAGTGGTTCTTCACTTCCCTTGTATTGGTTTCAGTTTATATTGGAATAGTTTTTCTCAAGTTATACTCTAGAAAATATTAAGAAATTTGACTGGGGAAATGGAAATTTGAGAAATCTGGTAAATTTATTTGCCTTTAAAAATATTTGTTGCTCTTTCCTGGAAGTGGATTAAACATTCTCATTCTGATGACATAAAGGTTGGCAATGAGGCATGGCCAGTGAAACACGTGGTAAGTATATGTGGCACCTCAATTACAACATCCCACAGTTTGGGGATAGAAAGAACTGAGTGACTACATAGCTAGGAAAAAAGTTCATTGTGCAAACCACTGGGATTTGGGAGCGCTTGTTCTTGTGGTGTAACATAACCTATAGTGATTGAAATAAAGATCGTTTCATCCACAGTGGAGAAACAAGAAAAACAGATTATAACTTTCATGGTCTAATACCTACATCAAATCACAAACCAAGACTCAGTGCTGAAATTACTTCACTAAGATCTTAACGCTGCCATATGATTTCAAACTAAGATGCAGTGAAGATATTGAATGCTTTGTATGTTAAACTCAATTGCAGAGTCTGGAGAATGAGCTAAACGCTGCTATTCTCACACACTGGTGTGTGGATGCACTGGGTGTGTGGTTTGTGAGGCAAGCTTTCATTCAGCGTTGCCATTGCTTCACAAGCACCTTGGAGAATGTACAGCTGCGGACAATGATCTAATTTCTTTGAATATCAATAATTCGATTTTAACAAGAAGGACAACAATTCAAGAAGGTGACCACTGCCATTTGGAGAGAACACACAGTAAGGATTCATGCAAATGGAATTGTGTCAAGACCTTCCACTATGGCTAAGGGAAGGCATTTTCTAAAGACAGTGGATTTGAATCTGCAGTCAGGAAGTAACGGGCAAATACTGAGGCACTGAAAATACTCTTGACTGAACACTAGCATGCTTATGCAGAGGCATGGTAAAAATTAAAGCAAGTTAGTTGTGAGAACATGAAGAAACCTTCATTCCCAAGCATTTTAATCCATTTAGCCACACAGGAGAGTTTTGAGTGTAAGATAGTGCTAATTGTACTGATGTCAGTGCAATGGAGAGTCTAGGCCTGCAGATTACAGGCCTTCATGGGAATCTTCAGTGGCACGGCATGGAAATAGTTCCCCATTACAGGGAGTGGACTGTACATCTGTGCTGACTCTGTTTTGTAGATGTTTCAATCCACTGGTGGTTTTTGAAAAGTGGGGCAAAAATTTAATGTAGAATTTCACCTCATGTCAAACTCTGAAATAATTGCCAACCCTCAGAATAGGTCAGTAGGCGAATATGTTATGAACTGAGGCTGAAACAAGGCTTAGCAATCATAAAGAATCTAATGTGGTGGCACATTCTTGTAATCCTAGTTTCTGGGGAGGCTGAAGAAGGAGGATCGCAAGTTCAAAGCCAGCCTTAGTAACCTACAGAGACACTGATTTCATGTAGAAAAACATTTTTAGAGACAGGGCTGGAGCTAGAACTCAGCATGGGGTGCTTCCCAGAAGACCTGAGCCCCTGCATCCAACCCACAGCAGTCACAAGAGAAAAATACATGTATAGGTATCATTATGCACAAAAAGGCAAATGTCTCTTAAGTCCCCATTCAGACCCATTAGAGGTTTCAAAGCATGTAACTGGGAAATAGCTTACCTACACTCCAAGTGAGGATTTATATGGTCAGGTCTAAAATAAAAAGGTGAAACAAGAAACACTGAAATGGGAAGATAATTATGAGACAGTAAGATTAAATACAGAGAACAAATAAAGATATGAGAAATATTCAACCAAAGAAATTAAAGTTGGGAATGTAGCTCAGTGGCAGATCTCTTACCTAGAAAGTGATTGAAATGGCAGGTTTTATCTTAAGGGAGTTGTTAAAAGTTAAGAAGCACTCAGCAGGGTCATGTTTGCAGGGGGAGGTAGGAACTGGGAAAAATGCTGATGGGGACAGTGCACGCTAGGCCCCTTCTACAAAGTAAGCTAGTAACTGCCAAAAAGTGCCCTACCCGCTAGCCAGCTAGTGCTAAAGAATCAGTCTAACACAAGAGCTCTGCACGAAGTCGTTCTTAAGAATACTGTTTATAGCTTCTTCAGAAGTGGAAATCACCTAACTCCACAACATTCGGGAACTTCTATTTATAAACCAGTTTTCATGTATATGTATTTGGTGGAAAATTGGGAAGCATTTGAATTGTGTTTACACATATTTTGTGTCATTTATGACAGTGTTGATGTTATGTTGACAATGTGATATGTGCATTTGATCAGGCCTTTCAAAGCAAACTACACAGACACACTAGAAACAACGGAGGAAGTTCCATGCAGCGAATCTTAAAACACTGAGCCTAGTAAATGGTCTATTTTTCTTTTTATATAATTCAGGATGGAAGTGTGGGCAACAGTAAAGTAGGCAGTCAGGGGCTAAAACAAGACGTCCTCACATAAAATAATAGACAAAAGAGTGATTGATCCTGCTGCAGAAGACAGGCACACAGGGACAAACATACAGGAGCATGAAGCAAAGTGTGGAAAATGCATGTACAGGGTGCGGCAAGGGCAAACCTTCCAGTCTTGAAGCAAAAGTATAGGAAAGTCAAGGTCACCTGAAGTAAGCCACAGCCTTTGAAAATGAGGTTTTCAACAGTAAGAGATTCTTAAATATTCAATGACCAAGATTAACTCAAGGTCAAAGAAGGTGTAATGAATCTGTGTTGTTGTTGTTTGTTTGTTTTTTGCAGTGTTCAGATGTGTTGCATTCTACAGCTTCACTGCAGCCTTGGTTTTGCACACACACATGACTTTGCACTGTGTATGCTGTCATGCCACACAATGCCAACCAAATGTTGCCTAGAACACTTGGGCTCAGATTCAGGACTGTGCATGCTAGGAACGTCAGTGTTTTGATTGCACATACTAAGTTTTCTAGTGTTTAGAAACATAATGATTTAATTTTGCAAAACAAAAAATTTTCATATTGTCATAGCATTATTCCTCAGATGTACATGTCAAGCTAATATATCTTTGGATTATATTGTGTTTGAATGTTTGGGTTTTAAAATGGCTGAGTTTCATAAAAAATCATTGAGTTTGGGTTTGAGTTTAGGATGGAATTCCTAACTTTCTGAGATGGCCTTAAACACGCTTCTAATTTGTACCTATTTATGTGAAGTGCCATTTGGAGCACTGAGGATAAGACATTGCTTAACTCTGAAACCATCCAAGATGCTCTTCACCTTGCAGCATCAATATTCAGCCATAATTCAGTCCCTTATGTAAGAAAAGCAAGTGTGTTTGTCTCACTGGCATGCAAACATGCTTTTTCCTTCAATATATAGTAAAATTACACACATCAGAGTTTTCTTTTAAACTGAACTTCTTAGTGATTTATGATAAGTCAACATTGATTATACACCTGTATACTTAAAAGCATGCAAACATTTCTCAGATAAGAAAAGGTAATGTGGGAAAGTCTAAGAAGCTCTGGTTAGACCACCTTGGGAAGAGAGACCCCTGTCCTTCAACAGATTGGGGGAGGAATCAAGAAGTAGAAAGTGGTTAGAAAGTCCCTTTGGGCTTTCGCTTTTGCCAGCCTCATTCCTATCCCAAAGATTGGGAGGTGAGACAATTGTAACAGTTGCAGTTGGAGATGTGGTATTGAAATGAAGGAGAAAGCACAGGTTACACTTGCCTTATTCTGAGAAAAACTACAAAAAACTACATATGAACAAATACCATATGAATGTGACATTATACGGCTCTGCTTTTTCATCCCTGGTGGCAGTAGTGATTAGAGCCCAGGATATAAATCCCCGGGATGATCACTGGAATTCGCATGTAAAAAGTGCTTCTCTAAGGTTCTCTTCCTGCTATTGCTTGCTGTGGCCTGCAGGGCACCCTCGTGTGCACCACAGCTCTCTCTGGGACTGCATTTGCTTCCCACCCCCTTCAGCTCTATGTGTTACTAAACTATCCTTTCTCCTGTAGCTCCAGTCCTCTGGATGGGCAGACAGCATGACTTATAACAGTCATTTTGCCTAGTGAATTCTTGTACCAAAGTTACTTTCTCTTCAAAGGATAAAAAAGTGAAACAGCACATTTGTTGTTATTCCATATACTCCACTCCTAAAACCTCCCCAGAAACAACTCTCAGCTGAGCATTTGGCCTGTGAACAATGCCCTCATTGTTCATTATCTTGCCACCTGACATACACTCCTTGCTCCAGTCCTCTATAGACATAATTCCAAGCTGCATGGTAGTGGGTGGTATTCCAGTTCCTGGGGTTTGCAGGTGCATACTGGTGACCTTTGGAAGGGGGAACAGACTGCCATGGCTCTTCACTGTGCCCTTGTGTGTTTACTATAGGTGCCTATCCTCGACTCTCCTTGAGTTTTCGGTTGAAGAGAAACATTGGTTACTTCATTCTTCAGACGTATATGCCCTCAATACTGATCACAATCCTCTCCTGGGTTTCCTTCTGGATCAATTATGATGCATCTGCTGCTCGAGTTGCCCTTGGTATGTGCTAATGTGAAGTCCTATCTAAAATGTAAAGTGACCACATCATTACAGTATTAAGGGAATTTAAAGGTCAGAGTGCAACTACAATTTCTGCACATCGTGACACCAGCTTCACCCACATAGACACATTTTATCTTGAAACAGTAATTTCATGCATGAGTCCCTTGATGTGTTAATTTAATTATAAGACTCAAATGTGAATTTGCATGCCCATGAAAGGGAAAATATGTTTTCAGACTATCTGCATCATATAACTATTTTTGACACTTGATTTTAAAGTAAGGATTAATATTTCCTGGTAAAAATGATTCTACAGACAGAAAAATTTGATTAATTTGAGCTTTCTTCTCTTTCAAGTCATGGGAAAAAAATCATCAAATATTATAGCACAAAATTGAAATTACACAATGTAATGAGCATTGAAATAAGCAACTAATTATGAGTAATTCCCAAGAATCTCAGTGAAGTTTGCTGCCCATTGGCTATTTAATAATGGGATTATTAATTGATATGCAATATATCTTCTATGTTCTGCCACTATTTTTAGGATTTGCTTATTAAAGGAAAGCTTATATTTTCAGGAAAACTATTCTCTGCTCAGCTAATTATTATGAAACTTTATGGACAAAGTCATCCCATAAATACATCAGTGGAAGAGGTGATGAGCCATGCCTAGACCAGTCTTTCTCTGGGTTCAATATAGTTTCTGAAGATGGAACTAACAAAGGAGCTTTCAAAACCTGCAGGGAAAGAACTAGCAACACATTTGCTGGTAATGTGCCTAACACAAAGGCATAGCCCGGGGCTCCACTTCTCCCTCTCACCTTCTTCTGCTGTTTGCTAGCTTCTGCCATTTTATTTTCCATGACAATGTGCATCTGTGGACGCTTGTGCTGGATCTACAGCTATGTAACTTGCACAAGTGTCTTCTGGGGTAGACTTTTTCCATACCAGAGTTCTCGAAGTTGTCCTGTTTATAAAATAGCACTCTGGAAAGAATCCAATATCCAAGGGCTAAGAATTCTAGATTCAAATGGTTATGTATTCCTAAAGGGTAAGGTTTTTTAAAATCTTAGTTTTCTGTGCAACCGGCAGAGGTTGTCTGCAGGTTTTTAATGTCACTGGATGCATTGCAGGCTTAAGAGGCAGGTACCAGGTATGTAATAGAATGGGTATTTACAGAAGTCTAGTGAACCTGACTCCCAGAGGGCTACAGAAAGCTATGATCCTAGAGCCAATGGGAGATGTCCAGGTAAGAACCTAGCATTGGCGGCACCATCCTCAGAGGGGATTATGTAGTTTTTGGGGAATACTGTTAGTTTCAAAAGACAGTTATAATACCTTGCCCTACCATTTGACTTCTTGAATTGTTATGTCATCTTTTCCACTCATATGCACAGCCCTATGATGCCATTCACCCCGTGGTAGGCCACCGAGGGGGACATGCTTTCATCATTCCTAAGCAAATAGATGCTGGTGATTGCCTCTTGGGAGTGGGAAAAACAGTAGTGGTGAACATGGCAAATTTTTTGAAGAATGGTGAGGATGTCTAATCTTGTAGCTTTTGCATGGTGTTTCCACATTTATTTGTAAACTGTAATTATCCCATTGCCACATTCAAATTTTTAAAAGTCCCCAGGTGCACATGAATGTAATGTTAAAGGGAGTCTTAAAATATTCTGACATCTGAGATTTCCAAACATTTCACAAGCAACTGTGGTTTGCAATTATGCATAAAAATAGT